>NW_028270152.1:46688187-46997887 GCF_037043375.1 Chiloscyllium plagiosum | reverse complement strand
TTAGGAATATGAACCCTTATTAGGTATGCTTCAGATTGGTAACTTGATTCTTTGTCTTGGTCAGACCATCTGGTAGAAATATTGATTGAAAGTAAGATGCTTCTATACATGGAAAAAATAAATACTTGAAGAACCTTTCCAAATTGCTGTACATGCCACCTACTGCGTTACATGCTTCCCACTGCTGTACATTTCATCACCTTGTTAGTTGCAAATTATTTTTGGCAGAGAGCATAAGACAACATAATCTTCCTGTACTTCCAGTTGGGAATTGGAGTATTATATAAGGGACCTGAGAAAAGAAAAGCAAATGCTGAAGTTCATTTCCGTGAAATATTCACTTGTTATTTTCTGATTGCTACAATCTCCGTAGAGAGCTATAATTTTTTTTAAAAACTTTCAGCGAATACTGAAAGCATGACGTGATAAGGTTTACTAAATAAGAGTTACTATAACAAAAAATTTCAGAACACTTTGTTTGACTAATCAATCTCTACATCACAAGCATTCCCCTTTAATAGCACTATGAAAACATAGAGATATATTTTAAACAGTCCTTAACGTACACATTCAAATTTCTTAGAGACGGTCTTGAGGTTCTTCTTAGCTCCAGAGGTTTTCTTCCATTCTTTTGTGTTCTCAGTCCTGAGAACTTGTAACCTCAGAACTGTCTTTCATGGTGAAGTCTCTCCTCCAGAGGTTTTTTTCTCTTGTGCATGCATGGCGATCTTCCAACTTAGTTCTAACTCCTTGTTAATGTGGTCATTTCAGTCCAAGCACCAGCAGTCATGTGCAGTGAACCAAAATACCTTCTGCCTGCAGTTGCTCTCCTGACCTGGACTCTGACAAATTAACCTTGTTGGGGTTTTCAGAAATATCATAAACACTTCTCCTCTGATTGCCCATCTCTGAGGTAACATGAACCATTTCGGCCTTGTATCCATATAGAAATCTTGGTTAATTTTCCTAAATACCTAGACTACCTTTTATCTTGGAAATAAATGAACAATTTATTACACAACTGTTTGCAACCTGACATTCTCAACACTTCCCTGGGACTTGAGATACTCACAGTCTACCTGCCGTTAGTACCGAGGTTGCTGCCACTTTCTCCAAGTGAAAATATTGGCATAAGTATACACATTTATTCCCATCAAAACGGTTTGAGCCCACTTTTAATCTTACCTCTAATAAACATACCAGCCAACTTGCTGTGAATCAGACTTCAGAATTGGTCAAGGGACCCTCTTCATTTGAACTTAAAAGACACAGTCCCAAACCAAATCAATCTTTATAAATTTTAATAAATGTGGCATTTTGCACATTTAATGATCATGACTCCATGATTTCTAGAACAATGACATGAGTACAAGCAATAGCTGACGATTCTGTGTCCTGATCACTCACATTGATAATTCAGTATCTGACACAGGAGATACTGAACTCAGTGCTCAACTTCAGACCATTGGTAGTTGGTACCTCTCAATTAGAATGTCGCCATGTTAATAATTGGGGATTTCATGTAGTGTGCCATTGATTACTAATATAGATTCTACAGAAGTTTGAGAATAATTCCAGTAGTTTGTTAATAATTTATCGTCCTGTGGATTTAATGTTATTGAACAAAGCATATTGCTGAACGTTTGAAAAACAGAGTTTTGAGATTTTTAGACAAACATGCTGCAGGAACTGAATAATGAAGATTAAAGAAAGGTAGTCAAGATCAAAAAGTCCTTTTATGGATTCAAATCCAATTTCTATGAAATACTGAGAAAGTGTTGCATTACTTTCACATGAGATATGTCCATAAGAAATAGGAACAGGGATGGGCAGTTTGGCCCCTGGAACTTGTTTTGAGTTGATATTCTACACATCCACAGTCCTGCCCTTGCCCCATAACCTTTGATTCTCTGACTAATAAACATCTATTTATCTCAGACTTAAATATATATAAGGACTCTGCCCCCACAACTTTCTGTTACAAAGAGTTTCAAAGTCTCTCAACCCTCAGAGAGAAGAAGTTCCTCCTCATCTTAGCCTTAAATGGGCACCCTTTTAATCTGAGGCTATGCCCTCTGGTTCTGGACTTTCCCATGAGGGGAAGTATCCTCTCTGCATTTACCCTGTCAAGTCCCTTAAGAATCTTACATGTTTCAATAATGCATTCTTTGAAATTTCAGAGATGTCAAACTAATACACATCTGCTTGCTTAAGTGAACAACAGAACTTTTGATACAGTTCAAAAGATTTCTCCCTGTGTGCTGATATGCTTTCCTCCTTTAAACATGAATGGGCCATCTATCTCATTTACTGATTGTGGATCTTGCTGAATGCATGTTTGCTACAGCTTTGGTTGACATATCAGTAGTGATTAAACTTCAAAATGAACCTATTAGTTATGAATCCTTGGGGAATTCCTGAGGTGTTATGTATAAATACAAATACATTTCTTCTCAAACATGTCAATAATTTTATTTCCCAAAAGTCACAGTTCATTTTTCTGCTTCAGCTGGCAATGGGAGAAATAGCAATTGAATTGGTTTTGAAATTCTCTAATCCTCTGTTATTACTAATTTGTGGGTTTCTAACATAGTTTTAACTCCCTCAAAATAATTTGATTGATATTATTTGTTGCTACCTTCCATTTGAGTAGGGTAGTTTAAACAATCATCGTTCCAGTTGTCTAATTGCTCAGATTGTTCTGACAGCCTTGTGTCCTCTTACTTAACCCATTCACAAACTCCATCCTGCCACCATAGGCTGTGACAATTGACACGAACAACATCCAATCCCAGTGAATGAAATGATTCTGGTATAAGCTTACACACTCTCCACTGAATCTGAAGCACTGCCTGTCAACTTGACTGATGGTTAGAATGAATGATTCAAAAACCTAGCACTCTTTTTCAGCAATGAAAGAAAGAATAGTATCACTTTCAACTGGTCATGGTATTGATTTTTTTTTTGATCTGTCTCTCTTCCTTATCTGGTTTCCTACATTGCCTTTCTCTATCCTGTTGGTTGTGACTTTACTGAGGAAATAGCCAGACTGCCAATAGCCCAATGGTGTTGAAATTGGCCTTTATATATGTGAGGATGAGTGGTAGATGCCAGCAGACTCTCTGACTATGGAATTTATACATCTTAATCTGCTGTCAGCTATCATTTCACTTGAGTTAATGCATTGGTGTACAAGGTAAAAGGACACGAGACATTGATTGTGAACAGCAAATTCTGGCTGTTATCTGTGCACACATTCCTCTCCTTTAGATTATTGCTACAACCAGCCATTGCCCTAGCTGTGGTGGTCTAACTCTCAATTTTATGTGGCCCACAAGATTTAGTAGATGTATATTTAACTCTCACAGTTTGTTTTCTGCTGGCTTTTGCTTAATGATTAATGATGATATTCAGACTTGTAATAGCAATTGAACGTTCTAGTGTCTCTTCCCAAATGGAAGGATTGCTGATCTGTTTCCATGGTAACATTCACATGTCTTTTAATCTTCCTACCCATTTGCCACATATTTGAGAAAAAAAACCTCCATGTGTTCACATAAAGGCCATCCTGAAAACAGCACTGCAGATGTTAGTTTATTGTACAAAGAAATCTAAAATCCAAGCTGAAAACAGGACATGTTGACAATGCCAGGAGAAATAAATTTAATCATGGATGTTTATGGAAAACATCAATGTCTAGTTTGTATGCAGGTAACATCTGTTCCAAAATGTACATTGTGAAGGGTCATTATAAAAGATTGTACAGATATTCAAAAGTAGCTGAGGTTAAAAAGGACAAAAAGAAATTGAAAACACAAGAAGGATATTTTTCTTCAATGAATAAGATATAAATACTGATTGCGCTTTATACAGTAACACTTGAACCACGGAAGTCAAAGAAGTCATTCAGTCTTGGTAGCTGAATTAAAAAATGTTCAATTGAAGTTGTGAAGGTCATTTAGTGTTGCAGCTCATGGATGGCTGCCCAAGGTAAAATAAGGCTGCCTTGTGGTTAAAAGTTGGATAATTCTCGATTAATTCTACAGAGACAGACCTCCTATCTTTTAGGTTCATCTAGCCCACCCTAACAAAGGATGCATTTACTTATGGAGTCATCTGTAGATTGTTTGAGGGATTTATTTTATGTTACCTACATACAAACGTATAGGAGCATATGTAGGCTACTCACCGTCTCAATCCTGTTCCACATTTCAGTAAGATCATGGTTGGTTTGATTACTCTATTCCAGCCTACCCACAATAACCTACACTAGCATACCCAGATTGCTCTATGACTTGGTGCACTGCAATCTCTCACCATTTAGATAATATATTTATTTTTCAATTTTTCTGCCAAAATGGGCAATTTTACATTTTCCGATATTGTACTACACTTGACAGATCTTTACCCATTCACTTTATCTATCTATTTAATTTTGTAGCCTCAAAGCCTAAGCCTCAAATTCCTCTGGTACACCACTTGCCATATCTTGCCAACTAGAAACTGACACATTTCCCCAACTTTTGTGACATATTAGCTTGCCAAACGTCTACCTATAGAGACAAAACGACTGCAAATGCTGAAAAAGGGTTACACCCAAAACGTCAAGTTGTCCACTTCCTGATACTGCTTGGCATGCTGTGTTCTTCTAGCCTCCTGCTTGTCAGTCTTCTAGCTATGGTATTATGTTACTTCCTACACTGTGAGCTCTTATTTTTCGCAAACTTTGATGTGGCACTTTATCAAATGCCTTCTTGAAATCTAAGTACAATACATCCACTGGTTCCCCTTTATCTATAGAGCAGGTTTCTTGCTTAAAGAATAGGGTGGTTGCATATTGACAAATCAATGTGACTTTGGCTGATTAGCTTGAACATCTCTAAGTGCGCTACTATGAAGTCATTGATAAGCTTTTGTCATCCACTCCATGATAGCTGTTAAGCTAAATGGGCTGTTGTTTGCTGTTATCTGTCTCTCTCTTTTTGTATGAAGTACATAAATGTGCTAGTTTTCAATCCAATTGAATTTTCCCAAATAAAGGGAATTATGGAAAAGTAAGCAAAACATTGCATTGATCATCCTACTAACCACTTCTTTTAAGACCTGAGGATGAAGTTCATAAAGACTTGCTAATTGCCATAAGTGCTTGATGGCCCAGAGCTCAACAATTTACTCAGCACATCCCTGGTGATAGTAATTTTCTTGAGTTCTTCCATTTCCTGATTTACAACTATTTCTGGGATGTTACTGTATCCTCCATAATGATTACATGTGCAAAATTCCTGTTCAATGCATATGCTGCCTCATCATTTTTGGTTATTAATTTCAAAGATGCACTTTTGTTTTTAAAATGACCATTGCTCATTTTGTTAGTTCTTTGTTAATCATCAATCAAAACTCTTTTCCATTGGAATGTTTTTTTGTGTATTGCAAAATATTGCCTAAAATACCTGCCACTGCATCTCTGTTGATCTATCCCTCCACCTAATTTGCCAATTCACATTAATTAGCTCTGCTTTCATGACTTCATAATTGCCATTTTTTATCTTGGACCCACTTCTTTCTCCCTCAAATTATATCTAAAATTCAATTATATTATGGTTGCTGATACCTGGGAATATCTTTACAGTGAGGTCCTATCTCATTGCACAATACCAGACCTGGTACAGGTCATTCTGCTATAAAGTGACAGTTGCGTTTCTCTGCAACCTTGCATGATATAAAATTGTGCTGTGGAAAACCGCTATTGAAAATTGTGCTGTAAAAGGTTGCTATAGAAAATAGTCATACCTGTTCAGTAGAAAGTTTGCATTATCTAAATAGCATCCACAATTTGGTGAAGTGGGTACTGCAGATGCTGGAGATTAGATTAGTGCTGCAAAAACACAGCATGTCAGGCAGCATCCGAGGAGCAGGAAAATCGACATTTTGGGAAAAGCTCTTAATCAGGAAGCCCTTCATCTCAGCGTCCACAATTCGTCAATCACGTTGTAGTCAGTTCATATTGATAAAATGCGTGTGAGACAGGAACGACCTGTATAGCCTGCTGTCTAGTTGGATCCAGAATGCACAGTTCTAGGAAACTATCTTGAAAGCATTTTTTGGACTTCTCATCTAGACTACCTTTGTCCTTATATTTCCAGTCTAAATCTCCCATGATTATCACCATATTTTCTGACAAGTTCCCATTATTTCTTCCTTTATGCTTCATCCTACCATGTAGTTACTATTAGGGGACATGAACACTGTCCCCAAAAGTGACTTTCTCACTTTATTATTTTTCATCTTTACACAAACTACTTTAACATCCTGGGTTCTTGAATTTATGTGTTCCAGATACGTTAGGCAAATACAATAATTAATTAGCAGATCTTTAGCTCGATGTCCTTCCTAAATGCCCTACACTCTGTTATTTAGATCCCAATCTAGCCTTGTCTCATATAATACTTATTCATTTCTGTTTGCATTGTCAATTCATCTGAGTTTTTTTGAAAGGCTATGTGTGTATTCAAATTCAGTTCTTAGTTTTTACCTTTTATGCTTCTTGTAGCCTGTAGCCAATCTTTTTTAGCTATGTATGATTACAGGTAATTCAGCTGAATCTTCTGTGTTTTTTTATTGATTTATATTTTGGAATGAGAGTAATGGAGCATTATTTTTCCAATTTTCAACTGGTGATCATGACAGACAGCTTCTTGCCTTCTTCGAGTTTCACATTTTGTAAGACCTGGAGGTGAACCACATGGTGGCACCAAATCAAGGTGTTGGAAAGAACGGTCTTGTAACCTTGCAAGTGGATTGATCAAGTACCTTACAATTTGGGGAGAGCAAAGTTCTTTAATTTCAAACATGTATTTGAAAAATCTCTGTTTTGCTTTGTTTGTTATAAATGATGGGTTAAGGCCAAATTGATGCAGTTTTGGAGTCATCAAGAATAGTGTTTTGCTTTTCTCACACTTTAATGTGGTACTTTCTGAGCGGAACGCATCTTATGTAGCATTATGGGGGCAGTGGACTAACGATATGGGTTCTGTTTGAATTCTGCTTTTGATCTGTTCAGTATTACATGTTTTCACTTATTTATTGAACTTCTTCATTAAAAACAATCAGTTACATTTAATCATTGAGCACTACAAATGCACATAACTTTTAATTAACTATGAAACAAAGCAAAGAAATAACCAAATCATAAAAATAGTTTAATGTTCTGCTAGAACATTTTATTTAAACCTGTATAAGGGCTTTTGTTAATGATATTTTTAATTGAATTATTGTATATTGTTTCAGTAATTAAGATAGGTCAGTGATGCATCTGTAGTGCTTATTTACATAACAAGGGTAAATGATGAAATATATATTTTTAAGAATTGCATGCCTATTCACTGAACGCCAAGGTAATGCTTCTTTGCCTCATAAATTGATTGCTGCTACGGGCTTGGAGAATTATTGTGTAACCGTAGATAGTATATTGCACGTAATATTTGCTATTTTCAGAATGCATGTGACTTGTAAATCCAACTGGCTTGGCCAATGACAAATATGGTTAGATTATTAAATCGTGTAGTTTTGAAAAATATAATTTTCAAGTGATTTAAAGGCCAGTCAATCCCAGCATTTCCTTTCCTGTCTCCAGCGATGTTGGTGCAGCTGATGATCCAAAGAGATGATTTAGCAAGGTGTATGATGTCTGCACCAGATGACAAATAATACTTGACAACCAAAAGTTGTATCTTTTGTTTCCTTTCGCATATATTTTTTTTGCTGCCAAAAAGTGACAATCATAGCTTTCAGAGGTAATAAAAGCAGCAGTAATTGATAATAAAATGGTGGATCTTTATGTGCTAATTACTTCATTAAGTTTCATTTTGGAAAATTAATATTTTGCTAAATTATTTTAATGTTTTAAAATATTTCCGTTATACCTCATGGTACATGATTGAATGTGTTTTGAAGTAAAATGGATTGAACAGGTTTATAAACTATGGTGCAGTATGAACGGGGAAACTTGAAAACTTGCAAAAGCAAAGAAACTGTAGATGCTAGAAATCTGAAATAAATCAGAAAAGCAATAGGTCTGATAGCATCTATGTAAAGACATGAGAGGATCAATGCATACTGACAAAATGGCTTTACAGTAAACTTTTCATCAGCCCACAAGCATGACCTTGAGCTCCCAGTCATCTGTCATTTTAATTCTCTACCTTATTTTACTCTGACATTATAGTCTTTGGCCTGTTGCACTATTACAGCTAAACTCGATGCATGCTCAAGAAACAACATCTGATTTCTCATCTGAATTCTTTACAGCCTTCTGGACTCAACATTGCCCTTTACCATGAAACCTTTGGTCATGTACTCTCTCCTGCCCTACACCTTGTTGCAGATCTTCCTCTTTGCTGTTATTCTCATTTTCCTCTTTTTTTTGCTCAAAGCCTGTTACATTTTAAACATTTCCTGTATCTGATGAAATGTCACAGATCTGAAACATTGGATCATATTTACAATTTTTTTTAATTAAGTGTCAGTTTCTTTGGATTTCATGGAGTCTCTCTCTGTGGGGCCTCATACACTACCTTTCTAGCCCTTATGGTGCCCCTCTCACCTGATTCTAATCCCATTCTACCAGGCACCATACTCAAAACGACTCACCAGTGCCCAGATATCCTGGAATTTACTGCCATTTGTTTAATGGCTGTTGTGTAGCCAACAAGCACCGTTAGTATGAAACTGCCCGACACAGTTCTTGACATTTGCCTGAACATGGTAGACAAGGGAAGATGAGCCCTTTGCAGAAAGGGACTTGGAGAAGGGTTGTAGACGCAGGTTCTTCTCTTCCCTCAGGACCAGCACTGCAGGCTACAAAACCAGACCATGCCAACCATATGAGTCTGGTATCTTTGGCTGAGGGGCAAGGTAAGGCAAGGCAGGGTTGCTGTGTATATGCAGTCCAGCTCAGTGTGTGAGCACTAAGAGAGTGAGCGAACAGCCATGAGATGCAGCATGGTTCAGTGCAGGGGGTGCAGCATGGAAGTGCAGGTGTGAGCTATACGTGAACCAGAGATGTGTAATTGACTTCTTAAAGGCTGAAACATCAGATGCCCATGCCTCTGAATGTGGAGTACATGTGGCCAGTGCCCAAAGAATGTGCCTGAGATGTTGGTGCCTGAAGCCCCACATGGAGGTCCTTTCGAGCAAGCTGCCAGTTGTTAGATACCAGCTTCGATTTAATGTCAAGAATTCTTGGTGTCTACTTTGTTTGACAGGGAGTCCAAATCAGTGAAGTGAAATCTGCAGTAAAAAAGGTAATTAACAAGCAATAATCCCCCTTCGTAATGTCCAGGACATAATTACAATGTGCAGGGGATTTTCCCTAACATCAAGATAGGCCTCACTAGACTACTTGTGCAGTTCCATCACATTCCTCCCATTGACTCACATTGTTCAGGCACCATAGCATTTCACCTCCTAACTGTGTTTTTCTTTTTGTTGATGGTGCCTGACCAGTTGAGTATTTCAAGTGTTTTCTGTTTGAAAAGTTACAGGTTCTCACTATTACATCTAACTGGTGTACAAAACAATGAAATAATGGAATTCTGTAATTATTTAAATTGTATTACGCTATGAGTTGTGAAATGAGTACGTGCTACTTGTTCATAGGTAATTTCGAATTGACAGTACTGTATATTGTTGGATTTGAATTGCCCCATTGTCAGAATATACCTTTTTTAAAACATGTCAATATATTGTGCCTAAAGCCTGCTTCAGCACATCAATAAAAATGTATTAAACGTCAGTAAACAATGAAATTGTATCTGAGGCAATACATTTGATCATGTTTTCTCATCTTAATTTATCACACCAAAGCATAGATTTTGAGATTTAAATGGACATAATATGAAAGTTTCACATACTCAAACTAATACTTTACCAAACAAAAGAGAACATTGTGGCATCACCATGGTTACAGGATAGCTAAAGGCCGTTGGCCTATTTTAACTGCGTTAGTTCTTTGAAGGAGCAAGTCACCCTGTTACTAAAAATTACTAGAGTGCCCTTGCATTTAATGGCATGATTTCAAAAGGTGGCCCTCCAGCACTCAGTGTACAGCAGGCTCACCAGTGTATGATCCAGGTAGGTGTTATTACAAAGTTAAAAATCACACAACACCAGGTTGTAGTCCAACAGGGTGATTTGGAAGCACTAGCTTTCGGAACGCCGCTCCTTCATCAGGTGGTTGTGGCCACAACCACTCTAACACTGGCACCTCCAAATGGTTGTTATAGGACAAGTCAGATCCCAGATTGAAGTCAGGCTCATTAGATCTTTTTAAAAATATTTTTGGTTTTAATAAGTTTAATAAAACACAAGCATGCAAAATGCAGATTTGGTTTTAACAATGAAACAAATTTATAGAGGAAAAGGTTAAATTCATATGACTGAGTATAGAATTTCTCAGCTTCTTGTAAGTTCTTCAAAATTTTAACCAAACATTTCTGGTTTGGAGCTTTCTAAATTAACTTCCTTCTTTTGGAGAGCTATTTTTTTTAACCTATCCAGCAAACCTAAACCAAGGCCAAAATCTTTCTTCAAGCTATATTTCCCCTAGTTGACAGACACATTTTGGATCTGTTTAACCTTATTACATATAAAAACATTCTTGATGTAAACAAATTCCCATTGGCCTCCAAGAACTAGCCTCCTCATACTTTTCTTCAAAGAAATTGTCATTCTATCGTCACTAACCAAAACCCACATCCCACTGGTTCAAAATCCAAACGCTGAACTAAGTTATATTAAAGTATCTATATAAAGCACACCATACATCACAGCAGCCAATCTGCAAGTGGAGACATGAAATAACTTCAGTTTTACTTTGACAAATGCCCCAGGTGTCTGCTTATGATTCTGTAGACCAATATTTCCATGACGTGACTAGTGGCCACAGTGGAAATTATGCAAATATTGGCCTTCATTTTCTAATACCAACAAATTAGCAGCAGCAATTTAAAATCTTTTGTGAGCTTTGGAGAGGATGTAATGTTCCTGTACTTGTTTTTCTGGGTGGTAGAGATAGGTTGTTTGGAAGGTTAATTTGAAGAAACAATGTTGAGTTGCTGAATTGCGTTTTGCAGATGGTGTCCATTACAGCTACAGCTCTCCATTGGTGGAGGGAATGAAGATGCCCTGCATATAGATTATCTCAAGCAACTTAATTGTGAGGGGATAGAAAATATGAAAAGGGCGAGAGAGATTGAAATTGGCACTGCAAGTGCAGTTAAAGAGCCAAATTCCCAAGAGTTTTGATGAAAGTGAAAAGACAAAATGACTTATAGAATGAATTCAGCCTGCATCTCTGCAGTGACAGGATGTCTGATGGTACAGCAGAATGAGAAAGAAATAGCAATCAGAATTGATGAAAGAAGGGGGTGAATTTACATTTGGAGGAATCAAGTATGATTAAAGTGAGTAACTATATGGAGAAAAAAAGCATAAGAACTTTGAATAGCAGTGTAGACTATTTTTGAACAGAGAAAGGCTTCAGAAATCTTGAGCACAAAGGGAGTTAGGAATCCTATTTCAGCATTCTTTTCAGGTGAGCATGCAGGTTCAGTTGGCAGTTAGGAAGGCAAATGCAATGTTAGCTTTAATTTTACGAGGGCTAGAATACAAGAGCAGGGACGTACTGCTGACATACCTATATAAGGCCCTAGGCCTCATTTGGAATATTATGAGCAGTTTTGGGCCCCATATCTCAGGAAGGATGCGCTGGCATTGGAGAGAGTCCAGAGGAGGTATACAAGAATGATCCCAGGGATAAAGGGCTTATCATATGAGGAGCAATTGAGGACTCTGGACCTTTACTTGATGGATGAAGGGGAACTAATTGAAACTGAAGAATACTGAGAGGCCTGGATAGAGTGGATGTGGAGAAGATGTTTCCATGATTAGAAGAGATTAGAACTAGAGGGCATAGCCTCAGGGTGAAGTGTCAACTCTTTAGAACTGAGACAGAGAGGAATTTCTTCAGTTGGTAAATCTGTGGAAATCATTGCTGTAGAAGGTTGTGGAGGCCAAATTATTGAGTATATTTAAGACACGTTCTTGATTAGTAAGGAGATCAAGAGTTATGGGGAGAAGGCAGGAGAATAGAGTTGAGAAACATATTAGCCATGATCGAATGGTGGAATAGTCTCGATGGGCTGAATAGTGTAATTCTACTCCTATGTCTTATGGTCATATGGACATTGATATGGTGAGAAGTCAGAAGCCACTGATAATTGATAAGGAATAAAGAAATAGGAGTACACTCGGTATGGCTGCCATCCTATCAGAATTTTGTGTGTGTACGTGCACGCGCAAAAATTGTGGATACGTACACAAGTGACACCCTCCCCTCCTACATTTTGATCTATAGTCTTAACAATTATAAAGCTGAAGCTTGAGGTTAGAAGTCAACAGCATGAGTATGTTAATTGCAATAATAACATTTAAACTCTGCTGTAAAAATAGAGGAGATGAGAGATTCAGGTTATGTGTTTCTAGCTCCTATCTATACATGATGGAATGTTAATTATAGGTTAACATTACAGCTTTAAGGAAGAATGGGTAGTTAATGATGATCCAGCTCAATATGTTCATTTTTGACATCTCTATCCTCCCACTCAGTCCAACTGTTTCCCTTTTTTGCCTGAAGCATTGACTCCAGCTGGGCTATTCTGAAACCTCTCTGAAATCCCATTCAAGCACCTATATATGTGAGTGTAGATATTGAATATTGACAGTTTATTTAACCTAAGCAAGCAATTCTTTTGTTCTATTGACTGAACCAAGCCTGCAGAGACTGGGCGCAAGAACGTTTTACTGGTTTTTCTCCTCCTGTCCAGTTGAGGACCACTTGAGACAACTGTAACACCTCCCTATTGTTCTGGCATCTGAAAAGAACCAATACAGTAGAGCACAAAGAACAAGTTTTGAGACCTGTTTCATTCTGTTCATGCAAAAGCTACTGTTGGAGCCTGTGTTCACACTTATAAAATAAAAACAAATTATTTCATTTTCAAGACTTTTTCATGGGTGATGACTAATAAGGATTCCATCAAATGCACTTCAAATTTCTTAAAAGTAAATTGTATATTGCTGACTTTGATTAAATTCTGCTTAAACTAAAGATGCTAACATCATGTCATACAGAGTATTTCTGCCTAAGTGACTCCTACACCGGTACTGGATTTGCTGCCTCCAACATAGAGCCATTATTTCCACAGGAGCACCATAAAATGATGAGTGCAGGCTACACTCTGCATCTTTTCAGAAAGTGTCATTTAATTTCCAGAAATACTCTACAATCAAATTTCAATTGTAGTATAAGGCTTGTAGAGTGCCACAAGAAAATGTTGATTGATGTCGCACCTTTACTGTACTAAAACCTCTCAAGGCATTTTACAGGAGTGCTATGAAATAAAATTTCACATGCAGTCACATAAAGCAATATTACGTATGATGACCAAAAGTCTGGTGAATTGAATTGTCGGCAGGAATTTACACTCCCCCAGGAGCTGGTCTGTGGGAGCAGAGTGCTTTTTACATTGGACCTAATGACTAGGGTAGGTTTCCTGTTGCCTATCCCCTCTCCCTGGACTTCACTGCAGTATTAGGGGCAGGAGGAGAGGAATCAGGGTGCCCATCTGTTCTTTGACTAACTGAGGCCCTTAGGTGGTCAGTTAATAACCACAGTGGGGAGAGGTGAGAGCCAGGTTTGAAGTCTGCCAGATCTCACTCTTCAGGCTTTTGGTGGGAAGGTTGGAAGTGTTCACCATGACAGGCTACTCAGTCCTATCACTCACTTCTCCCTCCCTCCCTCCTCCCCAACCCCCACCATCATCACCACCAAGGATTACCCACCCCTGCCAGCTCTCCATGGGTTTTCCTCCCATTTTGAGGTGTTTGCCTGTTTGTATTTCCTCTGTCCCACCGTAGTATCCATTCCCATCCTCTGGCAGCTCACTCAATGGAATGCAAGGTTAGTCAATCTTCTTCCTTCATATCATTGTCATAGAGATGTACACCATGGAAACAAACCCTTCACTCCAATGGATGAATGGGCACCGCACAACAATCAACAGACAGGAGTGTTCCCTCCCAGTTTGGAAACACTTCAGCAGTGCAGGACATTCGACCTCTGACCTTCAGGTGACCATCCTCCAAGGCAGACTTCGGGACAGGCAGCAGTGAAAAGTGGCCGAGCAGAGACTGATAGCTAAGTTCGGTACCCATAGGGAGGGCCTCAACCAGGACCTTCGATTCATGTCACACTACAAGTGACCACCATTGCAGTATACACACACTCACACTCACACTCTTATACACACACATATACACACAGACATGCACACAGGCAGTCTCACACACACACTCCCACACTCTCACATGCATCCTCTCACAGATTTAGACCACTCTACACTCACACACATATACACTCTCTCTCACGACACTCACAACCCGCCCACCCCAGACACACACACACACACACACTCCTACAGACACACACTCCCACACTCACACATGCACCCCCTCACAGATTTAAGACACTCTACACTCACATACATACACATATACACTCTCTCTCACACTCAACCCCCCCCCCCCAGACAGACAGACAGACACACACACACACACACACCCACACGCACGCATATACATATGTTTGTGGGGTGAATTTGTACTTGAAGAGTTATATTGTACTTTGCTCAAAAACTGCATGAATTCATGTAAGGCTCTCTTATCTCACTTTTTAGATTAGAATCAGTCTGAACATTATGGCACAGACAGAGAACACAGGGGGCTAACACCATCAACATATTGTCTGGTTAACACCAATTGTTACAGTTAACCTGAGAATGTAACTTTCAAAAAAGGTTTTGTGTTTTACACATGAAACAAGTGAAACTATCATGGTATTCGAACGGATGAAAGACTTAAAAAAAACAATCAAGGTATTTTTCAATGTATAATTTCAGTTACATCACACTGTAAACTTTTGCTATAAATTCTGTGTCTTACAATTGTGTACTCCACAACCACCTGATGAAGGAGTGGCGCTCCGAAATCTAGTGCTTCCAATTAAACCTGTTGGACTATAACCTGGTGTTGTGTGATTTTTATCCTTGTAAGTTGTTCTCACAAGCCATGCTGTGTCAACTTTGTCAATTAAAACTGGAAGGATTCAAGATATGAAAACAATTGTCTGGTAGCATTGCTTTTCCTACATTATAGTAGTGGCTACAATTCAAAAGTACTTCATTGGCTCAGGAGCACTTTGGAACACATTGAGCTCATGAAAGGTCCAATAAAAATGCAAATTTAGTTTTGCTTTCTTTCATGGGTGGAGAATGAATGTTCGACTCTGATTTGTCTAGGTCAAATTATACGTTTGTTTAAAAAAAAATCTTAGTTCATAAAGAATGGAATGGATAATACTTTGATATTATTTACAAGCTGACAGAATATCTTGGAAGTTGTTAATTGGCAATGTAAATAAGTTTTCAAATTCTGAAGATTCAAGAGTTCAATGTTCAGATATATAATTTTTGTTCAGAATCTGAAAAATTCAATTTTCATAAGGTTAACTTGGCATGTTTTGACAAAGCTGCTCAATGATCATTTTCTCAAGAGCTCTACCTTCATTCTTTTAGTCGTGGAACAATCTGAATGAGTCCTTAACAATCATTTGACTCCCCATTACTACTGAGAAGGGGGATGGCATTAGTGGAGCTGGTTTAGGGAGTTGGTCTGTGTTGTGGATGAGAATGGAGAGTGTGTTTGGAGACATGCCCAGTTTTGGGGTTTGGTGTGACTTATTCAATAATTTTTCATTGTGGTGGTTTGAACCACAAGAAAACATTTTCCCTCATCATTCGTTGCTATTGATCTGTTTGCAGAGCATTTATATGTACAGAATTATTTTACAGAGGCATATAATTATCAAATTTATACAGACATATGTATTTTTTTTAAAAGGCAGCTGTTCAACACTTGTTCTTAAATACTTGTCCAAATTTCAGGGCACTTTTGGTACCTTTTCTTTTGCCCCGTGAATTTGTAAATTCTGTGCAGATGGGCATTGTTGTCATGTACTAGAAATGTCATGAATGATCTAAAAGCGAGGCTGCTGCACTTCTCTCTTCTGCACTGTCAGCTGCCGGAAGATTATTCTTCCCTGAAATCTTTTGTTGTGTGGCAGGAGTCCTGCTGTAAGTAAACCCCTGCTTCTGTCATCCCTCGGCACTTCGTACTGCGGGGCTGCAAAGCGTTCTTCTGTAAGGTTTGAGACCCGATCGTGTTGAAAGAGGATTAATTCCCTCTGCAGGTTTTAAATTTCATAGGATTCTGGCAACTGTGGGTATATAGGTACAGTTTATGCCATTTTAATTTGTTTTAAATTGTGGTATTTGATGATACGAAGCATTTTGTATGATCAGTGCAGTGGTGGTGAATGTAGTGTGTTTAGTGAGCTTTAGCAGCTTGGGTTGTGCATGAGTAGAGAACTTGTTTAGCAGTAGCCAGTCTTAGGGAACAGATGGCTTGTGGTGCTTTTAATTCATCTCCCAGGCTTTACATGAGGCCCAGCAGCACACTGGGACCCTCTTTTCACTTCAGTGGTGATGTGCAGCATTGAAAGAAGGTCAACAGACACGAATAGGCTAAGATCAGGTCCAGATGCTTTCAGAACAAAAGGGCTTTGAAATAAATTCAGGAGGAAGCGTGGCGCTTGCATTGTGCTCTCTCCGCAATGCAGGTTGGGTTGCCCAGCTAAATTTTAATGAACTAAATTCCATGATTCAACCCCCCCCCCCCACCTCCCCATATTCTCTCTTTTCCTTCTACGTTTTCGAAACCTTGTCTAAATAGTGTATGAGGATTTGTAAAAGAAAAAAAGATGCAACATCGGAAGAAATCAATAGAATCGTTCTATCAATAAATTGTGAAGCATGTTGTTGTAATATGCCAGCTGGTAATGGTCATTCTTACATAGAACAGACTATATGTATTTTTTATAGCTGAGTAACAGGCTTTTTGTTGCATTATCAAGAATTTTCAATTGTTCTAATAGCTTACATTCAGTGCTATTTTTGTGAACGTTCAGTATAATGATTAAACCTTATGCTTTAGATTTTAAAAGCACCAGGGATTTCAGTCTGTCCACTAATCAAGTTCAGGAACTTGGACATTAGAGCCCTCAGCAAATACTATTCCAAAATGTTAGCTATCAAGGTCTGATCAGCTAAATCAATAATCTATAAGTTTAGGATTCCAAGGCATACACCAGTCGTTTGCAGTATATTAATATGCAGTAAGTAGTGCAATAAAAATTGGAACTGCTTTGTCATGGTAACAGAGAATCTGTAATTTATAGTAACATGTCTGCGATTTCAGATAAATCGTTGGGGTCATGACAGCAGTATGATTAGTAGTTTGACGTTTCCCTGAGCCTGTTTCACATGCAAACTCCTTAGTAAAACTATGCAAATCTTTAATACTGTCTGATTTCTTTTTTCTTTAGCTTGGAATATTCTGGTATCCTTTGGATTTGGAAACTCATTCTCTATGCTAATCCTTTATCGTTTCACATCTAAGGCTCACGCTTAATCCTGTTGTGTTTAGTTGTGCTCTATGCACAGATTTCAGAAATATATTGACTGACTAAAGGTGTTTCCATCCAAATAAAAAAGATTTGGAATTAATTGGAAGAGTTACAGGCTAAAGCAAATTGATTAATCAGTACAATCTCTCAACTGTAACAACTTTGATCTTTGTGCATATCTAGTTGATTTTGTTTTGTGGACTTCCCACTTAATTCTTTTTATAATTTCAATATGATGGCAACTCATGAAAATCACTGTCACTCATTCTAGAAATCTGCTGCAGAAAATACATTGATTTGAGAATTGGAATTCTGAGGTTCAGTTATTTTTTCATTAACATCTGTCAAGTGTTTGTCAGTATTTGCATACATTAAAATGAACCTCCACACTCAAAAAAAAGTTGCATTCCCAACACTCATGAGAACAAGACAACACCATGGAAACTAATTATGAAAATTACTTTGTGGGTATTGCAAGTTTCAATGGTGAGCAACCATATTTGAGTGAATGAACATTGAATACATATTTTATGTCTTCTGTTGTGGTAGATTTGCAAAGCTTCCTAGTTTGATATCGAAAGTTAATTTAAAGGATTTCTAAAGTGCCATCTGTTTCCATGTGTTCTATTTACACTATTCATAATTATGATTTGATACAGCGTGAATGTAGTTGTGACCCTGTTGCTGTGTCAGCAACTGCAGAATAACTCAACATGGTTATCTTTAGTTGAGATAACATTTCACCTGTTCCATCAATCAGCCTGTGTCTCTAGGGAATCTGAAGTTTAAGGTAAAGCAGCAGGAAGTGCAACTGATTCTCTCACTTTGCTGTTCAGTGTGGTAAGATGATCCTCTTCCAGTTCTTCCTTTACTTGACATCCAACTTACTCTTTCCTTTCTGCACTAAGGCACATCTTGAATAAAAAATGTCCTATGCAGTTTCAACCTGAAGAGATTAATTGTTATATTTTCTCAAGAAACTTGTTTAAACAACATTTCGGCATTCCTCCAAATTTAAATCCTCTGATGATTTTGCCCCTGCAGATCACATCAGCCGAGAATTGAGATCAAACAGCAAAGAATTATAAAAAGGTGCAAATCTAAGTTCCCATCTTGACTTGGCATAAAATGACTGTTTGAGATGGGTACACACATTCATTTGAACTTTGAAAGACCACTTAACAATCAGCAAGTTTATCAGTTTGTTTCATCTCCTGTGTACACATGGTAAGTTAAAGCAAATGGTTATTCTGTCATGCTCAATGTGTATCATTCATTTCACCTGTTAATTGTTCTGGCTCTAAAGTGTGCTCACTGCTTTTATCCGTTTCCTTAAAAGTGAGATTTGATTGCTGTTATTATCTCCATTCCTGAAAATAGGCAGAGGTAAAATTTTCAAGCCTGTTGTTTGACCGTCCATTTGTCTGTAACAAGAAAATCTTAAAAACTCAATAGTGGATTTCAACAAAACTTGGTACTAGGATATGGCTGAAGGAAAAGCTGATTAGCATTTAGAGAAGGTGTGGATCTGGGCCCTGGAATTTTTTAAACCAAGTATGAATGAACATTGTCTCAATGCTCTGGTAGAAGTTTTCGCAGCTATCAAATGTGAGCAGTATTTTCTGACCAGATTGTTGGATGTGGATTGGCCTAAAGTCTCTTCAGTGAGATGAGCATTCTAAATAAAAAAGATTTATTTTAATTTGAAGGAGTAGCGGGTTTACTCCAAGAAAACGCTACTGAGCATGTGTATAAGGAGCTGGAAGTTTTTGTTGCAAACGTTTCGTCCCCTGTCTAGGTGACATCCTCAGTGCTTGGGAGCCTCTTCTGAAGCGCTTCTGTGGTGTTTCCTCCGGCATTTATAGTGGCCTGTCCCTGCCGCTTCCGGTTGTCAGTTTCAGCTGTCCACTGGAGTGGCCGGTATATTGGGGACAGGGGACGAAACGTTTGCAACAAAAACTTCCAGCTCGGCGAACAGAACCACAGCAACGAGCACCCGAGCTACAAATCTTCTCACAAACTTTGAATGTGTATAAGGAGTTATGTTGTAGAAATGGCAACTCACATGGAACTGGATCTCAAATGTACAGGGTTCCAGAACTTGACATATGTTCTATTCTTTGTATTTACTAATGTTTAACAACGTCTGTTAATTTTCATTCACAAGTGTGTTACTAGATCTTACTACTGTTACAGTGCATCAACTAGGCAGGAAAAAGCTGGAAGAGCTACAATTATTATAATATTGCGTTGACACAATGTAATGGAGGAGTCCTCTGAGTGTCCACTCTACTTCATTTCCTCTTGACTAGTTCCTTTCGTGGCAGAGTAACTAACTATCTTGGCGACAGGTTCCAGTACAGGGGTGCTTTATCGAAGTTGCTCTCATGTTTCCCCACCACGCAGCTCCTTCAGTTCTCCCCACTCATTCCAATTGCTTTCTCTAACCTTTCATCTTTCTATCTCTTCTACTGCCACCCCCACCCCTCACCATTACTTTAATTTTACTTCACTTTAATTTTGAATTGTACGCTCAAACCTTCGCTTCTCCCTTCCTCATTGCAACAATGTTAATCAGTAATTCCGTTTTTCATCTATCCTACAACCACACCCACTCACTCTCCATACTAATAGGTGCTGAAATGCCAGAGGTGCGTACAGTTTTAAATACTTTCCTCTCCTCCCCATTCCTTCTCCTGTCTCTTTGACCTTCCCTCAAATTGAACACTCTTCTCCCTGCTCTTTTCACATTTTTTCACCCATTCACCTATTCTCTTCCCCTGCTCTCCTTCATTTTCCACTCTATCCTGCCTTCTTGTGTCCTGTTCCTTCCTAGCCTCTCAAAGCCCTCCTCTTCCACCCAATTCCCTCAGACCTTGTTTGCTTTCAAAATTCAGGATTTACAAAGAATATTACGAGAGGCAAAAAAAAAAATTCTCTGTATTTTTTTTCCTGTCTTTCTTCGCCATTTTTACTTAGGCATTGCAATTTCTGACTTTGACCTTTTCAAAATGTCGAGGGAATAATCAGCTAGTTTCAAAATTCAAATATTTTGACAAAGCACGAAATGAAAATAGCACTTTTTTTTCTCCTTTCTTTCTCATCCTTGTCTTTTGCTGTTCCTTCTTCCCTCACTTTACTACATTTTTTGAAAACTTGTGGAACATAAAAACCAAAGTTACAATATCATAAAAAGAGTGTCATTGCTGTTTTATTTTCTCCTGCCTCTTGGCCTTTAGTGCAAGGGATTGGCATTGAAGAATATAGAGATCTTACTGCAGCTGTACAGGGATGTGGAGATCATTGGCATGGACAGCATTTGTTGCCCATTTCTAATTGTTCTTGTTCCGAGTGGCTGTGAGTTAACCATATTGCAGTGGATTTGGATCCACATGCAGTCCAAACCAGTTAAGGATAGCTGATTTCCTTCCCAAAAGAACATGAGTGAACCAGATGAGTCTTAGAATATTAATTGACTATTGTCATGGTCAGTATTCCTCAGAATAGCTGTGTACTCCAAATTTGTTAACTGCATACAAAGTTCACAAGCCTCTGAGGAGGGGTTCGAACCTATGCTCCCAGGACATTAGGTGGGCCTTTGGATTATTCGTCCAGTGACATTACCACTGTCCCATCATCTCGTGTTAACGTGCGGTTCACAGCTGAAAGGATAACGCAACAAGATTAGATGTTTTAAGTCTCAATGTAACAAGACTAAAGGGAATATTGATTTAAACACTATCATGGCTAACCTATACTTTAGACCACAATACAGAAGATTCCCCATTTATCAAGACCAATAACTCTTCTCAAATTTACTTTGCATTGCTCTTCAAGTAGACATCAAATTCTCCCACAACCAGTACAAGGGTTATTAAAATTTATTTTCTTTTCTCATCCTGAGATAGTTTAATCTCAGGATGATGCTTAACGGTGAAGTTTTTTCTTTGGGAATTCTTCCCTTAGAGCAAGTTAGCTGAATCCCCCAGCCTCCTCAACAATTCAGTCTTTTTAATCCAAGTGCCTGAATCCAGATTCCTGCGTGGTAAACCAAAGTATCATACTCTCCATCTCATGAATCCTGCGGACCATCCTTGTCCTTGAGTTTTAAAGAATATCTTTGGTTCTGAGAAGAAAAAATTTTGTATCATCCAAAATGAATCACATGGGCTATGTATGTTTGTAGAAACACTGGATAGCCATTTTGAGGCCTCAAACTCTTCAGTAAATGTGCAGAATAATACACTTTTTTTTAGAAACCTAACATTCTGAATACGTTTCTGGCACTTCAGAAACATGCTGTTAGCACATGGGCTGCTCCTAATTTCTCCAAATGGAAAGACTTTGCTCCCACTTCCAAGTGAAACAGTCCAAGCTTCCTCTAATGTCTGACAATCAAGCCACTTAGACTTGTTATCAGAACAGATCGAATAATCCCTTAATATTTAGCATGTATAAAAACCTGATAATCATAACAATATGTGATCTCCACAGTCTCCACATACTCTTAAATATAAAATATAATGTGCTGTATGACACCATTAATGTCTTTTTTTCTTTGTCACCTAATGGAATAATATTTACTTCAGATGCTTATAGTAGTGTCTCCCACATACCACATTTTCTATATGATCAGAAATTCTCTTCGCAATTATTCACTCCTGACAGGATCATCTTGTATAGTAGTGAGCATATAGGCTGCTTGATTTCCATTCAGGTCAATTGAGGGTTCCTGATTCACAAATAGGGGTTCGCACACTTTATAACTCATAACATTTGCCCACATTGTGCTTGTTTCTGACTGAATGACTAAACTGAAGACTGAGTGCACAGGGGTCCAAGATTACATGCTGTTCTACTGATTCAGCAATTGTTCCTTAACCATTATGTCATTAATGTTGGCTCAGGAGCAATCAAACTTAAAGCACTGAGTCACTTCTCAAATGAGGTTTGACAAACCAGTCACTATTGTTCCTAACAAACTCCAGTGACTCCCTGCTCCTCATTGCATGGGCATTAAGGTGGGTTTGGAAATTGGGAATTGCTCCTACACAGCATTAGCAAGCATTTTCTATTCCTAGGATCAATTTACACAGAAGCCTCTTCAAGCACTTTACTATGAGAAAGGGGGGGAGGCAGTGAGGAAGGTTTAGTAGATAATATGAAGATGGGACTGAAAGCATATCTGGACCAATATGCCTTGAAGAGAAAGGGAAAGTCATAGCAAGCCAAACTGACTTTAGGAAAGGTTTGCACAAAGAGGATGTAAGCTAAAATGTACTGCTGAAGGAAACTGTCGACAAGGAAGTAGCTAACCACAACTACTTCAAATCTATCCTCATAAATGAAGTTTCTCATTCCTGGAGCCATTCTTGTAAATTTTGCAATTGGTAGCTATCAGCAGTCACTGAATCACCATCTTGACTGATCATTCTTTCGCTATCACTAAGTGAGAATATGGAACTCCCTGCTGACAGCACTGTGGTGAACCTATATCTTATGGACTCGAGAAGCAATTCAAGACGATCATTTTTTTTAAGGGCATTTAGGAATGGTCTTGCCAGCAACATCCACATCAGTGTTGCTATGTTGGGAGTTCCAGGGCTTTGACCAGAGAAGGTAAAGGAAGAGGTAAAAACAATGACTGCAGATGCTGGAAACCCGATTCTGGATCAGTGGTGCTGGAAGAGCACAGCAATTCAGGCAGCATCCGAGGACAGGCAAAATCGACGTTTCGGGCAAAAGCCCTTCATCAGGAATAAAGGCAGAGAGCCTGAAGTGTGGAGAGATAAGCTAGAAGAGGGTGAGGGTGGGGATAGAGTAGCATAGAGTACAATAGGTCAGTGGGGGAGGAGATGAAGGTGATAGGTCAGGGAGGAGAGGGTGGAGTGGATAGGTGGAAAAGGAGCTGGGCAGGTCGGACAAGTCCGGACAAGTCAAAGGGACAGTGTTGCTGGAGGTTAGAAACTAGGATGAGGTGGGGGAAGGGGAAATGAGGAAGCTGTTGAAGTCCACATTGATGCCCTGGGGTTGAAGTGTTCCGAGGCGGAAGATGAGGTATTCTTCTTCCATGCGTCTGGTGGTGAGGGAGCGGCGGTGGAGGAGGCCCAGCACCTCCATATCCTCGGCAGAGTGGGAGGGGGAGTTGAAATGTTGGGCCACGGGGTGGTTTGGTTGATTGGTGCGGGTGTCTCGGAGATGTTCCCTAAAGCGCTCTGCTAGGAGGCACCCAGTCTCCCCAATGTAGAGGAGACTGCGCCGGGAGCTAGTAACATTTTCTCTAAGTTGGAATGTTGGAATGGAGATGTAGAGATAAGAAGTGGGAATCAGTGCTTTAGCAGATGGAATGAGGTTGGAACACAAACAGGAAATGTTCTAAAAGTAGCAAAATTTAAATTTGGTGACTGATTGAACATTAAGATTAGCACAAAGCTGAACCAAATACACTGGATCTCAGCCAGTGTATTGAATGGAGCCAGAGACAAAGTCAATACTTCGGTAATACTTAATATGAGTAAATATCTAACCTGTTAGCCAGAGGAAGTGGTGGAGATTGGTACAATTACAGCATTTAAAAGGCATCTGGATGGGTATATGAATAGGAAGGGTTGAGGGGGATGTGAGCCAAATGCTGGCAAATGGGTGTAGATTGGGTTGGGATAACTAGTCGGCATGGAGAAGTTGGACTGAAGGGTCTGTTTCCGTACCGTACGTCTCTATGACTCAATGATTCCATGACCAGTACAATTGTTCAGTGAATGTGTATGTACAGTGTTTTTACAAGCCAATTTTATTTTAAATAAAAATATTGAGATAAGATAACGAACAACATACGGTGATTCATGCATATTATCCTGAAATACTTGTTGACAACCTCTTTGTCAAGTACTCCAAATATTACATCTTGTCTGAGCGGGGAAGGAGATGAATAATTAAATGCCAGCAATAAGTATTTCAGCTTCACCTGTAACCCTGCTATAAATAAGCAGTTAAATAATATAGCATGCATTCCTAATTGGTAGTAATCATTGAGACCAAAATGTTTAGTTCAGTGACACCAAAGGCTCTTTTTGTCTGAAGCTATGCAGTTCTAATTGAGATCATTCAGAAAATATAAAACTTTGTTCATTATTGAGTGCATACACTGCAATTATGTTCTCTCATTTGTGTCTTGAAACTATTGCAGGACAATAATACTTTAAGTATGCTATGAATTGCTATACATAATCAGTGTTCTTTTAAAAAAATGCTAACTTTTTAAAATACATTCTCAGTCAAGCTTCAGTCTCAAGCAAGTTCCCATCACTGATGTCAATTGCAAGTGGTTTGAAGGATTTGGTGTGGTTGTCTTTGGCAACAAAGTCTGCACAGCTCTTAACAGAGAAACAAATCTTATGATGATCTCAAATATGAGAATAACACCGCTAAGTCTTTCTTCCTTTAGTGTTTTATAAATTAATAATCATTACATTAAATCATCAAGCCCTTCTGAATTTAGTCTAGTTTTATATTGGGCATTTGCAAATAAGTTCAAATAATGTGATATCTTGCATAAATTGTTAATATCATTATAACTGCTAAATTTCTTCAAGGTGGGATATTACCGATCAGCCAAAAAAATCTTCGTGTTAGTTTCAGTAATGTTCCGGATGAGTTGAGAGAAACTCTGCTCTTTTGCAAATTCTCATTTGAAAGTCACAGTTTAGTTTGCAAAGGACATTCAGCCAGTGTTTAATTTTTTATACACTCAATTCATCAAAGATGGAATTTATAAAATAAAAGGGTAATTTTATTGTCTTTAACCCAGTCTAAGCAAAGTAATAAGTTCTAACCTTCGCACGCTTATGCTCTCTTAAGTTCGCAGATGCACAAATAAGTTGCAGTGAGACAACAGCTCTTGAAAGTTGGTTATGTTTTGTACAAAGGGATATTGATAGACTTGGTGAACGCACAAAACTGGGGCAGATGCAGTTCACTGTAAATGCTGGTGGAGAAGAAGAATGTTCCGGATGTAACCCTTCTTAAGCAAGTTCTAGGTTATCCATTTTGGACTGAAGAAAATATAGTCAGGGTACTTTTTAAAAGGTATGAAGTTAAATATAGTGGATGACCAAAGAGACTTGGGGTTCAGGTGCATGGATCTTTAAAATACCATGAATGAGGTGGGATTGGGGGGGATGGAAACAAGAAAGCTAATGGAATGTTAGCCTTTATGTCTAGAGGACAGGGATGCAAGGATGCAGAAGTTATACTGTAGTTATGCAAAACCCTGGTTGTACCCAACTTGGAGTATTGAGAGTAAATCTGGGCACCACACCTGAGGAAGGATAAATTTGCCTTCAAAGGAGTACAACATAGGTTTACAAGAATGATACTTGGACTTCAGAGGTTAAGTTATGAGGAGAGTGTATACAAATTATGCCTATTTTCTGGAGAATTTAGAAAATTAAGGGGTGGTGTAACTGATGTCTTCAAGATACCAACAGGAAAAGATTTGGAGATGCTGGTGTTGGACTGGGGTGTACAAAGTTAAAAATCACACAACACCAGGTTATAGTCCAACAGGTTTAATTGGAAACACACTAGCTTTCGGAGCGTCACTCCATCAGGTGATAGTCATTTCCAACAGGAAAAGGCAGGGTAGATACAGATACTGGTTAGGCATTCTAGAACTAGGTAGTATAGTGCTAAAAATTAGAGCCAAAGCATTCAGAAGAAATGGCAAGCTAGTTTTTTGGAATTTACAACTGATCTTGGAGGAACCTGTTTGGGAGAGGTCACAGCACAGAAACAGGTAAGTGAATCATTCTAAGTATAGCCTTGGTGTAAATCTTCAATAGTGAGTTGAGTGGGTTCTTTCTTCATTATGTGTTTATTTGAGATAGGTCTCTTAAATTAACTTCAAGAGCAGTGTTTGTAGTGGAATAAGACAGTGCTATTTTCTGGGTTGGTAAATTGGAAGAAGCAAAAATGGCCCTGAGTAGAGTGATATGCTCTTCGTGTCGGATGTGGGAGTTTAGGGAGAGTTTACATGTAACTGAGGATTATGATTAAATTAGATTCCCTACAGTGTGGAAACAGGCCTTTCGGCCCAACTAGTCCACACCGACCCTACAAAGAGTAACCCACCCAGACCCATTTTCCTCTGACTAATGCACCTAGCATTATGGGCAATTTAGCATGGCCAATTGCACATCTTTGAACTGTGGGAGGAAACCGGAGCACTCAGCGGAAACCCACGCAGACACGGGGAGAATGTGCAAACTCCACACAGACAGTCACCCGAGGCAGGGATCAAACCTGGGACCCTGGTGCTGTGAGGCAGCAGTGCTAACCACTGAGCCACCGTGCCGCAGATTATATCTGCGGTAAATGCTGTTGGTTGCGAATCCTATCAGATCGAATGGATCGGTTGGAGAGTCAGTTAGAGGCAATGAGGAATTTACAAGAACATGGGGGTGTGATGGATGGCAGTTATAGGAAGGGAGAAAGGTCGCAGATACAGTCACATAGATGAATTAATTCCAGGAAAGGTAAGAGAGGTAGGCAGGTAGGGCATGAGTCTTCTGTGGCTATTCCCATTTCAAACAAGTATGCTATTTTGGAAAATGTAGGGGGTGATGGATTCTCAGGGGAATGTAGCATGAACAGCCATGTCTCTGGTATCGAGACTGGCTCTAATGCAATGAGGGGTATGTCGGGTTCCAACAGATCAATTGTGTTCAGGGATTCTCTAGTCTGAGGCACAGACATACGTTTCCATGGCCAGCAGCGAAAAATCAGAATGATGTGTTGCCTCCCTGGTGCTAGGATCAAGGATATCTCTCAGAGAGGGTGCAGAATGTTCTCAAAGGGGAGAGGGACCAGCAAGAGGTCATTGTACTCATTGAAACCAATGACAGAGGAAGGGAAAAGGATGAGATTCTGAAGAGAATATAGAGAGACATAGGCAGGAATTTAAAAAAGAGGTCATTGAGAGAAGTAATATCTGGATTACTCCTGATGCTACGAGCTAGTGAGGGCAGGAATAGGAGGGTAGAGCAGATGAATGCTTAGCTGGGGAGCTTGTGTATGGGAGAAGGATTCACATTTTTGGATCATTGGAATCTCTTCCGGGGTAGAAGTGATCTTCAAAAGAAGGATGGATTGCACCTGAATTGGAAGGGGTGTAATATACTGGCAGGGAAATTTGCCAGAGCTGCTCAGGAAGATTTAAACTAATAAGGTAGGGGAGTGGGGGTGTGGAACCCAGGGAGATAGTGAGGAAAGAGATCAATGTGAGACTGGTACAGTTGAGAAAAGAAGCGAGTCAAACTGTCAGGGCAGGCAGGGACAAAGCAGAGAACAAGATAGGACTGATGAGTTAAACTGCATTTATTTCAATGCAAGAGGCCTAACAGGAAAGACAGATGAACTCAGGAACATGGGACTGGGATATCATAGCAATTACAGAAACATGGCTCAGGGATGGGCAGGACTGGCAGCTTAATGTTCCAGGATACAAATGCTGCAGGAAGGATAGAAAGGGAGGCAAGAGAGGAGGGGGAGTGGCATTTTTGATAAGGGATAGCATTACAGCTGTGCTGAGGGAGGATATTCCCGGAAATACATTCAGGGAAGTTATTTGAGTGAACTGAGAAATAAGAAAGGGATGATCATCTTATTGGGATTGTATTATAGACCCCCTAATAGTCAGAGGGAAATTGAGAAACAAATTTGTAAGGAGATCTCAGCTATCTGTAAGAATAATAGAGTAGTAATGTAGGAGATTTTAACTTTCCAAACATCGACTGGGACTGCCATCATGTTAAGGGTTTAGATGAAGAGGAATTTGTTAAGTGTGTACACGACAATTTTCTGATTCAGTATGTGGATGTATCTACTAGAGAATGTGCAAAACCTGACCTACTCTGGGGGAAATAAGGCAGGGACGGTGACTGAGGTGTCAGTGGGGGAGCACTTTGGGGCCAGCGACCATAATTATATTAGATTTAAAATAGTGATGGAAAAGGATAGACCAGATCTAAAAGTTGAAGTTCTAAATTGGAGAAAGGCCAATTTTGATGGTATTAGGAAAGAACTTTCAAACGCTGAATGGGGCAGATGTTCGCAGGTAAAGGGACGGCTGGAAAACGGGAAGCCTTCAGAAATGAGATAACGAGAGTCCAGAGAAAGTATATTCCTGTTAGAGTGAAAGGAAAGGCTGGAAGTTGTAGGGAATGCTGATGATGAGAGAAATTAAAGGTTTGGTTAAGAGAAAGAAGAAAGCATATGTCAGGTATAATCAAGATAGATCGAGTGAATCCTTAGAAGAGTGTAAAGGCAGTAGGAGTATACATAAGACGGAAATCAAGAGGGCGAAAAGGGGACATGAGATAGCTTTGGCAAATAAGGTTAAGGAGAATCCCAAAAGGTTTCTACAAATACATTAGGGACAAAAGGGTAACCAGGGAGAGAATAGGGCCCCATAAAGATCAGCAAGGCGGCCTTTGTGTGGAGCTGCAGGGGATGGAGAGATACTAAACGAGTATTTTACATCCGTGTTTACTGTGGAAATGGACATGGATACAGAATGTAGGGAAATAGATGGTGACATCTTGAAAAATGGCCATATTACAGAGGAGGAAGTGCTGGATGTCTTGAAATGCATGAAAATGGATAAATCCTCAGGACCTGATCAGAAATCTGTGCTGAGCCCTTTGCTGAGATATTCGCATCATCGATAGTCACAGATGAGGTGTCGGAAGACTGGAGGTTAGCTAATGTGGTATTAATAATAATAATAATAATAATAATATCATCATTATAGGCCACTATTTTGAAACGTGGTAAGGACAAGCCAGGGAATTATAGACAAGTGAGCCTGAGGTCAGTGGTGGGCAAGTTGTTGGAGGGAATCCTGAGGGACAGGACGTCCATGTATTTGGAAAGGCAAGGACTGATTAAGGATAGTCAACATGGCTTAATGAATGGGAAATCATGTCTCTCACACTTGATTGAGTATTTTGAGGAAGTAACAAAGAGGATTGATGAGGGCAGAGCGGCAGGTGTGATCTATATGGACTTCATTGAGGTGTTCGACAAGGTTCCCCATGGGAGACTGATTAGCAAGGTTAGATTTCATGGAATACAGGGAGAACTAGCCATTTGGATACAGAACTGGCTCGAAGGTAGAAGACAGAGGGTGGTGGTGGAGGGTTGTTTTTCTCAGAGGAGGCCTGTGACCAGTGGAGTGCCACAAGGATCGATGCTGGGTCTGCTACTTTTCATCATTTATGTACATGATTTGGATGAGAACATAAGAGGTATAGTTAGTAAGTTTGCAGATGACACCAAAATTGGAAGAACGTTACCTCAGATTACAATGCGACCTTGATCAGATGCACCAATGGGCTGAGAAGTGGCAGATGGAGTTTAATTTAGATAAATGTGAGGTGCTGCATTTTAGGAAAGCAAATCTTAGCAGGATTTATATACTTAATGGTAAGGTCCTAGGCAGTGTTGCTGAACAGAGACCTTGGAGTGCAGGTTCATAGTTCCTTGAAAGAAGAGTCGCAGGTAGATAGGATAGTGAAGAAGGTGTTTGGTATGCTTTCCTTTATTGGTCAGAGTATTGAGTACAGGAGTTGGGAGGTCATGTTGTGGCTGTACAGGACATTGGTTAGTTCACTGTTGGAATATTGTGTGCAATTCTGGTCTCCTTCCTATCGGAAGGATGTTGTGAAACGTGAAAAGGTTCATAAAGGATTTACAAGGATGTTGCCAGGGTTGGAGGATTTGAGCTATAGGGAGAGGTTGAATAGGCTGGGGCTATTTTCCCTGGATCGTCAGAGGCTGACGGGGTGACCTTATAGAGGTTTATGAAATCATGAGGGGCATGAATAGGATAAATAGTCTTTTCCCTGGGGTGAGTGAGTCCAGAACTAGAGGGCATAGGTTTCGGGTGAGAGGGGAAAGATATAAAAGAGACGTAAGGGGCAACTTCTTCATGCAGAGAATGGTGCGTGTATGGAATGAGCTGCCAGAGGAAGTGGTGCAGGCTGGTACGATGGCAACATTTAAAAGGCATCTGTTTGAATATGAAGGGTTTGGAGGGATATGGACTGGGTGCTTTCAACTGGGACTACTTAGGTTGGGATATCTGGTCGGCATGGACGAGTTGGGCCAAAAGGTCTGTTTCCGTGCTGTACATCTCTATGACTCTATAACTGTCTTCCACAAATAACAGTGGATGCAGGATCAATTAAGAAAGAATTTTTTTTTGGTTAGAGAAGGTATTAAAGAATATGGGCCAAAGACAGGTATATGGCGTTTGTCCACAGACCAGCCGTGACATCACTGAATAGCAGAACAGGCTTGGGGGGCTGAATGGACTCCTCCTGTTTCTTTATGGCTGGTTTCAGGTGAAATTGATTCTCTTGCTACTTTTGAAATTGAGGTGATATGAAGATGGAGACAGATGATTCCTGGGTTCACCTGGAGAAATTAATTAGCAGGTTGAGTAATTTTTAAATATCACTATCTGTGGCATCTGTTTGATTAAAATCAGGAGATGGAGTTAAAACAAAAACTTGCAAAGTTGATAGGGAGAGAGAGAAAAAAGGGAACCCCCTTCAGATTTCTTCAATATCTCAGTTACCTGTTCTGTAATGCAGTGAACCCACATACTTAAAACACAACCGGCTGTATTGTTTTATGACTTCTCTTCAACTGCCCAATGATCCAAGTATGGTCATAGCTTATATGTTCCAATTGCAACAATGGTTGGGAATTTCTTTCTCAGTCAGTTTTCCATTGTGCAAGAGGTTTTGCCTCAAGGTTTTTTTTCCAACCAGTTGAGTACCCAGATAATTCCTTAGATTTTGTGCTAATAAATTAAGAAATGATCTACTTCCTCCTACCCTCCTCCACCTCATCCTTTCATACTCCTTCAAAGCCTTTGTTCTGGGTATACATTTTCAAACAGATGATCCCCATTTCAGTATTTGTGGAACACAGAAGGTACAGTGATCCAAATGTATGGCCATCTTTGATTGCAAACTCGAGGCATGGGAATGTGGCTTTGGTCTGCTTAACAAAATTCAATTAGAATTTTCTCGCCAGTAGATTCAAAAATCAGTTTTTGCAATAAAGCATGATTTCATAACAATAATGAAAGCTGTTCATGTGGTGCGTATCATTGTATGAAACCATTTATTACAACCTCATATTGCAGCATTACATGCCTCCAACATTTTTGTGCCTAATCCACTGTCAGATACATAGCAGACCGCTGTCTCACTGGTGTCAATGTGTCAGTAAGCTATATATATATATATATATATATACACACACACTTGTCATCCAATAGCTAAGTTGGATATAGCAAGGGGATTTTGGAGAGTCAGGGTGATCTACAAAACACTATATCTTGAGCATTTGAAATAACTTCAAAACTGATTTTGTAACTCCTTCAAGTGTGATTACTACAGGTCTCCTGTTATGCGCTGGTATCCTAGCTCCTGAGAGTTGTGAAATTTCACTGCATTGTGGCTATGCAGTACATCATATCATTCTAATTTTCTAACCTTTTGTTGCCCCATCTTAGAAATGTAACAAGGTTTCTTAAACAATCAAAAAGGTCAATAGAATATTGACCTTTATCACAGGAAGACTAGAATGGGAGGAGGAATAGTTGTGTGCTGAAGTTGTGTAATATCCCTGTCAGATGTTGAATACTGCATTCATTTCTGGCTGTCATATCTTAGCATGGACATATTGGCCTTGGACAGGATATAAGTGCAGATTAACTGTAACGATGCTAGGGCTCAAAGGGTTAAATTACAGACAAATTGCATTGACTCGGTTTGTATTCACTTGTGTATAGAAGATTGGAGAGTAATCTCAACATGCTTAAAATGTAAGGCTGTTAATGTTTTCTCTGATAGAGTTCAGTGCAAGGGCCATAATCTTAAAACTAGAGCAGGCAGTTCAGGGCATTTCTGCAAACACAAAAGTAATACAACTGTATGTTTCTCTTCCCCCAAAAGCTGTGGCTGCTCACAGAATCCCTACAGTGTGGAAGCAGGCCATTCAGCTGATCAAGTCCCCACCAACCCTCCGAAGAGCATTGCACACGGACCAACCCTCTATCTTATCCCTGTGAACCTGCATTTCCCATAGCTAATTCACCTACCCTGCACATCCCTGGACACTTTGGACAATTTAGCATGGCCAGTCCATGTTATTTGCGCATCTTTGGACTGTGGGAGGAAACCCATGCAGACACAGAGAAAATGTGCAAACACCACACAGACTGTCACCTGAGGGTGAAATCGAAGCCTGGTCCCTGGCGCTGTGAGGTAGCAGGGCTAACCATTGAGCCACCGTCAAGAGTGTAGTGCTGGAAAAGTGCACCAGGTCAGGTAGCATCCAAGGAGCAGGAGAATCGACATTTCGGGCAAGAGCCCTTCATGCTGAACCATGTGTTAATTTGTAAATGTAATGAGCTACAAATCAGTCATGATCCAACTGAACAGTTTCAAAGGTTGAATGGCCTACTCCTGTTCCTGTGCTCCTATACAGATTGTATCATTCAGCAAAAGCATTGTTGCATCTAAGAATGAACAGCTGGAGCAGGTATTTTTCCCAGAGGAAACAAGCTCCAGGAGATAGCAGGGATTTTTTTTACCTTGTGAGTCATGTTGTGCTGAGATCTTGCTGCCATTTTCTAAATTGAAAGTAGCATTGTTATAATGTGGTTCTATGTCTTTTAGCACTCTAAAATTATCTTAATTTCAGATGCTAATAGTACAGTTTTACTGGTCCAACCCCTTTACATAATTGCTCACTACCCCAGGTATGACACTCAGAATCGGAGAGGAAAATTAGAAGTTAATATTTGTAAGAGATGGGAACAAATGAAGAGGTGTGTGATTGCTGTGATGAGGATCAGAAAAATAAAATTACAAACCTTCTCTAGCCTATTAAAAGGCATCTCAACACATCACCAACTTTTGACAAAGCTAAAGAAGCAAGTGGTTGAGATGTTACAGGTCACAATGAAGTCAAAGGGATTCATAACATCAGGCAGCAATTTACAGGCAAGTTTCTGATAATGTAGTCCAACACTCGGTTGAAGTAGTTAATGTCGTGTTGCATGAGATACTGTAGCAAAGATTAACCTCTCCTCCACTCCTTCACTCTTCACCATAATCCTATTGGTCAATACTGGAGCATGTCTGCAAAGTGACATTGTCAAGGACATAGTTGAACTTTACTGATTCCATTGATACGATCAGGGAAGGACAGTTGAACAACTTTCCTGTTATTGTATCTTATAGTAGCTAAAGGCCAAGTACATGTGCATAGCTTGATTGCTCACATGATTCCTCTGTAATGCCAACAGATGTTAGGGAAAAAGGAGATGGCAGTATCATAGAATTAATAAATAGAACTATAAATAGAACTAATCCATGCATGATGGACTGACTGGCCTGCTTTTGTGCTGTAACAATTCTATGATCCTGCGAGAAGTTCAAAAACAGTCTGTTGTATATTCCAGTGAATAGTTTAGTTTAACTCACATCTGCAGTAATCTTAGTCATAGTTTCATTACCCCAGGTGGTTAGTTTTGAACATCCTGTTGCTTATTTTGAGTCTCCATTTCTGAAAGGTAGGAAGGAGGTTATTTACACCTCTCCAGGCGTTTATTGTCTCTGCTGGTCTTACTAGACATGATGTCTCCTTGAAAGGGAATGTGACTTGCATAGTGATGCAATTTGGCAATCATTGTAATGTTGGTCAGTGTCTCCTTATTCAGTGAAAAGTCTTTTTTCAGCTGAAATTGCCTTTCTGAAAAAAGCCTATTATGAGAATCCAGCTGATGAAATTCAAAAATTAATATTTAATACAGCACATCATCATGACACAACACATTCAAACTCTGTGCTGCATGGTAGCCCTTACAGCAGATGGTAGTGTTTGGCATCTTCTGTGCTGATTCAGCCTCCGAGAGGCTAGGTGACTGGAATCCTCCCCAGGAGGGCTTTCCCGGGGCTCTAGAAATAGTTGGTAGCATCTTGGCAACTGCAACCAAACTGACAACATGGGTTCCTGATCATTCTGGCATGCAGTACCATAAAAAGCATAGCCTGTTATAATTGGGCAATGTCTGTAGAACACTGGAGCCTGTGAACAGAAGGGTTAGTCAGACTTTTGCATCTCAATATGATGTCACCACATGTCGGTGATGCCACTAGTGTAAAAGGGATTCCTCAGCAAAACCGATCTGCGTTTTTGCTTCCTACAGCTGTTACAATATGGGCAAGCAGGCACAATGGTTTGCATCCTTATGTGCCAGTTATCTTTCCAGTTGACATAATCTTGTTGGCTAACCCTCTGGTGCCAGTAAAAGAAGCTTAGTGGAAATTTGAAAACTGGCACATTTGAAAATCAAAATATTGGGATGGGGTGACACTGAAGGTGAAAGCAAGTGGGAAGGCCTCTATTTTACAGATTCACCCATGGTTTAATTCTGGCAGGTTAACTGGGCATGCAGGTGATATGGTCTGGAAGATGGCATAGAATCTTTCCTCGTCCCCACTGATTCATTGGCGAGTACGTTCAAATCACTATCCAGGAACATCTGAAGAATTGAACCTTAGACCAGTAACAAATTCACATCATTGACTTGCATTGGATTTATCACTTTCTGACAGACTTTGAGAGGATGAAAAGTGGCACCAACACTTTCTGAGCCACATTCTTGAAAGAGAAAGAAAACAAACTACAGATACAGTTATACAGCACACGAACAGACCCTTCTGTTCAATTCATCTATGCCAACCAGATATCCTAAACTAATCTTATCCCATTTGCCAGCATTTGGCTCATATCGCCCTAAACCATTTCTATTCATGTAGCCATTCAGCTGCCTTTTGAATGTTGCAATTATACCAACCTCCGATACTTCCTTTGGCAGCTCAATCCATATAGGCACCATCCTCTGCATAAAAAAAATTGCCCCTCTGGTCCCTTTTAAACCCTTCCCCTCTCACCTATGCCCTCTAGCTTTGATCAGCCCAAACCTGAGAAAAAGACCTTTCTATTTAGCCTATCCATGCCCCTCATGATTTTATAAACATCTATAAAGTCACCCCTCAGCCTCCGACGCTCCAAGGAAAAATGCCGCAAGCTTTTCAGCCTCTCCCAAGAGCTCAAACCCTCCAATCTCTAAAAGAGCTATATGAATCTTTTCTGAGCCCTTTCAAGCTTTACAACATCTTTCCTATGGCACGGAGACCAGAATTGAATACAGTATTCTAAAAGTAGCCTCACCAATGTCCTGTACAGCTACAACATGACGTCCCAACTCTTATACTCATTGCTCTGACCAATAAAGGCAAGCATACCAAATGCTTCCTTCACTATCCTATCTACCTGCGACTCCACTTTCAAGGAACTATGAACCTACACTCCAAATTGTCTTTATTCAGTAACAGTCCCCAGGATCTTACCATTAAGTGTTATAAGTCCTGCCCTGATTTGCCTTTCCAAAGTGCAGCGCCCCTCATTTATCTAAATTAAACTCCGTCTGCCACTTCTCAGCCTATTGGCCCATCTGATCAAGATCCTGTTGTATTCTGAGTTAACCTTCTTTGCTGTCCACTACACCTCCAATTTTGGTGTCACCTGCAAACGTACTAACCATACCTCCCATATTCACATCCATATAAATATTAAAAAGTTGATCCTCAGCTCAAAGACTCTGAAGACTTTTCAAAAATCGTTGCTCAGAGGAAGGTGAAACTTTGTAACACTGTTTCATCAGCAAGCAGGTGGGCTGGTGTGTCAACCTGCTCACTGACCTGTGTGTTGCTAGTTTTCAGTCTCATCAAGACAATACAATCTCCCTCTGACTCACAGGGTAAAGTTTGCCTGTCACAGGCCGAGGTTACTACACAGTTTATCTGTAACTAGCTTTCACTGAGGTACTTTCCTTGAACCCCGCCCCTCCAACCGCCTCCTTGAACCCCGCCCCTTGAACCCCGCCCCTCCAACCGCCCCTTGAACCCCGCCCCTCCAACCGCCCCTTGAACCCTGCCCCTCCAACCGCCCCTTGAACCCCGCCGCTCCAACCGCCCCTCCGCCCTTGAACCCCGCCCCTCCAACCGCCCTCTGCCCTTGAACCCCGCCCCTCCAACCACCCCTCCGCCCTTGAACCCCGCCCCTCCAACCGCCCCTCCGCCCTTGAACCCCGCCCCTCCAACCGCCCCAGTTCCAAAAACGCACATCCCAGATGGCCTCCTTCTTCAAGGACCGCAATTTCCCCCCCGACGTGGTCGACGATGCCCTCCACTGCATCTCTTCCACTTCCCGATCCTCTGCCCTTGAACCCCGCCCCTCCAACCGCCACCAGGACAGAACCCCACTGGTCCTCACCTACCACCCCACTAACCTCCATGTACAGCGCATCATCCGCCACCATTTCCGCCACCTCCAAACGGACCCCACCACCAAGGATATATTTCCCTCCCCTCCCCTATCAGCATTCCGTAAAGACCACTCCCTCCGTGACTCCCTCGTCAGATCCACACCCCCCACCAACCCAACCTCCACTCCCGGCACCTTCCCCTGCAACCGCAGGAGGTGCAAGACTTGCGCCCACACCTCCCCCCTCACCTCCCTCCAAGGCCCCAAAGGAAACTTCCATATCCGCCACAGATTCACCTGTACCTCCACACACATCATCTATTGCATCCTTTGCACCCGATGTGGCCTCCTCTATATTGGGGAGACAGGCCGCCTACTTGCGGAGCGTTTCAGAGAACACCTCTGGGACACCCGGACCAACCAACCCAACCACCCTGTAGCTCAACATTTCAATTCCCCCTCCCACTCCACCAAGGATATGCAGGTCTTTGGACTCCTCCATCGTCAGACCACAGCGAAACGATGATTGGAGGAAGAACGCCTCATCTTCCGGCTAGGAACCCTCCAACCACAAGGGATGAACTCGGATTTCACCAGTTTCCTCATTTCCCCTCCCCCCAGCCTGTCTCAGTCAAATCCATCAAATTCAGCACTGCCTTCCTAACCTGCAATCTTCTTCCCGACCTCTCCGCCCCCACCCCAGTCTGACCTATCACCCTCACCTTGACCTCTTTCCACCTATCACATTTCTGACGCCCCTCCCCCAAGTCCCTCCTCCCTATCTTTTATCTTAGCCTGCTGGACCAACTTTCCTCATTCCTGAAGAAGGGCTAATGCCCGAAACGTCGATTCTCCTGTTCCCTAGATGCTGCCTGACCTGTTGCGCTTTTCCAGCAACACATTTCCTTCACTGAGGTACAGCTTGCCTGGCAAAAGCCCAGACTGAGGGAGCAGTTTGTTTGACACTTGTTCTCAGTGAGAACTAATTTTCCAGGTATTGGTTTGCATTTGAGTACAGTTTGCCTGGCACAGACATTCACTGGTATTGGATCTCTGGGACAGCCAACCCTAGTCGCTGGTTTTAATTGCGAGTGAGTGTATTTGCCATATGATTAAGTTTCATGATCATTCAACCAGGATAATCCTAACCAGAGCTGGGAAACCTAATCAGAGCTGAGCCAAATGCTATCTTCCTTCCATGTTCACCCCCATATATTGGAATAATCGGCAGTAGGAACTCAACTGATCTGGTTATTTTCCCTCTGTTACCTTAGTTTTAACACTGTCATTGATGCGTTCAGTAAAATTGCTTCATTTTGCACAGATTGAAATTGAATCTAGAAGACTCCGGTTTTAATACGTCAGTATAACACACTCTTCATTTATACACCTTGCTACTGAAGGTGCCAAGTAATGCAAGATTTAAAGGTAGATTTTTATTAGAGAAAAATCAGCTGTAAAAAAGCTGTAAGAATTGAAAAGAAAATAAAGTTTGAAAAATGCTATGAGAAAAGTAGAAATGTTAAACAGGAGGATAATGTTTCAACTTTAAATCCTGTAGAATTGAACTTTTCATTACTTTTGTGTTTTTTGTTTCATTTTTAATTCAGTTTAAGATGCACAAGCTCCAATGGAGGGAGCTAGAAACCTTTGAAATGTACCTTGAATGGATCATTAATGGAAAACAATGTACTTGTCAATTAACATTGGGCTCAGCTGCTTCAGATTTTATATTTATACTGAAAAGTTGAGCAAGAACGTGCAAATCCTTCATGTGATTTCATGGTCTGGCTGCATATGAGCAAAATTGTGTGTTCTTTGGCAAGTAATGCTGAAGGAGCACAACTAATATCACGTCTGCAAGGAGCTGGAGTTGGGAATACTCATTATTAATGGGCCCAAGTCCAGCTCCTTTATTATTGACTCTGATACAGTTGAACTCTTAAGCTACTGTGTGTCCCTCCCTGAGTTTAACTCTTGAACTGAATGCTGACTGTCAATCAGATTATCATTGATATTCATGATGAACTTGGTGTCCATAATTGACAGATTGGGAGAGGCTGAAATTCGTGCTGAGTTAGCTACACTCAGCCACAGTGGATATTGGGAACAATTGGCCTTAACAATCCTTGATGATTCTTTATGGTAAAGAGCAAAATCATCATCGCTATCATCGCTTTATAATGTTGGGTGCCTGGACTGCCTGCATATTATAACAATGTGACTGAGAAGCCTTGGGTAGTTTCTTATATGTATTAGTCTACGTTACTTATACCACATTGGGAAGGATGCCCACACAAAATTTTCTGCAGAAGGTAATCTCAATTCTGGTGAATAGTAAAGGTTTATTTCATGATGTTTCTTAGCTGGTTACATGACATCTCAAATACATGATTGTCTCTTGTGAAGCATCAGACTCAACCCATTACTGTAAGCACATATTACTGTTAGCTATATTGATTTAGCACAAGGATGATACAAACCAAACACACAGACATACTCGTACAAATGTTAACTTCTTCCAGAAGAGAGGAGATTTAGGGCAGAGAAAAAGCATTTGTTGAGGGTGTGGATCCTTCTCAGAATGAAGAACAGTAGAGGTCCTTTGCAGTTCTGGGAGAGGGAGGCCCTGACCTGGGGCAAGGCTGGTGAAGGGTGTCGACTCGAAACATCCTGCTCCTTGATGCTGCCTGACCTGGTGTGCCTTTCAGCCCCACTTTTTATCAACTCCTCCCAGGAACAATCATTTTGCATCCTGGTGGACAGAGCTTGCCTCCAACATTAGTTCATCCTGTCAAGTACTAACTGCCTCATACAACACTAATCATTGCTGGAAGCACAGTTGAAGATATTAAATTAGGTCAGAACCAGGCACAGATATGGAGCTTCCTCATGACTGACCAATATTCACTGTTTGCTCTGACCTCTTAGAAGATAAACAGCTAATTTGTTGCAGCACTTTAAGACTGACTGAGGACAGCATGCAGCAGGTTGGGGAGGAAAAGAATTTGGCAGAGAAAGTGTAAAGCATGAATGAGGTAATTTGAAAGCAGTTCATTGTTGGTTAGGCAGAAAATCTAAAAGCTATCCAATGGGTATTGTGTATATTCATTTCATGGGCATTTATTTCATTGTTATAATCTTTGCAGATAAAACACACAGTTGTCAGTTAATGTGCTGCACACTGAATCCTAAGTTGAATGGTTTGTTAAATCATACTAAACATGCAAGTTTAAAGAGCTGGCTGTCGATATTTAACAAAGTTGAAAATCACATGACACCAGGTTCTAGACCAGCAGATTTATTTGAAAATGCAAACTTTTCTGACTGAGCAGTGGTCCGAGAGCTTGTATTTTCAAATAAATCTGTTGGACTATAACCTGGCGTTGTGTGATTTTCAACTTTGCCCACCCCAGTCCAACACCAGCACCTCTATATCATGGATATTAAACAAGATTGTTCTGCATCATATTTCAAAGAATGGAATGATGAAGAGCAATGCTGCTAGGTCACTTGGCTTGTATTAATTTTATAGAAATACGAATGGATTAACTCAGGCGATCAGTTTGAGGGTGTGAGGTTTATTTGATTTTATATATCAATACAGTGACTACACTTCTCAATGGGAGGAGTTACTGTGAAGGAAAGATTCCACAAAACTAACCTGAAATCACATTCAGATCCGTGTGCTGTCCAGCTTCCTCCAATCTGATTTTGAGCTAATCCTCAGTGTCTCATCATTTGCCTTTCAGTGTTGATTGTCAGGGTCACATGGCCCTTTTCAGGGTGATGCAAGTGCCTTGTTTGTCTAAAGACCATGTGGAGGTGGGCGGGTAGACAGCAGGGGAGAGAGAAAGAGAGAGAGAGGGTGCAGTCGACTCAGGAGTAAACGAGTGTGAATAGCATTCATTGAGTTGGTTTTGAGTGGAAGAAATCATTTGCAGTGCCTGTGGGCATTATAAAAGGAGCAGCTGTTGGTAAGTACTTGTTTAGATGCATGTAGATCAGCTCAAGATGAGCTGCTGAGAAACTCGACTAGGAATTACAGTATGTGCTAGTTCTTTGTCTTTGTGAAACAAACTACAGAATTTAATGAGGATGTTGTTTCTTGAAATGATTCCTTTTTGGTGACAAATGTCTGTTGCTGTGGCTCATGTGTAGAATACAGTTTATGAGGAGAATGGCTGCTACTGTGTGAAGTCCTCCTACTGGCATAAGGCTTGGGAAAGAAAAGGATTAATGTGTGCTGTATTGTGGTTAAACTGATTTTTTAAAAAATAGTGGCGTTCTTTATTGTGAATCTGGCTCTAATAATGAATTAATTAGAGCTTGATCCTGGTCCTGCTGCTGTTTGACATCTGCCTGCAGACCAGCTGCATTTTCCAGATGATTATCCCAGGACTAATGGTTCCTGCTGAGAAAGGTAGGATGCATGTGTTGTCCCTTTTTTTGCTACTGGGCCTCCATGGATGAAAAGTGTGTTTAAATAAAAATTACTTTTTTGGGGGGGATTATGTTGCCTCCAGTCGCAGAATTTCATTTAAATCTTAGGTTCTGGTTGGAGTAGACATTATTGCAATTAATTAGGCTTCAAATTTCAGCCTCTCATTTTTTCTTAGGCAGTGTTTCGATAAAGCAAGGGCTCAGCTGGAAATATGGAGAATTGGGAGTGTGTGAATTGGCCTTTTGTGTTTCAGCTGTATTGTGTTGGAGTCTGGCTTGAAAGCGCCAGCAGCCGTTACTACACTGTACCTTAGAAACCAGGTTCACAGGCAGCAGTTTCTGGCAGACCCATTAAATTGATGATTTTCAGACTGGATGTTTCAAAACTGGAGGATGTAGGTTACTGTAAAGTTAGCTGCATAGGGTTGGACGTGATATAAGGTGTTGTCTAAAGGAAGCCGGTATACATTTGTATGTATTGTTAGGATGAATTGTGAAAGCACAATGTCAATACTTTCAGCAATATGGCTTGATCTATGTGATATTTAATAAGCAAAACCTCCCTTTATAACAGAATGAAAATACATTTAAAGATGTGAATTATTGACTTTTATTTCTGGATGATTTCGTCTATCATATTATCTCTGCAAGTTGTTCAGTAGGAAGAGAGTAGCACACTTTTGTTTTGATGATGCTGCCAATATTCATACTCAAGAAACAGCTCGAGAGAAAGATTCGACTTAATGCTGTTGTATCGGGATTTTTCAAAATTGCAGCTCGCATTCAGCATTCAGAATCCGTTCAGCAGTTCAACCATTCAGCAACGAGCTTGCTACCCTGCAGAGCTCCCTCATAAAATATTAAATCTGGCTTTGCAGAAAATAGGCTCCTAATCAAATACAAATTTGGGTACAAATTTTTGTAGATATCATGATTTCATAGAATGTAACAGTGCTGTTGGCAATTGCTTTATTCTCAGAACTTTGCCGATTTTTGCATATTGCGCTGTCGACAAATCTTTTGTCGAACAAACCAATAGTATAAGCTATTGTTTTGTGAGGTTTAAACCTGTTAACCCTTGAGAGCAAAAATATGAATTCTCCTTTGTGTATGCCTTATTTTTACCAAATTAATTGCACTATACATCCTGGAAAAGACACACTACTGCAGGCCTCTAAAGGCTTCACATTCTTTCAGTATGATTTATTTTGCAGTGAGGAGAAGCTGTATTGGAAATGTCATGACTACCCCCTCCTGATCCTTGAGTTGGGTGGGAATGCCCATATGCTTTTTTTAAAAAAGATCAGGATAGCTTGGGGATATTTTCTAACACAAATTCCGTTGTGGCTATGTTTTATAATGTATAGCAAACAGCTTGAAAAAAATAGATTGATGCTTATTTCACTAAAGACACTGCCTTCTTTATACTCTGTAATGCCTTGCCCTTGTAGTGAAAGGTAGCATTTTAGACTGTCAGCAAAAGAAGGCAGACTTGAGGCATTCGGTGTGGGCCCATTCCAAATTGTACAACAACCACAATACATTGCAAATATTATTTCATTGTAGGATGGTAAAGTATATTCAGGCTGATTAAATTCTGAAATATATTTTTTCGTTTCACTTGCACTTGTTATTCAATTCAAGGAAGTGTTGAAAGCTAATGTACAGGCCAGAGTTGCATTTGAAATGACAGTGGTCTGGCATGATATGCTTAAGTTCATGTGTATTGTTTGGAATGCATTGTGGAAGGGCTTAAGAGGTGGATTGCAGGTCAAAACATTGTGAATTGGGTTTAGGCAACTTAAAAGCACCATTAGGTGATTGTTTGAATTGCAGCGGATTGCAGAGGTGCTGTTTCACAGCAGTGACGCTCCCATTTGTCTGCAGTGCTTGGGAGTTAGTCGACAGCAGTTGACGATTGATGTTAAGGCTGGGAGCAAACAGCTGTTGATTTGATGATTAGTGTTTCATCTTTAACCTTTGGTGTGTTACAAGAATATTTATACATCTAGCACTTCTTAATAGCAGTCATAATTGTATAAACGTTAAACTGAGGGTAAATATCATGTGAATCAGTTTTTTCCTATGTGAGCTTTTATTTTTATTTTAGACAATAATCTTTATAAATGCTGCATTGCAGGATGGAAAATTATATTTGTCAATGCCAAAATTAATTTTGTACACATAGCTGGAGTATTATTAATTGTAGACTTGCTGAGATAGTTCATGCTTGCTAACCCCTTAGTCCTCAAAACATAAGCATTTTCAATCTTTTTATTTTTCCCCGATCTTATTGCAGCATCACCATTATTACCAATTTGATTTGATCTTCTGTTTATATATCCACTTTAATTTAGGTAAGCTACTGGTATTATCAGCATCTATTAATCAAGAAGGAAGATGAATCATTGGTTGGCAGCACAGTGAATCTATGATTCTTAAGTTGCCCCAATCGACCCATGATATTGCAGTGGCAGCAGCTTTTTTTTTCAAAAAAGCAGTAATCCACAATATTTCTGACTAAATCATCAAATATTCTAAACAATGTAATTCAGTGGGGACTTCTGACACGTTACATTGCAAAGCCAATTCCATTTAGTTTGCAGCACTGAGTGTTCTGGACTACTCACCGATAACAGTGAAACGTGGTTTCCAGACTACCAGCAGGAAGGGAGGTTGAAAGGTACAGAAGGCTACAAATGTTGTTCCAGAGACAAGAATCGTCATACAGGCCTGGAATGCTCAGTCCATTGAGCCCTGCATAAATGGCTGCCTGCTGTACTTTGCACCACTAGTGGTGACTGATCAAATTTGATGCCAGTGTCAATGTGCATTCAGTAGTGATGACATGAGAAAAAAAATCAGCTGGTAAGCAATTACGGTGCAACGTTTATGTTACAATATTGTCCCTTAACGAAAGGCTACTTTTGGTGATAGTGTTCAAATGCAAAGTGCATTAAACTAAATTGCTAATCCATTGCAAGCCTCTTCTATTGTGTATTCTTCTATAACAGGTGTTGATAAAAGATGAGTTTGGGGTTTTCAATAGCCTGCCTGTAGACTGTGTTTGGTTTGAGTCTACTTGTTTCTAGCAGGTGTTAAGATACCTCCTGGGATTAATGAAAGGGAGGCCCTGTGCGAGCCAGACCCACTGTTTGAATAATTACAAGAGGCTGACTATGTTAAAAGAAACAAGATATTGATTGTAATCATCAGACCAAGAATCTGTTATGACTTTGCAAGAATTTAGTAATACTGCACATATGGTGTTTGCTAGTTTTTGATTTTTAAAAAATATATTGTGTGATGTAATGAAAAAGCTGTTACTCCATATTCTGAGTAAAATAGAGACTTAAAAATAATCATTACATTTACAACATTTTAAAATGTTATCCCAGACATTTTAGTGCAAGTTATTCATTTTTTGAGAGATATTGATGATTTTGGGATTTGTTTAGAAATGTTCTTATTTTGCAGAATTAAATATTTAAGTTGGTGTCTTGAGTAACTCTGTTGAGGTGCACAGTTTCTTTACAGTTAATAGAAAAAAATGTTTCAAATCATGAATGGACAAAGCAAAGCAATCATAATAATGTGTAAGATAGCAAAAAAGCATTTGTGCTATGGCAGTGTATTCCAGACACCCAACACCGTCTGTGTGAAACATTTTCACAGCACTTCTCCCTTAAACCTTCCCTCTGAACCTGTACCCTCTTCTAGTTGACGTTTCCACCCTGCAAAAAAGCTTCTGACTATCCACTCTGTCTGTTCCTCTCATAATTCTGTAGGCTTCTATCAGATCTCCTCTCAGCCTCTGTCTTTCCAGTGAAAACAATCCAAATATATTCAACCGCACCTCATGACTAAAACCCTCCAGACCAGGCAACATCCTGCTAAACTTTCTCGGCACCCCCTTCAAATCATCCATGTCCTTTTGGTAGTGCGGTGACCAGAACTGCACACAATATTCCAAGTGTGGCCTAACTAACATTTTGTACAGCTGTATCATAACTTTACAACTTTTATATTGATGCCCCGACCGATGAAGGCAAGTGTGCTAGCTGCCTTCTTGACCATCTTATCCACCTGTATTACCACTTTCAGGGATCTGCGGACCTGTACACCCTTATCTCTGGCTCTACCATTTATTGTATATTGGATAGAAACCAATTTTGTTCATTGTGTCAGTGAAGGTGGGGAAGAGAATAGTGCTGTGAAGATTATGTGCAAGATACTTAAACTAATAAATGACAAATTGGAGTTCTAATTTATTGACACAAGTTGTTAACTTGCAACATTACATTTAAAATGTGGATTTTGCACTGAAATCCATAATCACATTGAACTATATTTTCAGTGGAATGAAGATATACATATAAAAATAAAGTTACTGTACTTCAAATTTAAATTCATAATATCTGGGATATGGTACTGCTGTGCTTAATTTGTAATGCTATTTAGTGATGCAGGAAGCCATATCATGTTGGACAGGTACTTTCATGAGCCTGTTAAATTTTGGGCAAAGGAGGAAAGATTTTTTTGTTCTCTGAAAGTTTGATAATCTAACAAAGGTTTGTACTGACTTGGAAATTCATTTTAGGAATTGGATGCAGAAATCTAGCTGTTTTTCTTCCAGTAGAGTTCTGCACATTGTCTGAGAAGCTATTCTTCAAACAGGATGTTCTGCCAAGATCCTGCCTGACTGCTTGGTAGTTTGATGAACATTAAACACTCTAAGACAGTTTAAGGAGAAGAGCCGGTAGCACAGTTAACATTTTCCATTAATCACTACCAGAAATAGCTTTGCGGATTATTAATCTCATTGCTGCTTTATGGGATTTTGCTGTCTTCAAAATGGCTGCTGTTTGTTCAGTACACATGTACAGCTTTCTAAGTTTTTTTGAGAATTATAAGGCATTATATAAATCAATCTTTTCTTTCCATCTGATTAGGTACAATGTGTTGCTAGCATAATGTCTTCTATGTCAGTTTGTGCATTAGCCATGTTTAGTGCACCCGCCTCCTGACTGAGGGAAAAGGCTGTTTTTCCAAAGTGGAGTGTTGATTGCTCTTGAGGTTCAAAAAAAACCCTCAATTACTAAGATCCACGCTGGTCACTGCTATCAACAAAAACAAGGAAATGCTTGTCAGAATCTCACAGCATTGCTGGAAACATTAATTATGTGATGTATTTTTGGAGTTGACACCTGCCTGCTAAAGGGCCCCATTGTTAATTAACAATTTTGAGAGACTTGGTTACAAGCGGGAAAAGGATGTTTCACAGTGACTGCGTCAAGGAAGAAGCTGTGAAACACTTTGCATCCCACCACTGTTGTATTCACCTATTCTCCCTCAAAACTAATTTGTCATGTTCAGTGAAGCTGCTACACTAGGTCTTCAGAATATCAAAAGGCCAGCATTTAGCTCCTCAGAGGGAAACCGATCACCAGTTTTTCCTTTTTATTTGAGGTGACAAGGCAAATTGTTCCAGATCTTGTTGCATTAAAGTAGCTTGCATTTATGTTAATCAACATGTTTGGTCATGCTATGACAAGTCAAGAGGGGACTTGAACTCTGATTTTCTGGCTCAGAGGTATGCACTACCACTACTGCACTAAAGCCCTTATAGCATTTCTTGTATTATAGTCAGTAGAGAAGATTGAGGGGGATCTTGTTGAGATGTTTAAGATAATTAAAGGGTTTGGCCGGTAAATAGAGAGAAATTATTTTCTATGTTGAGGGAGTCCAGAACATCGAAGCAGAGCGGTGAAGTGAGAGCTAGAATTGTGTGTAATTTTGCCACATTGGCTTTTGTCTCTGTTCTAAGGAGAGTATCTCAATAAAATTACAATAGACTGGAATAAGACCACAGCTGTAAGTATCTCAAAATCTTGTTAAGTATTTATTGCGCAAAAACTGTCACCTCACCTCCAATTTTTCCTCACCCTTGAAAAGACTCCAAGTAAAGAAACAAGTTGACTTCTCAAAGTTCATGCTGTGTAGATTGTCATTTCCATCCAGCACTTCTTGTTGTGACTTATCAACCTCCAAAATGCATTATTAGCACCATTTCTTACTGAATGGACTGTAAAGTCACATAAGGGTCAATTTTTGCAGTGGAGGAACTTATTCCATGTGGTTATGTTTTCCTCAATTTTATCTTTTGTTTCTTACTGTGTGATCATGTTTGCTACTCCTGTCCAGATAGTATGGCCCCTTATCTCCACTGGCCACTCAGATGTTAACATGCTCATTAGGAAAGTGCCGTCCAATGCTCCACACAAAATGTAACCTTGCATCCTGCCCTTCCTGCTGCTACTTTGGGTGCAGCATGCTGAATTGCTTGAACCCATCTAATCTGTACCTGACAGCAGCAAGTTGCACTAATATCCATTTCATCAGACCACCAACACAATTAGAAATGGAAAGAACCATACTTGGGACATTCAACATTACATCTAAGTTTTAGCCTGTAGTCTTTTCAACACCTCTGAGTTCGTCGATGATTTCCCACGTTTATAAGAATAATGGAGAACATTTCTTGCAATTTGTTGAAAATAAGCTTCGTACATATAACTGCGCAAGGTATAGCAGAAGTATTAGAGACTGGTTTCAACTGTATTGATTCTAGATGTATTAATGTCAGAAGGTGAATTTTGCATTGACTGCTTTGGATGGAAGATTTTGTTTTTCCATTCTAATTATTGTGAAATTCAAATTTGCATGTTATTTCTATTTAAATGTGCATTATTTAGCTGGCAGTCTAAACATGACCTCCATTTGTTCTGTGCGGATAGTTATTGCCTTAGTGATCTTGTTTTAGCAGATGTTGAATTTGACCTCACTTGATCTGCATTGTGCTATGTCAGAAAATGGTGGAGGTGGCTAAAAATTACAGTAAAAGCTGAGATTCTGGGGCAGACTGGAGAGTGATTGGAAATCTTTTAACACAGGAAAATGTGCTATTTACTGTTGTTTAAATTTTAAAAAATCTTTATTTTGAACAGATTGTACATAACCATCACTAGCATTCAATCACATTTGGCAGTGACATCAATTCAACAAAACTTCATTTAACTCTGTTTTTTGTTGTTTTCATCGGTACGAGGTTATGTGCAACCATTCACTTGATATCAATATTTCCCATTCTCCATGACAGGTGGCTCCTTTTTAAAATTGCACACTAAAACTCCAAAAGTAAAATGGGATGTCTATGAGAATGGGTAGGCAGCCATCACTAATCCTGAAAAAGCACAAGCATTATTCAAAGCACGTTACAAGTTTGAGGAACATGTCTTTCAATGTATTTCAATGTCCAGAATGAAATATGATTTAACTAAAAAAATGGGCATCAAACTCTCAACGGATGATCATCACATCTGACTTTACTAAATCTCAAGGTTTCTGTCTTTGTCAACTTAAGAGTCATTGAGATATATAGCACCAAAACAGACCCTTTGGTCAAACTCGTCAATGCTGACCAGATATCTTAAATAAATCTAGTCCCATTTGCCAGCATTTGGCCCAGATCCCTCTAAACCCTTGCTATTCGTATACCCATTGAGATGCGTTTTGGAACTCACAACTAGACTGCTCTGACTACTAAGGATCTTGATAGCACACAATCCAACAGCCACACTCACCAGAATAAAGGACCCGATGCCCACTGTGTGCAGGACGAATGTAATTTACAAAATCCATGTAGCGACTGCACTATATACTATGTAGGACAGCTAGTGACCCGCATCCATGTGCAACTAAGTAACACGACCAACTCTCTGGTATCCATACACACGGACTGCAAGAACCATGAGTTTGACTGGGATAACACAACAATACCAGGACAGGCTTAACAAAAAACAGCGAGGGAATTCCTGGAAACATGGTACTCATCCTCAACTTCCATCAATAAACACATTGGCCTGGATCCGATGTACAAAACACTTCCAGAACTGGCACCAACTTGAAATAGAACCACATCAATTCAAAGCGGAACCGTACAGCAGTGCTTCACAGGAGGCAATGCAGCACTGATGATATCACCTAGAAAAGGGGCAAAATGTCTGCCAGTAAACCTACCAGCTCGACAAACAGATAAACGCTGAATCCAAACAGCTCTTGAGCTACAGATCTTCACAAAAACTACTTACAGGACATTCCATACGTGCACCAATTTCTGAATGAAAAGGTTGCCTCTTAGGTCCCTTTTAAACCTTTCCCTTCTCACCTCAAACCTGTGTCCTCTAGTTTTAGACTCCCACACCCCGGGGAAAAGACTTTGTCTTTTTACCCTATCCATGCCCCTCATGATTTTATAAACCTTTATAAGGTCACACCAGTGCTCCAGGGAAAATAATCCCAGTCTATTCAGCCTCTCCCTACAGCTCAAACCCTCCAATCCTGGCAATATCCTCCTAAATCAACATCAACAGATTCCATAAACAGAAGCCTCTGTGATAGAAATCCATGTATTCCTATTGGGTAGGCAGCAGACTGGAGAGCTAAATGATAGTGAGATAGCAATAAGGGTAAAGGAGGAGGAATTGGTGAAGGATGAGGATTAGGTTAGATTACTTCCAGTGTGGAAACAGGCCCTTCGGCCCAACAAGTCCACACCGACCCGCCAAAGCGCAACCCACCCAGACGCATTCCCCTACATTTACCCCTTCACATAACACTATGGGCAGTTTAGCATGGCCAGTTCACCTACCGGAGGAAACCCACACAGACATGGGAAGAATGTGCAAACTCCATACAGACCATCGCCTGAGGCGGGAATTGAACCCGGGTCTCTGGTGCTGTGAGGCAGCAGTGCTAACCACTGAGCCATCATGCTGCCCAAACTGTTGTGTAAGAAGTTCCCACATCACAGGATATTCGTAAAAGGTCCTGAATAACTGTAGTATGACACCCACTGCTTCAGAAATCAAATCGTCTTTCAATTAAAGCCAATAAACCAGTTGCCTTCCCAAGTGCTTGCCATACCTGCCTGCCCTACTTTCATTGTCTGGCATACAAGAGCACATAGATCTCTTTATACATCCACACTTCCCAGTATACCATTCTTCCTGGTTTTCACAGTGAAGTGTACAAGTCTACATTTAGCCACGTTGTCCTGCATTTGTCTTGTGTTTGCCTACTTACTCAACTTGTCATCTCTTTGCATCTACTTCACAGTCAAATCCAGCCCAGTTTTGTCAAATTTAGATTGGATGAACTACCCTGTATTTGGCAGTAGCTGATTCTGGCTTTTTCTGAGGTTTTATCAGAAATCCAAGAGGGTTGAATGAGATTCTGTCATTCAAGAGGCTATGGCCAAGAGGACATCGTATAGTTATATAAGATGGGAAACTGGATAAAAGCTAAATCTGGAATATTATATAAAAGAATAATATTAGATCAGGGAGTTTGCACAGCTTAAAACAGCGAATAGCAAACTTGACAGGAGCAATGTGAATTGGACTTTCACATAGAGTAGTGGAAAGCAAAAACATTATCGTTGATAGATTTTTCGGCAAGGCAATTGCCATTCCTCATTTTGTATGTATTTTATATGGTTGGGACATAGTTATTGTAAATTTCACAGATCTCAGAAAGGCAGTATACTTTTAAGACAGATAGTGACAGCACAACATGCAACATAGTTTAAGAAGACTGGAGGCCTGTGACTAGTGGAGTGCCACAAGGATTGGTGCTGGGCCCTCTACTTTTTGTCATTTACATAAATGATTTGGATGTGAGCATAAGAGGTACAGTTAGTAAGTTTGCAGATGACACCAAAATTGGAGGTGTAGTGGACAGCGAAGAGGATTATCTCAGATTACAACAGAATCTGGACCAGATGGGCCAATGGGCTGAGAAGTGGCATTGGAGTTTAACTCAGATAAATGTGAGGTGCTGCATTTTGGAAAAGCAAATCTTAGCAGGACTTATACACTTAATGGTAAGGTCCTAGAGAGTGTTGCTGAACAAAGAGACCTTGGAGTGCAGTTCATAGCTCCTTGAAAGTGGAGTCGCAGGTAGATAGGATAGTGAAGAAGGCATTTGGAATGCCTTCCTTTATTGGTCAGAGTATTGAGTACAAGAGTTGGGAGGTCACGTTGCGGCTGAACAGGACATTAGTTAGGCCACCGTTGGAATATTGCATGCAGTTCTGGTCTCCTTTCTATTGGAAAGATGTTGTGAAACTTGAAAGGGTTCAGAAATGATTTACAAGGATGTTGCCAGGATTGGAGGATTTGAGCTACAGGGAGAGGCTGAACAGGCTGGGGTTGTTTTCCCTGGAGCGTTGGAGGCTGAGGGGTGACCTTATAGAGGTTTACAAAATTATGAGGGCATGGTTAGGATAAATAGGCAAAGTCTTTTCCCTGGGGTTGGGGAGTTCAGAACTAGAGGGCATAGGTTTAGGGTGAGAGGGGAAAGATATGAAAGAGATCTACAGGGCAACATTTTCACACCGAGGGTGGTACGTGTATGGAATGAGCTGCCAGAGGATGTGGTGGAGGCTGGTACAATGCAACATTTAAGAGGCATTTGGATGGTATGAGCCAGGTGCTGGCATGTGGGACTAGATTGGGTTGGGATGTCTGGTTGGACCGAAGGGTCTGTTTCCATACTGTACATCTCTATGATTCTTTGTCTCTGTCGGTCAGCCTGTTAGACGAACTGCCAGCTAGCTCGACATTCAATCAGTCAGTTGTGTAATGGCAATCCAAGTAGGCCTAAAATCTAGGCTGTGTATGTGAGTCTAAGGAGTCATGTTCATGTAGGTAGTTGTTAATAAACTTCCAGATATCTGACTCAATAAGAATTTGACTTTCTGGTTCATGTTAGATGGGCTTACACATAGAAGAAAACATAATCACATGAAAAGGCATATTTATTTAGATTTATTTTGGTGCAATTCAATACTTCACATGGTTTCAGAAAATAAATCCAATCAGTATGAGTACAATCAAAAACCTGTGTTAGCTGAATTGTGATTGACCCTTTTCCCGTCATCATGAGTCCAGAATTCAGTTTCATATTTGTGCCTTTGTGTGTAGATAAGTTTTAATAAAGCCTAAATATTTTAGTTTTGATTAGATAGCTAACAATTATGAAAAATGGATTAGAAATAAGTCAAAGTACCTTCAAATTGACTGCTTTTGTTTATTTGCTGCTGGAATGGAAGGAAAGCATCAGTGTTGCAGAGAGTAGTCACTGATAAAATATACACATATTCATTTGTGGCCCTGTTCACAGAGCTACACATTCTTCTTTCTCTGATTTGTGCCATTCCAAATTGTAGAAATTCACTCTTTAACATTACTAGAATGTTTGCCAGGCTTTAAATAGGTCTAATATCATTCCCCAGTAGACATGTAGAATGATGACAAGACCCTACAGAAAACCACAAGACTCTTTTGTTTGGTGAAGTCAGTCCTCCTGTTGAGTGGTGTTCTTTGAGAAAGAAGTCAGATGTCTTAATTTCTGAAGTTGCTAACCAGCAGGGCCAGTCACATCAGGTTTCCTTCTCATGCTCTCCCAGGCCAAGTCCTGTTAGAATATGCCAGGAGATCTGCCAAAAAAAAAGTCCCAGTGCTGTAATCTTATGCCAGTTCTTGTAATCACAGTTTTCATGTGGAGGTCAACTTGATTATGAATTGATTATTCACCTTCATCACACAGGCTGCCATTTTGTCAAGGTACAATCTAACCTGAAGCTGTTAATTAGCTATCAATCACCATCATTCATCCCAAGTCAAGTTGTAAACTCACAAATTGAAAGCGATTTGAGCAGATAGCCTTTTTTTAAAAATGACAATGAATATTTTGTTCACGTCCACTTGTCTCATGTCTGCTTGGTGATATACTAGGTAAATGAATTGAAAATGCAAATTGTCTGTGGTGTGGTTCAAACATATGAACAAGGAAGAAGAGTAGGTCCATTGAGCCTGCTCCACTACCAACAAGATCATGGCTTATTCAATCCTAATTCTGCATATCTCTGATTAAATTTTCATCGTCTGTTAATCAAGAATGCATCTGCCTCTGCCATTACCTAACCTCCACGCAAGGAGCAAAACCATAACTATAAGAATGTGAGGGGAAAACTATCAACTATTTCTATTTTTTTACATAAATTCTATAATGTTAGTATGATTCGTGAAACAACTAATGTAGTTTGGTGTAACTACTTTTGTGATATAACCAAAAATAAGTGAAACTAATATTGCAATGTGCTTGTTAAAGTTATCACATAGTTTTCCTTTTTGGTTTTCAGATTTTGCATCCATAAACTATTTTAATAATGGTAATATAGTTAAATTTGTAAAATGGAGACATAAAAGATTTGTCACATTGAAATTTCCTCTGAAATATTTTGACCAATTTAAGTAGAATTGCAAGATGATAAATTGTGCAAACCATTCTGGAACAATTTTTGTAAATTATGATTGCCATTACCAATGCCTACAACAAAATGTTAATTTTTATGGAGCAGCTCTAACATACTGCAACCTTGTGCTTTACAATAGCATTAGTGAAATAAATATAACTTTGAGCCACATGTGAAAATATTAGGGTAGATGATCAAGTACTTGGTCAAACAGGTACAGTTTTAATGAGTATCTTAAGGAAAACTGAATTAGAGGGAGTTCAGGACCTTGACAGTCAAAGGCTTGGCCACCAGTGGTGAAGCAGTTGAAGACACAGATGTTCAACAAACCACAATTAGAAAACCATGATAGGACTAGAGGAGAATTCTGAGAAATGGAGGGCTTTGAAAACAAGGATGAGAATTTTAAAAGTTGAGTCTTTGAATCGGAATTGAAACTGAAGATCCAGATCCAGGATTTTTTTAAAGGACACATTGACATTGAGAGATTGGGCAAACTTGATTTTTCTTTAGAATATTCTGGGCAGTTTTGTTTGAAGGGCTGTATTTTTTGAACTGTGGCGATCACAGTTCCTTTTTTACTTAACTCTGCCTTGAAACTCTTGAGTTTTTTTGCCTTAGCTTCCAAGTCTGGCTTCTTCAGCAATGCAGAGAGTACCTGATCAGGGAGCAATGCAGAACCAGCCTTGGAAGCCAAACCATGTCTCCTTTTTACAACATTAGCTGTCATATTCCAGGCTTAAACGCCCAAACAAACTTCATCAAACTATGGAAAAAAGGTAAGTATCTAAACTAAGGAGGTGAAGGACAAGGTTAATAGGTGGCTGGTGAGGGACTAGTGTGGCAGTTGGGTGAGTTAGGGGAGATGATGGTTGATAAATGGATGAAGAGATAGATTGGCAGGGGTTTGGAGAGCAGATTGTAGTTGGGTAGGTAGGGTGGCAGGTAAGTGCATGATGGGATGGATAGAAAGTGGTTTAGTGAGTGGGTCGGTGCTGGGTTGGTAGGTCAGGTGCTCAGATGGATCAGGTGTTGGGCAGGGATTTTGGGTGTCAGCTAGTAAAATATCTGAGGGGGATCAGTGTGAGTGTTTGGGCAATAGGTCAGTTTTATAGTTACCCAGGATCTTGAACTGATTATGATTCCTCTAAGACTTTCTGGGTAACTAATCAAGTTATTAAAACTTTTTCAAAGGGTTCCAACCTCAACGTAATTGCATATCAGAAGTTTAAACTCCCCAGGTAAATAGTACATAGTCAGTGGGTTGGGACATCTGAGGGTATCTGTAGCACTCCTGTCAGTACATGTGGTCTCTGGCTATCTGGAAACCAGAAGATCTGGATCTCAGTGTTGTTGATTGGTTTAGAATGTTGTGGATTATCTTACGTGTTGTGATGCAATTTGTCATAGCTCTCAAAATGTGAGCAAAGGTTTTAGCGCAAGTTTTTGCACTTGGATTGAGAAGCCTTCTCAACCCAATGGAAGCTTGAAATAAAAAGATTTTGTCTTTCAGTTTTGTCACGGAAAATCAACCAGATACTAATCTCAAAGAGCAACTGGACACTTGAAATAATGTTAAGTAACACAATGTGGCAGAGGCAATACTCTATTGAATTGCCCTTTTTTTGCTCATAAGTTTTCTTATCTACTTTAAATATGATAATGAAATATCCTCAAACAGAAACTTAAATATTGTTTACAGGAGAACCTTTTCATCCAGTATTATACCTCCCCATTCTTCTAGTATTATAACTTTGACGGGACAATCTTATCTGATCTCATTTCCCTTCTCTTTCACTGTGGTCATGTGCAATTGTTGTAGTTATCATATAACAAAAACAACTTGATAGATATCTGGTAAATGTTTACATAATGTAGATATTTGTGTGACTGACCTGACTGCATTTGCATTGTGAGTTTGTGTCATTGTTGCGTCTGCAGACAGTTTATGAAAATCACGTGAAATGCCATCTGTCAGGCATGTGTCCAGTTGCAAGCTTATCATCCTTCTACATGAGGATAGATGTGCCTCTTTTTTTCAGGTCCATTGAATGTCACAGTGCAACAATTGGTCAAATGTGAGGCCGCCTTTCTCAAGATTGACCTGCACATTCCAGGGCATCAAGCTTGACTACATTAGGCATGAGCAGAGAGAAGCCACGCTCAGCTTTGCTTTCCTGCTGTTACGTTTACCAAGAGCTGTTGGGATTATTTCTTTGTCTGATGTCTGAGTTCAAACATAAAGCATGTCTTAGTTTGAAAACTGTCCCATAATGTTGCAGTTTCTTTGGTAGTTCATCTGCCCATACACGACCCATCACAGATGCACATGGCAAACAAGCAAGTGCTCAATATTGTTTATTTTTGGACTGTACCTTTTGAAATATTTATGTCATTTCTCCCCACCATTACTGCAGGATGAATGCTTTAGTTGTGCATATCAAATCTCAGTGCCTTTCTTTCATCAATATTGAAGCTACAGTCCGGATTCAATCAATCAGTAAAGGTAGAAATGATCACTGTTCTTTTTATCCTTTTATGGTATTCCTCAGAAATGTGATATGCCCTTAAAAACAGCAGTATTGCCTGAACTGCCATTGCAGCTCTGTGCCTATTCAGGGATGCTTTATCTGTGTGTCTGTGCACCTTTCCTTCCTTCCCTCCCTCTAATCAACAGCCTAATCTCATTTCCATGGAAACAGGTAATTAGTGTCAGACGTGATAGTCTAACTAATGTGCTTAACACTGTACCTGACCTCCAAACAATTTGAAATGATGTTCAAAACTCCGATTCTGAGATGCAAAAGCTAAAATCAAGATTATTGTTTTTTGAAGATCTAAAATTGATACATTAAAGGAATCCTTGTAACTTAAAAATAATCACAACTATTGTAGCTATTTTAAAAATCACACAACACCAGGTTATAGTCCAACAGGTTTAATTGGAAGCACACTAGCTAGTGTGCTTCCAATTAAACCTGTTGGACTATAACCTGATGTTGTGTGGTTTTTAACTTCGTACACCCCAGTCCAACACCAGCATCTCCGAATCATTGTAGCTATTGATAGCTTAAGCAGAACATCCAATCTTGTATGAGATGTGACTGGTCTCACCCACCAGGACAGTGTTCAGTCTCTCATGACCTATGCAAGCTTTGTCCCACAAGAGGACATCAGGCTGAAGCATAGGAAGGTCAGTCATCCAGAAAAACTCAGTGTAACACATTACAGTGTACAGCAATAGTAGTTTAGAGTATTGGACCACTAAGAATTCTTTTCCCCTGTAAGTAGTGTCTGTTGTATTGTGGCATGGCTTTCAAACCAAACAGGACTATTATACCTTTAAGATGATTATGTAACAACATGGCACATGACATTCTGGTAGAAAGGTAACTGCCTCACCTGCAGTCATTCTTGTTGTGTGATGGAGTCAGTGTAATGTCTTCAGTCAGTTAGAAATGTGAAGTAATATGCAGAAACATAAGTAAGCACTAAACCCAGACTCTGTGAAAGTCAGCCGTATTATAGCCTTGTAAATAATTAGCATTATAAATAAACTTAAGATAATTGACTGAATAAGAATGTGTGGTATAGTGGGCTAACATACAAAAAAGCTACATATGGTTGCCATTGGTGACAGTGAATGGCTCTAGATACCAGTCATGACGGCTGTTTAATGGCAATAAGTAGTCACTAAAGACTGAAAAACTGGCAGACATGTGAACTCTTCTTGTTTCCTAACAGTCACACGTCAATCTTTGATTTCAGAGCTTAAGTTAAAGCTACAAAACTGAAAGTTACAAACTTGTTCTGGAGCATTGTGTGTGCTCTACTCTTTCGCAATTGTGCTGTTTCCAAGTGGCCTGGGACAACCTGGATTTTTTTTTAAAGTGGCTGTTCAAAGGACTGTTCCTAGCTTAAAAGCATTCCTAGAAAGCATTCCTAGAACTGAAAAAAAGAAAAAAAAAGACTGAAAAGAACAGATTTGTATATTTAGAAGGCTTACCTTACAGTTATTGTTTGGTTTTGCCATTTTGCAATCATGTTATAGCAACAACAGTCAGGTCAAGCAATGCACCAAATTGGAGGTAGGCGTTGTCACAAAGATATGGGATGTGATCGTGCCAAGGCTAACCTAGCTGAAAGGCTGATGAAGCTGGTCATTGCCTCTGCACCCATCAAATTCTTCAGAAAAACACTTTTGGACAAACCTAAGGAGTACACTATTGATGTTGTACTCAAAGAGGCTTGCAAGTTCAAAGAAATTGTAGCAGACCAGCTGCATCAGTTGTTGTTTAATCCTGAAACAGCCATTTGCAGATAACACCAGGTTAAGCAGATCATCCAGTCTTGTGTGAGGTGTAGCTTTTCTCTCCTACTAAGACAATGTGCAGCATTTCATGACATATGGAAGCTATGTCTTATAAGAGGACATTGGGCTAAAATGTGTGGCAAAGTTAATTGCTCAGAAAAAACCAAATTGCAAACACAATACTCCACAGCAACTTGCAAAGAACAGCTTATTGAGGAACAGTGCCAAAGAAATGAACCTGCACTCAGGAAACAGCAGTACAGTTACGGCACATTGCCAACAGGCAAGGCGACAAAACTACACCACGCAAATGCACACCAAGAACAACAAACTGGAGAAACTTGGCCCACCCCGGCAACACAGTGGATAATGTTATCACCGAGGGGAAGTCCATCATCAACTTATCAGACCACGTCCTTCAACTGGAAAAGATTGACATTCTAAGCAGTGGTCTCAATTTCTGCCCCACCACTAAAATGGACCCCATGGTTCTTTCAGCAGACACGGAGGAATTCATCAGATGAATGAGACTCCGGGAATTCTTTCAAGGTGCCAGCAGTGATCCCAATGAGCCCAGTAACGAACCTGAACAGTCATCGCAGGGATCCGTAGAGGAGTGAGCAAAGAAGGAGTCAACTTGAATCCCACTGGATGCCACTGCGCTGGGCTTCACATATATGCTCAAACCATCAGGAAATATATAAATGCCAGATTCATCAGCCACGCCCACAAGGTAGAGCAGAAAATGGGCGGCACGGTGGCACAGTGGTTAGCACTGCTGCCTCACAGCACCAGAGACCCGGGTTCAACTCCCGCCTCAGGCGACTGACTGTGTGGAGTTTGCACATTCTCCCTGTGTCTGCATGGGTTTCCTCCGGGTGCTCCGGTTTCCTCCCACAGTCCAAAAATGTGCAGGATACATGAATTAGCCATGCTAAATTGCCCGTAGTGTTAGGCGAAGGGGTAAATATAGGGGAATGGGTGTGGGTGGGTTGCGCTTTGGCGGGTCGGTGTGGACTTGTTGGGCCGAAGGGCCTGTTTCCACACTAAGTAATCTAATCTAATCAAATATCACCCGATCACAACGCAATGCCATGAATGCTCTCAAAACCAATCACAACATTGTCATCAACCCAGCAGATAGAGGAGGAGCCATCATCATTCAGAATAGAAAAGATTACTGTAAGAAAGTGTATCGACAATTGAGCAACCAGGAACATTACAGGCAACTTACCAGCCATCCAACCAAACAGCACACCCGTGAACTAAACACATTGATCAGGACTTTGGACCCTGTTCTTCAGAGTTCCCTACGTGCATTCATCCCAAGTACTCCTCGCGTGGGCGACTTCTACTGAGTTCTGCAGATATATAAAGCCAATACACCAGCACATCCCATCATATCAGGCAGTGGGACTCTGTGTGAAAGCCTGTCTGGCTATGTCGAAGGCATCTTGAAACCTATTGTACAAGGGACCCCGAGTTTCTGTCACGACACTACATATTTCTTACAGAAACCCAGCACCCATGGACCAGTCAAACCGGGAACATTCCTCGTCACAATGGATGTTTGAACACTCTACACCTGCGTCCCCCACAATAACGGTATCATGGCAACAGCCTCAGTACTCAATACCAACAACTGCCAGTCTCCAAGCACCATCCTATAACTCATCCACTTTATCCTCGGTCACAAAGCCTTTACCTTTGACAATCAGTACTTCATCCAGACACATGGAACAGCCATGGGGACCAAATCTGCACCCCAATATGCCAACATTTTCATGCACAGGTTTAAACAAGACTTCTTCTCTACGCAGGATCTCCAACCAACACTACACACCAGGTACCTTGACGACATTTTCTTCCTCTGAACCTATCACTGAAACAACTACACAGTGATATCAACAAGTTCCATCCCACCATCAAACTCACCATGGACTACTCTCTACTATCTCATTCTTGGACACATGCATCTCCATCAAGGATGGACACCTCAGAACCTCACTCTACTGCAAACCCATGGATAACCTCATGATGCTACACTTCCTCAGCTTCCATTAGAAACATATTAAAACAGCCATCCTCTATGGACAAGCCCTTTGCATACACATGATCTGTTCAGATGAGGAGGAACATGACGGGTATTTGGAAATACTCAGGAATGCCCTCATAAGAACAGGGTACAATGCTCAACTCATTGACCGCCAGTTCCGACGTGCCACAGCGAGGAACCGTAATGACCTCCTCAGGAGACAGACATGGATTGCAACTGACAGGGCACCCTTCGTTGTCCATGGCATACTTCCCAGAAGCTGAAAAACTATGCCATGTTCTATGCAATCTGCAACACATTATCAATGAGGATGAGCACCTGGCCAAGACCTTCCCTACACCTTAACTTCTCGCCTTTAAACAGCCACCAAACCTCAAACAGATCATTGTTCATAGCTTTCAGGACAACTCCATACAACCTTGTCACGGTAGACGCTGAAAGACGTGTCAGAATGTCGACACGGATACCATTATGATGTGTGGGGACAGCTCCCACCATGTACATGGCAGGTACTCATGTGATTCAGCCAACATTGTCTATCTCATACACTGCAGGCAAGGATGTCCTGAGGAATGGTACACTGAAACCGAGCAGAGGCTACAGCAATGGATGAATGGACACTGCACAGCAATCAACAGACAGGAGCGTTCCCTCCCAGTTGGAGAACACTTCAGCGGTCTGGAACATTAGACCTCGGACCTTCTGGTGACCGTCCTCCAAGGTGGACTTCAGGACAGGCAACAATGAAAAGTGGCCAAGCAGAGGCTGATAGCCACATTCGGTACCCATGGGAATGCCTCAACCGGGACCCTGTGTTCTTGTCAACTACAGGTGACCCCATTTAAAAACACACACACACACACACATCCCTTTACACTCAGACAAATATATACACACACACACACATCCCTTTACACTCAGACAAATATATACACACTCTCACGGACACGCATAACCTCTTCCTCACCCACACAGAAGTTTGTGAGGTGAATTTATACTTGCAAAATTACATTTTACTTTGCTCAAAAACTGCATGAATCCATATAAGATTCTATAAATCTGTTTTTTAGATTTGAATCAGTCTGACCATTGTGACACAGACAGGCTGACAGGAAATTAACACCTTCAATACCTTGGTAAAAACAATAACTGCAGATGCTGGAAACCAGATTCTGGATCAGTGGTGCTGGAAGAGCACAGCAGTTCAGGCAGCATCCAACGAGCAGCAAAATCGACGTTTCGGGCAAAAGCCCATCATCAGGAATAAAGGCAGAGCCTGACGCATGGAGAGATAATCTAGAGGGGGGTAGGGAGAAAGTAGCATAGAGTACAATAGGTGAGTGGGGGAGGAGATGAAGGTGATAGGTCAGGGAGGAGAGGGTGGAGTGGATAGGTGGAAAAGGAGCTAGGCAGGTCGGACAAGTCCGGACAGATCAAGGGGACAGTGTGGAGCTGGAAGTTTGAAACTAGGATGAGGTGGGGGAAGGGGAAATGAGGAAGCTGTTGAAGTCCACATTGATGCCCTGGGGTTGAAGTGTTCCGAGGCAGAAGATGAGGCGTTCTTCCTCCAGGCGTCTGGTGGTGAGGGAGCGGCGGTGAAGGAGGCCCCAGGACCTCCATGTCCTCGGCAGAGTGGGAGGGGGAGTTGAAATGTTGGGGCGGTTTGGTTGATTGGTGCGGGTGCCTCGGAGATGTTGCCTAAAGCGCCCTGCTAGGAGGCGGCCAGTCTCCCCAATGTAGAGGAGACCGCATCGGGAGCAACGGATACAATAAATGATATTAGTGGATGTGCAGGTAAAACTTTAGATGTGGAAGGCTCCTTTAGGGCCTTGGATAGAGGTGAGGGAGGAGGTGTGGGCACAGGTTTTACAGTTCCTGCGGTGGCAGGGGAAAGTGGCAGGTCCATGCCCCCCCTACGACCCACCCTCCCATCCTGGACTACCTGGTCAGGTCCACACCCCCCTACGACCCACCCTCCCATCCTGGCACTTTCCCCTGCCATCGCAGGAACTGTAAAACCTGTGCCCACACCTCCTCCCTCACCTCTATCCAAGCCCCTAAAGGAGCCTTCCACATCCATCAAAGTTTTACCTGCACATCCACTAATATAATTTATTGTATCCGTTGCTCCCGATGCGGTCTCCTCTACATTGGGGAGACTGGCCGCCTCCTAGCAGGGCGCTTTAGGGAACATCTCCGAGACACTCGCACCAATCAACCAAACCGCCCCAACATTTCAACTCCCCCTCCCACTCTGCCGAGGACATGGAGGTCCTGGGGCCTCCTTCACCGCCGCTCCCTCACCACCAGACGCCTGGAGGAAGAACGCCTCATCTTCTGCCTCGGAACACTTCAACCCCAGGGCATCAATGTGGACTTCAACAGCTTCCTCATTTCCCCTTCCCCCACCTCATCCTAGTTTCAAACTTCCAGCTCCACACTGTCCCCTTGACCTGTCCGGACTTGTCCGACCTGCCTAGCTCCTTTTCCACCTATCCACTCCACCCTCTCCTCCCTGACCTATCACCTTCATCTCCTCCCCCACTCACCCATTGTACTCTATGCTACTTTCTCCCCACCCCCACCCTCCTCTAGCTTATCTCTCCAAGCTTCAGGCTCTCTGCCTTTATTCCTGATGAAGGGCTTTTGCCCGAAACGTCGATTTTGCTGCTCGTCGGATGCTGCCTGAATTGCTGTGACCTTCAATACCTTATCTGGGCCGACATGACACCAGTGTTAAAGTGCATTTGAGAGTGTAACTTTTAAAAAAAGTTTTGCGATTTACATACGAAAGAACTGAAACCAACATGATCTTTCTAAAAAATGAGGGACTTAAACAATGTATAATTTTCAAGGTATAATTTCAGTTACATCACACTGTAAACTTTGCTATAAATTCTGTGTTTTACAATCTTATTCTCCACAACCACCTGATGAAGGAGCAGCGCTCTGAAAGCTAGTGCTTCCAAATAAGCCTGTTGGACTATAACCTGGTGTTGTGTGATTTTTAACAGTGCCAAAGAAGCTTGCAAAGTTCCAGCCATGGCGCTCAGTCATGTCAACCATGTCCCAAGAGGTAGCCACAATATTTCAGCTTACAGACCCCAGTTAGATGTAGCAAACTTAACACACCACATGGATGCCATCAGAAAAACTGAAGCCTTTATTCCAACCAAGTGATATACTACAAAAGGAATGGACGCTATGCACAACATGCCAAAGTTGACACTCGTGCTTAAAGTATGTTATGTGAGACACACTAATGAAAATGACACAGCACCAGTGTGATGCAGTATACACAGGAGAGGTTAACTGCTTCCAATGATCTGAAATCCCATGCATTGGCATTATCTTTCTTAAGTGCCAATATGATCCTCAGAATTGACACCTGAAAGTTTTATACTATCAACACAAGAAGCAGCTATTTTCAGTCTGCCGGCATGCATGGATCTACATATTACTATAATCTACAAGTTGACATATACCTCACTTGTAAGACAGCGGCATCAGTCTTGTACATTTTTGTCAGAGCTCAGAAGAGCAGATTCAGCAGGCTGTGTCGAATGATGATGAGTTACAACAGCTCAAGAAGATCATCAGCCTGAACACATCCAGCAGGCTCCTCAAGCTAGTACATTTTTTTCTGGTCATTCAGGAGATGAACTACGACTCTCCAAGAACATAATCTTCAAAGACAAACAATTCATAATTCCATAAACTCTACATCAAGAATACCAATCCATATACAGAACACATAATGACCTAGGTGCAGTAAAGAAAGATTGACCCGGCGTTAATAGGAGCATTGATCAACTGAGCAAGTTGTTTGAAACATCAATTCCATTAATCTCAACAATTGAGACAACCTCTGTTTCCGCACAAGATGCCTTCTGAGATATGGTACAGAATTAGATTTTAGTGACTGATTAATTTAACCAAATGCCCTTTTGTGAGACAAATTAAGGATTCTACTAATGCAATGGTTGTTGAGTACCATATTCCGTATGTTCAGCGTATCTTACCAATTTGTTTCTAACAATGGTCCACAATAGGTTTGTGCACTCTTCAAAGAAATGTGAAGGAAATGGAAGGTCAGCATGTTACCTTCCCACCTTGCAGCTTTCTGTTGAACAGATTTGCAGAATGTACTGATCGTCCTGAAAAATCCATTGTTATTAAATGTAAAATGACTTGCCAAGACTTTTGAATAGATGTATTCAGTATATTCATAATATTCCTCGCGGCATTTACCCTCCACAATGATTCTCATATTTGCGAGACTGATCCACACAGTTCTTCCCTACCACACTGTCCTGACCTAACCACATTGCAGGGAGCACTGTTAGGAAGAAGGAGAAAATGGCACGAAAGCATCATCAACAAGCTTGCAGGCAGTTACTCCAAGCTGAACAAGGGCAAGTGTATGAATTCAATTTTCAAATGAACATAGAGTCATAGAGATGTACAGCCTGGAAACAGACCCTTCGGTTCACGTTGTCCATGCCAACCAGACATCCTAAATTAATCTAGTCCCATTGTCCATATCCCACTATATCCTTCCTATTCATATGCCCATCCAGATGTCTTTTAAATATTGTAATCGTACCAGCCTACACCTCTTTTTCTGGCAGCTCATTTCATACATGCACCACTATTTGTGTGAAAAAGTTGCCCCTTAGGTCCCTTTCAAATTTTTCCCCATTCCTTTTCACCTTAAACCTATGCCCTCTAGTTCTGGACTCCCCTACCCCAGGGAAAAGACTTTGTCTATTTACCCTATCCATACCCCTCATGATATTATAAACCTCTGTAAGGTCACCCCTCAGCCTCAGAACATATATTGGCTCATGGAAAAATATTATGTCATGTATATCCTGGGTCACAGTATGTTGTACTGAGCAATGGTTAAATCCTATGAAAAAGTAGACAACATAACCAAACTTGTGCCAGACCTGCTGTGTTTTTCCAGCAATTTCTGTTTTTGTTTCTAATTTCCAGCCTCCGCAGTCTGTGTTTATTTTTATATATCCTATCGTCAGCCACTCATCACAGATGATGGCGACCCGGATAGTTAAAATTCCTTACGAGACGACAACCACATATTTACTGCAAATCATACCACATCGTGAAGTGAAGCTACATACCAAATCCGGATGGCTGTTTAAGGCCTAGATCTGTTCTTGTTATACATCCATCGAGATGAGTGTATAGACTCAATAAATCTACATGTATCTGTGCCCATGTTATCGGAAAAGGGTTCCCATTCTTTAAGGGAAAAGAGGATATTGTGTTACAGCATAGATCGACCTTCAAGACAGTTACATGATATAAAGACTAACATTCCACTATAAAGTACCCATGTCACCTGCAGTCACTCACTGTGCAGTGACCTCTATGTTGTATCTTCAGTTAGTTATTTATATGTTTGCAACACCAGTAAATACAGAATCTAATTTCTGGCTGTGATAGCGTTGTCTTGTAAATACTGTTGTGAATAAACTTAAATATATTTGACCAGCTAGTACCCTTCTGTGATATATGTTACATAGACTAATATGTAAGAAATCTACAAAGTTCATCAGTGTCTCGAACACAGTATAAGCACAGAATTTTAACTTTCTGATTTAATGAAAAGCCCCTTTGTGGCCCGTTGGATTTTAGTATTGCTGCCTTTTATTTATAAAAATTGATTTGGTACAGCAGAAAGCACTGAAAATTATAATTGCAGAAGGTACCTTTGGTATGAAACAGTCCCTGTACAGTCCAGCTCTAAAAACAAAACTGGACAATTGATATCAGGTGGGTTTACCTTTCATTTAAAAGCCTTCCAATTCCAAAAGCATTAGAGCTAGAACTGACGACTGATATCACCATGTGGATGCAGACAGTTTTGCTTTCTTATGAATGAGGCATCAGAAAGTCCAGCAAGAATGGTGAAAGTGGCTAAGAATCAGCTGTAGTGGAGTGCGAAATTCACAAATTCAGTTCCACTGCAAATTTAACTCAACCTTTCTTTAGAAATCCTGCTGTCAATTACCAGTCATGTCACAGACAGGCCATGTCATAACATACTTACAGGTATACTTACACTCTGCCAGTGGTCCTGCTTTCACAGCCACACAGTAAGTAAGGTGGCAATGCTGCCTTCTATGAATCTGCACAAGACTGGAAGAGACCGGTTTCTGTAGCTGCAGTGGCATCATGAACATTGAGAACCCCCGTTGGACAGTGACTCAGCCTGTCTCCATGCATGAGCAAAGTGAATTTGCACTCAACGTCATGGACCCACCTCCATTCATTAAGGTGCAACTTTAAAAGAAGTGCACGTGCCAAGTTGTTTTTCTGTTGTTCTGTTTGCTGTTGACAATATAAATCATATCTTTACAACAAACCAGGACTCCACTGTTGTAGGATTATTTCTTGCAATGTGTGATATGATGCTGATACAAATTTTGAGGACTGTATTGCTAACCATAACTTTGAACTTTGTAAGGGAAACTTTAAATTCCAAAGATGTTACCCTTCTCTTTGAATAAACCTCTGCAAATCAGTCAACAGATTGGATAATCCTGCAGAGCTGACTTTTAATTGTTACCAGCACTTTCTTTCCTCTTCTACTGGCTGTCCCCACAGAACTTTTATTTTACCTTTAAAAAATACGAGCAATTCTCAAGTCCTCTGGGACCTCACCATGTTCAAGAATGCTGCAATCTAATGATTTATTTCAAGCATTGATATTAGTTTACAGATATTTGTAGTGTGTTTTTGCGGGGTTATGGGGAGGGAAGTTGTGTACACAAGATTTTTTAAGCACTGATAATTTTTGGAAATAGAATTTTTTGGGTTTTTACACAGTTTTTCAAGTATCTTTTTTCAAAATGTTTATGGTTAGATTTTAAGAAGTCAATGTCAGATTTAATTTTCAGTTTTTTTTTGTTTTATATTAACCTCATCTTCGTATTGTGTAATCAGCTAAGACCAAGCATTCCATAAATTGTAACATGTCTATCTTAAATGAAAGACCAGGAATTCAGCACAGTGCTTATCATGGCAGATGCTTTCTATTGAAGGTAGTTTTACAACTGAACAGGCTTTCTGTGGAAATAAGCAACCTGATTCTCTTCTCTTCTCCTCATTGCAAAATCTGCACATTTTTTTTGTAGACATCACATAGACATGTTTAGTGCACCATTTCAGAATATTAGTTACTTTACTATTACAAGATTAAAAGATTGGATGTCCGATGAGCCACTACAAAAGTATGTTTTTGGTTTGTGTGAAGATGTAATCTATTCCTGTAAAGTAAAGGAACAGAAATGGAAATAATCTTCATATTTATTCCTTCATAGGTTGTGACCATTCTTGATAAAGTAATCCTTTGTTGCCCATCCCTAATTGCCCTTGAGAGAGTGGCAGGGAGCTGCCTCCTTCAGGTGCTGCTGCCCATCCTATGGAGCTATACTTACAACAATGTTAGGTAGGAAGTTCCAGACATTTCAGCAAGTGATCATGAAGAAGTGGTGACATGTTCCAACTGAAGATAATGTGTGGTTTAGTGATGATGGAAGTTGTGAGTTTGAAAAGAGCTCCCAAAGAAGGTTTGGCAAATTGCTGTAATATATTCTGTAGATGGTACATACATCTGTCACTGTGCATCTGTGGTAGAGTGAGTGAATTTTAATAGTATTGGATGGGAAGCCTGTCAAGCAGCTTGATTTCTTCTCGATGATGTTGAACTTGGAACAGCACTCGTACAGGCAGATGTAGAGTATTCCATCACATTTCTGTCTGCTTTGCTAATGGTGGAGGATCAGGAAGTGAGTTACTTCTTAGACTCAAAAGATCTGATGTGCTCTTGTAGCAAGTCATGATCAGTTTCTGATCAATAGTCACCTCCCAGGATGTGGATAGTGGGGATTCAGCATTTAAAATGCTGTTGAAAGTCAAGGGAAGATGGTTAGATTATCTCTTTACGGAGATGGTCATTGCCTGACACTTGTGTGGTCTGAATGTTACTTGCCTTTAATCAGCGCAAGCCTGAATGTTGTAAAGGTTTTCCTGCATTGTTACAGGTGACTAAGCAATGGATTTAAGATAGAATGTGATTGGCAGGGCAGGTCAGAGTAACATCTAAAATTGCCCATTAATATTGGGTGATTATTAACAACCTCAAATGAACTGGGTTAAAAGTAATTTTTGTAGTCAAAGTGGAGAACTTATTTAATAACCAAGATTGATTCCTGGATCAGTGCATTTCTAGTTTATTCATGAAGGAAGCATTGTTTGATTTAGTTTTGGGGATTAAAGTATAACAGATAATAGAAGAATGGGAGAACATTGGGCAAATTGCCAACTCAAAGAATATTTTTAATATAAAAAAAATCAAAGAGAAGGATACTGTACTGATAAGAGGGCTAAAAAGTGAAGGATTAAGAAGGAGCTGGCACAATTTAATTGAGCAAAAGAAGAGAAAACATAAAGAAGGGTCAGGAATGGAAAATCATTAAATAAATGTCCAGTTCATTTAAGATGTCACTTCCTCAAATAAATAAAAAATATTGGCTTGCAATTCTGCTATCAGGTGTTAGATAAATGAAAGGCATACATAAATCCAATAAATGTAAAAAAAAAGCCTGCCTGAAAATTCACCTATTGAAAAGTACTAAAAATTCTTTTTTAAAAATCAGCATTTTCTATTTTTTTCTCATCAGGTACAACTCGACCACCTCGAGAGGGAGAAGTTCCTGGTGTTGATTACAACTTTCTCACAGTGAAGGAGTTCTTTGACCTTGAGGAGAGTGGCACTCTTCTAGAAGTTGGGACATATGAAGGTAAATGTTTTACACTGAAATAATTGTGTTGTTCACACAAGGGTCAACTGTATCTACTATGTGCTTTTACTCTGATGGGACCACTTCTCATATTGTTTTATGTCACTGGTGACTCCAATCTCTTGTCTTCAACTTCTCATAAACATCTGCTTGCATTTGTTGCAATTATGAGGTAAATATGAGTATGTTTGGGGCCTGTATCTTTAATGTGGGGTAAGACAACAAGAATCATTTGAAAACTGAAAGAACTGTGGATACTATAAATCAGAAATAAAACAGAAGTTGCTAGAAAACCTCAGCAGGTCTGGGACATTTCAGGTCAGGTGACCCTTCTCAGAATCATGTGGTTGTTTTGAAGTCTGTTTAACAACAAACCTGAGTGACATTGGTATTAAAGGGAGGTCCATATTGTTTTGTCAGTAAGTAGATGTAAGGTGTTCACACGTGGAGATAAGGGGAGCAACATCCTTGCTTACAATGGTTCTACCAAAGAAAGAGATGCCATCCAGGCCATGGTGACAGAGGAGGGAGCTCAGTCATTAAAAAAGTTCAAAATTGATAGACAGAACTGTTGGAAAACTGTTAGTACTTAAAACTAACATGGCACTGGACTGGATGAGCTGCATCAAAAGATTTTGGAGACAGTAAGATTGGAAATTGCAGGACACTGGCCACAACCTTTCAGTCTTCCTTTGACTCAACAGAGATGCCAGAGGACTGGAAAATTATAAACATTACAGCATGTTCAAGAAAGGTTGTAAGGATAAGTCCAGCACTTAGCAACTACTAACTTCAGTGGTGGGAAATCTTCTAAGGATAATTATTTGAAATTAATTAATAGTTACATGGAAAGAGGTGAGTTGATTAAGAAGAAACAACATGGATTTCTAAAGGGGAAATCATGTTCAACTAATTTCCTGATTTTTTTTGGAGTGGTAACAGAAAGGCTCGATGAGAGTAACAGTGTTGATGTGGTCTACTTGGATTTCCAGAAGGCAGTTGATGCAGTGCCACAAAACAGACTTGTAAAGAAAGTTATAAGTTGTGGTATAAAGAATTTAGTCACAAAGTAGATTCAAAATTGGTGATAGGAAACAGAGTAATGGTTAATGGATATTTTTCAGGTGGTAGGGATCGGTATTGAGATCCGTTGCTTTTCCTGATATACAGTAACAATCAGTATCTCGGTGTGCAGGGGACACTTTCAAAGTTTGCACATAACCTAAAACTTTGAATAATTGTAAACCATGGGGAGGACAAGTATGAAACTCCAGAAGGACATAGACAAGTTGATGGAATGGGTGGATAGGTGGCAGATGAGTTTCAATGCACAGACGCGTGTGGCGATGCAGGTTGGTAGGAAGTAGATTGAAAGACATTATAAAATAGGGGGTACAATTCTAAGTAAGATGCGAGAGCAGAGAGACCTGGATGTATATGTGTACAAATCATTGAAAATGGCAGGGAAAGTGAAGAGAACAAAAGCTAAAGCACACAGTATCCTTGACTTTATTCACATTGGAATAGAGTACAGAAACAAGGAGGTGGTATTGAATTTGTCTAAGACACTTGTCAGACCTCAGCTGGAGTATTGTATACATTCTGTGTGCCCCATTACAGGAAGTATGTGAATACATTGGAGAAAGTGTAGAAGCAGTTTACAAGAATGATTCCAGGGATGAGGAACTTCTGTTATAAGGATTAATTGAAGAAGTTGGTGCTGTTTTCCTTGGAGAGAAGAAAGCTAAAAGGAGATCTAATAAAGGTTTTCAAAGTCATAAGCAGGCTGGGTATTGAAGATAAGAAGAAACTATTCCCACTCATAAAAAGAACAATGAGGGGGGATAGAGTCAAAGTGATCTGATAAAGAAGCAAAGGTGAAATGCAGATTTTTTTTTCCCCACTCAAAATGTAATAAGGGTATGGAATGCACTGTTTAGAAGTGTGGTGAGTGCAGATTCAGTTGAGGAATTGAAGAGGATTTTGGATAATGTCAAGGGTATGAGGAAAAAGTAAAAGGTGGTCACGAGGTAATAATGCTCATTTACCAAACCGATGCAGGCATGATAGGCTGAAGAGCCTCCTCCTATGCTGGGACACTGACCACAACTTTTCAGTCTTCCTTTGACTCATAGAGTCTTGGAGATGTACAGCATGGAAACAGACCCTTCGGTCCAACCCGTTCATACCAACCAGATATCCCAACCCAATCTAGTCCCACCTGCCAGCATCTGGCCCATATCCCTCTAAACCCTTCCGATTCATATACCCATCCAAATGCTTCTTAAATGTTGCAATTGTACCAGCCTCCATCACTTCCTCTGGCAGCTCATTCCATGCACATAGCACCCTCGGTGTGAAAATGTTGCCCCGTAGGTCTCTTTTATATCTTTCCCCTGTCACCCTAAACCTATGCCCTCCAGTTCTGGACTCTCCGACCCCAGGAAAAAGACTTTGCCTATTTACCCTATCCATCTGGAAAATTACAAACTTTACAGTGTGTTTGAGAAAGGTTGTAAGGATAGGTCCAGTGCTTAGAGACCACTAACTTCAATGGATAGTCTCTACTTATGATGTAACAATTCTGTGATTTTTAATTAAGACTATTGCTGCATTCAAAATAGGTATTTACACTTCAATGAGACCAAAAATAGGTGACAGGGTAGCTCTTTAGCAGAGCACAGTTACATCAGTTCAGGAACTATGTGGGGAATCAGCTTCCAATCAAAGTGCAAAAGAATTTTTAAAAATAATTGATGTACATTTAAACTGAAGTCTTAAATTGAAAATCATATTGTATGCTTAGTGTATAGTCCATGGTGATTCTGATCCTGTGCCAGCACAGTAAATAATGTGCAGCAACTCTTCGCTAATTAGATGTTTACTTCATGCTGGATATGTTCATGAGCTAGTTCATTCCACTCTCACTGTTCTGTACATCACCAGGGATGCAATTAATGTTGTTCAGAGGTATACATGGGCATCAGGGCACTAAGCAAAGGATTACCTCCATGGTCAGTTTTCCATCTATTCCCCATTGCAACCAACTAATTCGGAAATCTGAGCACAAATGTGCATTGGATCCTGTATTTGATTCAGGCTTTGCAGCTTCACACTGGGCTTATAACAACATGAATAACTGAAGTTCTAATCAAGCTGGACACCCACTGCCTAACACTGCCCCACCAAGAGTTGTAAGATGAAGCCAGTGAAACAAATTAACTGATGGTCACAGTGATCTTTAAATACATATCTTAATGCAATTTTGCAATCTATTGTTCAAAAGTTTTTTTTAATTACTAGGAAAGCAGTATTTCTGCTATTTTGACAGCAAAACCTGCTGAGAGTCTGAGAGCAGGAGTAAACTATACAGTGCCTCATGTTTGCTGCACCATACAGTACAGTACAATCATGGCTGATGTTCTGCTTCAAGTCGACTGACCTGCCTGCTCCCTGTATCCTTTGATTTCCTGAGAGACCAAGAATCTCTCTGAATCTATAACATACTCAGTTGAGCATCCATAACGTTTATCCATAAGGTCGAGATTTGCAAAATAATCGCAGGCCTCTGAACAAGCAAATTATTCCTCACTTCAATTCTATATTAGCACCCCTTTCTTTCCGAGACTATGGCCCATGTTGTAGATACCCCTGTTAGGAGAAATGACCTGTCAGTATCTATTTGTCAAGCCCCTTCATAACTGTGTATGTTTCAAGAAAACAGTCTTATCCTTTGAGCTGTTAAACACCAGAAGTATGGTTTAACAGAATTCAGGCATATGGTTTACGAGTTGAGGTTCCATTTTTATTTAGGTATTTGCTAACCAACCTCTTCAGTGAGGCCCCACTGGATCTTCCTTCCCCTCCACTTCCCTTTGACTCCATCCCTTCGTCTAATCCCATTTCTTGCCTTGTATTCGCCATACCCACTGACCTTTCTCCCTCTGCTGTACAATCTGTGCTGAGCAAAAAAACCTTTGCTTTATCCCTTTACAACCCCATCTGAATGAATCTTGATTACAATATGATGTTGTATTTTTCTTCCATCATCTTCGCCCATGTGCCTACTTTGGATATGAGTTCTTTCAGTGCACTGCACAGCCTTTTTCAACCAGTTCCAGTACTCTCCCTCCACCTGGACCCCTCTGTCTTGACTTTTGCTGGCATTTGATCTCTTCATTGAGAACTGCCAACATTACACTGGCTGCCTGAATTTCTTTGTCCCTCTCATCCACTTTGACCTATCTTTCTGTTAACATACTGTACTCTGTGCCCTCAGGACCAATCCCAACCTTGTTATCAAACCTGACAATAAGGCTGGTGCCGTTGTTGTCTGGCATACTGATCTTTACCTAGCGGAAGTTGTGCACCGACTCTGAGACACCTCCTCCTATTTCCGTCTGGATCGTGACTCCACTATTGAACATCATACTTTCATTGCCAGTAATGTCATGGTCCACATCTCCTGCAGGGATGTCTCCTCCACAGCTTCCCACCTTATAGTTCGCCAACAGCACACAGTCTGTTTCTCTCTCCTTCCCAAACCCACAAACAGGATTGCTGCAGAAAACCCATAATTTCAGCCTGTTCTTGCTCCATCTCTTCCTATTGTAATTCTGTTTTCCTCTCTGTCCAGTCTCTTCCTGTTTACACTTGTGATTCTTCTGTCACTTTACATTACTTCCATACTTTGTAGTTTTCTAGCCCGAGCTACCTCAGCTATCCCATCAATGCGTAATCCCTGTACATATCATAGAATCCCTATAGTGTGCAAACAGGCCATTGGGCCCAACAAGTCCTCACCAAACCTCCGAAGATTAATCCGCCCAGACCCACTCCCCTATCCTATTACTCTACTTCTACCCCTAACTAATGCACCTAACCTACACATGCCTGAACACTGTGGGCAATTTAGCATGGCCAATTCACCTAACCTGCATATCTTTGGACTGTTGGAGGAAACCAGAGCACTCGGAGGAAATCCACGGGGCGAATGTACAAACTCCACACAGGCAGTCTCCCGAGGCTGGAATCGAAAGTAGGTCCCTGGCGCTGCAAGGCAGCAGTGCTAAGCACTGAGCCACTGTGCCACCACATCCATCCCAGACAGGATGGTTTAAAGGTTTTTTGCTTCTTCCTTGAGAAGAATCCTCTGCAGTCTCCCTCCATCAGTACCCTCCTTCATCAGGATGAACTCATTTTCAGTTTGAATAACTTCTCCTTTAATTCATCTCATTTCCTGTAAATCAAAAGTGTGGTCATGGTTATCTGAATGAGCCAGATATGCCTGTCTCTTCGTGGGTTGTGGAACATTCCTTGTTCCAGTCTTACTCATCCTACACCCATAACGCTTCCTCCAATACATCAATGACGTCTTTAGGGCTGCTTCTTGATCGCATATGGAATTAGAATGTTCATCAATTTTGCCTCCATTTACTATCCTGTCACTTTCACTTGGTCTCACTTGTGAAAGGGAGAGAATTGGTCCTTTCTACTAAACGCAAAGTAAACAACACAAACACAACACGACTGTGGAGAAGTGAGTTGGGAGAGAATGTAAGAAAAGTGAAGAACAGACAGAATATAGTCCTTAATATCTCTGACTCTTCCCTCAACTTCCCTTCCTTGACTTTACACTTTCCAATTCTGAGGATAGGCTGTCCACTGATATCCATTACAAACCCAGTCAGTCCCAGTTACCTCCATTACACATGCTCGCATCCTGCTTCCCAAAGAATCCCATTCCAGTCTCTCAGTTTCTCTGTCTCCATCACATCTGTTCTGATTGTGCGATCTTCCACAGGAGAGCCTCAGCCATGTTCACCTTTTTCCTCAATTGAGGATCTTCCCTATGCCCTCCCTCAGTTGTGGTTGATACAGCGTTCAGCAATGTCTAACCTATCGCCTTCATGTCTGCCCTCATTCCTTCCCTTCCCAGAAGATCAATAGGGGTCCCATGACTTCATTTTCCAACCCACTAGACTGTGCATTCAAAGGACCATCCTCTGCCATTTCTTTCACCTTGTCTCCACTGTTACCATTCAACAGGGGTTGTTCTCTCGACCCTTACACCCCACCCTCCCACCCACTTTGCAACCCACCCCTGAACCCACAACCATGGCACCGTGCCAAGTACTCACAAAAAGTGTAACACTTTCTTTCTCACCACCCTTGGCCCGAAACTCAACTTGCAGGTGAAGCAGTATTTTACTTGTACTTTTATCAATCTAGTCCACTGTATTTGATGCTCACAATGCACTATCCTTTACATTGGTGCTGCCAGCAGACTGTGGGTGACTGCTTTGCAGGACATCTCAGTTCTGTCCATCAGATTGATCCTGACCACCCACCCACCCACCCACCCACAAGTTGCTTGCCATTTCAGTAAACTATCTTGCACTCAGGTTAATATTCCTGTCCTGGGTTTGTTGAATGTTTCACAACACCTTATGTACTACTCAGGTACTTTATAGCCTAGAGGTCTCAATAATGAATTCAATAACGTTAGAACCTGTCTTCCATCAAGAACCATATTATTTCTGTTCTCCACTTTTCTTACATTGTCTCCCAACTCACTTCCCCATGGTCATGTTGTGTTTGTGTAGTTTACTTTGCACTTAGTAGAAAGGACCAATTCTCTCCCTTTCACAACTTTGCACCCGATTTGCATTTTCTTTCTTTCTCCAATGTTAATAACTCCTTTGTCTTTTGGACTGGGCCTCCATACCTTCTGCTTTTTTGAACCTGTTCTGCCTTAGTCAAATGTATAAAAGAGAACTTATTTTGTAATACCTTGGAGTTTTGAACAAGTCATACCAGACTCTGTTTCTCTCACCACTGATGCTGCCAGACTTGTTGAGTTTCTCTAGCATTCTGCATTTTTAAGAATGTTATTACACACCTCTGGAGCAGTTGAAACATGAACCCTAATGTTTTGGTCAGAGGCAAAAACACTACTACTGCACCACAACATCCCCTTTCTCACTATTGTATAGGTACACCCAGTTCTCACCCAATTAATGCTTAATTATATAAATATTGCTTGTTCCCAAGATTCTAAATGGTCTTAAGCATCCCTGTCAGACCCTAGTGGATAATAATAGAACTTCTAGCAGTGCAGCTGAATTTACTCAATAATTCATTATTGAACAACTCTCACATCCCAAGGAGCAATCTAGTGAGCACTACTGTTTGCCTCCAAGGTAAATCTATGCTGATTTAGATAGTGAGATCAAAAGTGCTCACAGTATTGCACGTCTGATCTTACCAAAGTCCTATCTAGTTGCAGAAAGATATTTTATTCTTGGGAATCAATCCCCTTGTAATAAAGACCAACATGGGATAGTCAACATGGCTTTGTGCGTGGGAAATCATCTTACAAACTTGATTGAGTTTTTTGAAGAAGTAACAAAGAAGATTGATGAGGGCAGAGCAGTAGATGTGATCTATATGGACTTAAGTAAGGCATGCGACAAGGTTCCCCATGGGAGACTGATTAGCAAGGTTAGATCTCATTGAATACAGGGAGAACTATCCATTTGGATACACTACTGTCTCAAAGGTAGAAGATAGAGGGTGGTGGTGGAGGGTTTGATTTTCAGACTGGAGCCCTGTGACCAGTGGAGTGCCACAAGGATCGGTGCTGGGCCCTCTACTTTTTGTCATTTACATAAATGATTTGGATGCGAGCATAAGAGGTACAGTTAGTAAGTTGCAGATGACACCAAAATTGGAGGTGTAGTGGACAGTGAAGAGGGTTACCTCAGATTACAACAGGATCTGGACCAGATGGGCCAATGGGCTGAGAAGTGGCAGATGGAGTTTAATTCAGATAAATGTGAGGTGCTGCATTTTGGGAAAGCAAATCTTAGCAGGACTTATACACTTAATGGTAAGGTCCTAGAGAGTGTTGCTGAACAAAGAGACCTTGGAGTGCAGGTTCATAGCTCCTTGAAAGTGGAATCGCAGGTAGATAGGATAGTGAAGAAGGCGTTTGGTATGCTTTCCTTTATCGGTCAGAGTATTGAGTACAGGAGTTGGGAGGTCATGTTGCGGCTGTACAGGACATTGGATAGGCCACTGTTGGAATATTACATGCAATTCTTGTCTCCTTCCTATCGGAAAGATGTTCAGAAAAGATTTACGAGGATGTTGCCAGGGTTGGAAGATCTGAGCTACAGGGAGAGGCTGAACAGGCTGGGGCTGTTTTTCCTGGCGTGTCGGAGGCTGAGGGGTGACCTTATAGAGGTTTACAAAATGATGAGGGGCATGGATAGGATAAATAGACAAAGTATTTTCCCTGGGGTCGGGGAGTCCAGAACTATATGGCATAGGTTAGGGTGAGAGGGGAAAGATATAAAAGAGACCTAAGGGGCAACTTTTTCACACAAAGGGTGCTGCGTGTATGGAATGAGCTGCCAGAGGATGTGGTGGAGGCTGGTACAATTGCAACATTAATGAGGCATTTGGATGGGTATATGAATAGGAAGGGTTTGTAGGGCTATGGGCCGGGTGCTGGCATGTGGGACGAGATTAGGTTGGGATATCTGGTCAGCATGGACGGGTTGGACCGAAGGGTCTGTTTCTGTGCTGTACATCTCTATGACTCTATGCTGTTTGCCTCCCTAATTGCCTGCACTACTGAAGGTGGATGAAAGTAATGTTTCCTTCCACCCCAGTTTGTTAGTGTATTTGCAAATGATACATCAAAGTCTGGACAAACTTTGCTGTAACTTCATACGTAAGTGAGGTATGGCCTAACTTAGAACTGATTAGTGTTTGATGCAGATCCAAATCCAGGAGGTTTTTTTTGTTAAAGGTGCTGATAATACGGGAAGATGATGCAAAGTTACCATTTTGTAGAATGTTGCAGGTTGTCTCAGCGGGCGGAATTTGTCAGTTGTCAAAATATTTTCCAAACAGGATGTTGGATGTATGTCTATTGGCACAAATTCACAGATTCGTAGAAAGTAGGAGGCTGAGTATGCCATTCAGCCCTTTGAGCCTTCAAGCCTACTTTGACATTCAATCTGATGATGGCTGATCTCCTGGTCTTAATGTGATATTCCTGCTTTCTGCCCATTCCACTTCATGCCTTTAAAATCGAAAAATGTTTCTACCTGTTTCTTCAGTACTTCCAGTAACTTGATCTCAATGGCTTTCAGTGTTAGAGAATTCCTCCGATTCATTATCCTTTGAGTGAAGAAATTTGTTTGCATCTCAGTCTTAAATGGTCTGCTCCCTATGCTGAGAATCTGTCCCCTGATTCTAAAATCGCCAGCTTGCGAAAACATCCCTCCTCCATCTAATCTGTTAAAGGCAATTAGTGTTTTATACATTTCAATCTGATCCCCTCTCAACCACCTAAAATTAAATTCAGTTGAACCCATCTCTCCTTACAGAACAATCCTGTCATCCTTGGAATCTTACTTACAGTGTGGAAACAGGCCCTTCGGCCCAGCAAGTCCACACTGACCTGCCGAAACGCAACCCACCCAGACCTATTCCCCTACATTTACCCCTTCACCTAACACTACGGGCAATTTAGCATGGCCAATTCACCTAACCTGCGCATTTTTGGGCTGTGGGAGGAAACCAGAGCACCCGGAGGAAACCCACGCAGGCACGGGGAGAATGTGCAAACTCCACACAGTCAGTCGCCTGAGGCGGGAAATGAACCCGGGTCTCTGGCGCTGTGAGGCAGCAGTGCTAACCACTGTGCCACCGTGCCGCCCAGCCTGGTGAACCTCCACTACATTCCTTCTATGGCAAGTATATCCTTTCTCAGGCATGTAATACTCTGGGTGTTGTCTCACCAAAGCCCTCCATTACTGCAGTAAGACATCCCTACTTCTGAATACAAATCCCCTGCCAATCAACCTATTGAATGGTGGAGCAGGCTCGATTAGCCAAATGCCTGTTCCTATTTCTTGTGGTCTTACAAAGGCCAAAAAATCATTTGCCTTCCGAATGATTTCTGCACTTACCATTTAATTTGTACTCTTTGGATTTTCACACCAAAGTGTATAACTTCATTTTTAGTCATATTATACTGCATCTTCCATGTGTTTGCTCACCTACTCAATCTGCCTAAATCACCTTAAAGCCTGATTGCATCCTCCTCACAATCCCACCCAGTTTCATGTCAGCAAACTCAGAAATATTGCATTTATTATTTCCCCCCTCATCTACGATTAACTGGGGCCCAAACACTGATCCTTATGGTATCTACTAGTTACTGCCTGCTACTTGGCAAAAGACCACTTATACCCACTCTCTGCTTCCTGTCTGTCAACCAGTTCTGGAACCATGCCAGTACATTATTCCCCATCCCATGTGTTATAACTTTGCCCACTAACCTTTTATGATGGACTTTATCAAAAACCTTCTTAAGATCCAATGCACCACATGCACAAGTTTTCCCTTATTTAATCTACCAAATACATTCTCAGAAGCCTCCAACAGATTTGCTAAGCATGATTTCCCTTTCATAAACCTATGCTGCCGTTGTCCAATCCCAAATGTTCTGATATCATACCTTTTATAAAAGACTCAATTATTTTGCTCACTACAGATGTTCGGCTAGCTGATCTGTAATTCTCTATTTTTTCTCCCCCCCTTTTTAAAGTTTTAGAAGTCTTTTCAGTGTGATGGAAGCAGTTCATTAATGGTTGTATTTTTTTCACCTTTCCAACTGCAAAGCATTAATCGGGCAGGGAAAATCCTCAAGGCAGAGCTGCGTAATTATAACATTGAGTTTACACTGTGGTTGAGGTGTGCACTCAGTAGACTTCCCTCTTGGTGCTTGCTGTGCCTGCATGGTGTCTTTCTGTGCTCCTTGTCTGAGAGCACCAAGATGTTGCTGAAAATCAATATTTTAAAGTTTCATACTTTGTAAAAAAAAAAATTCATTTCTCTTTTTGCTACCAAAGTGAACACCTTTTTGAAATTCAAGTAGACTGCATTATTGTCTAGGTAAAAACAATGACTGCAGATGCTGGAAACCAGATTAAGGATCAGTGGTGCTGGAAGAGCACAGCAATTCCGCCAGCATCTGAGGACAGGCAAAATCGACGTTTCGGGCAAAAGCCCTTCATCAGGAATAAAGGCAGAGAGCCTGAAGCGTGGAGAGATAAGCTAGAGGAGGGTGGGGGTGGGGGTGGGGATAGAGTAGCATAGAGTACAATAGGTCAGTGGGGGAGGAGATGAAGGTGATAGGTCAGGGAGGAGAGGGTGGAGTGGATAGGTGGAAAAGGAGCTGGACAGGTCGGACAAGTCCGGACAAGTCAAGGGGACAGTGTTGCTGGAGGTTCGAAACTAGGATGAGGTGGGGGAAGGGGAAATGAGGGAGCTGTTGAAGTCCACATTGATGCCCTGGGGTTGAAGTGTTCCGAGGCGGAAGATGAGGCGTTCTTCTTCCATGCGTCTGGTGGTGAGGGAGCGGCGGTTGAGGAGGCCCAGCACCTCCATATCCTCGGCAGAGTGGGAGGGGGAATTGAAATGTTGGGCCACGGGGCGGTTTGTTTCCACCCCGCGCTGGCCTATTACCTGCCCTCGACCTCTTCATTTCCAACTGCCGCCGGGACATTAACCGCCTCAACCTGTCGACCCCACTCCAACCTCTCACCCTCACAACACGCAGCCCTCCAATCCCTCTGCTCCAATCCCAACCTCACCATCAAGCCAGCGGATAAAGGGGGCGCAGTGGTAGTCTGGCGCACTGACCTCTACATCGCTGAAGCCAAACGCCAACTCGAGGACACCTCTTCCTACCGCCCCCTTGACCATGACCCCACCCCCCATCACCAAACCATCATCTCCCAGACCATACAGAACCTCTTCACCTCAGGAGATCTCCCACCCACAGCTTCCAACCTCATAGTCCGGGAACCCCGCACTGCCCGGTTCTACCTCCTTCCCAAGATCCACAAGCCTGACCACCCTGGCCGACCCATTGTCTCAGCATGCTCCTGCCCCACTGAACTCATCTCTGCCTACCTCGACACTGTCCTATCCCCCCTAGTCCAGGAACTCCCCACATACGTTCGAGACACCACCCACGCCCTCCACCTCCTCCAAGACTTCAGTTTCCCCGGCCCCCAACGCCTCATCTTCACCATGGATATCCAATCCCTCTACACCTCCATCCGCCATGACCAGGGCCTCCAAGCCCTCTGTTTTTTCCTCTCCAGACGTTCCCAACAGTACCCCTCCACTGACACTCTCATTCGTTTGGCTGAATTGGTCCTCACCCTTAACAATTTCTCCTTTGAATCCTCCCACTTCCTCCAGACCAAAGGGGTAGCCAGGGGCACACGTATGGGCCCCAGCTATGCCTGTCACTTTGTTGGCTACGTAGAGCAGTTGATCTTCCGTAATTACACCGGCACCACTCCCCACCTCTTCCTCCGCTACATTGATGACTGCATTGGCGCCACCTCGTGCTCCCACGAGGAGGTTGAGCAATTCATCAACTTCACCAACACATTCCACCCTGACCTTAAATTTACCTGGACCATCTCTGACACGTCCCTCCCCTTCCTGGACCTCTCCATCTCCATCAGTGACGACCGACTTGACACTGACATTTTCTACAAACCCACCGACTCCCACAGCTACCTGGATTACACCTCTTCCCACCCTACCTCTTGCAAAAATGCCATCCCGTATTCCCAATTCCTCCGCCTCCGCCGTATCTGCTCCCAGGAGGACCAGTTCCACCATAGAACACACCAGATGGCCTCCTTCTTTAGAGACCGCAATTTCCCTTCCCACGTGGTTAAAGATGCCCTCCAACGCATCTCGTCCACATCCCGCACCTCCACCCTCAGACCCAACCCCTCCAACCGCAACAAGGACAGAACGCCCCTGGTGCTCACCTTCCACCCTACCAACCTTCGCATAAACCAAATCATCTGCCAACATTTCCGCCACCTCCAAACAGTCCCCACCACCAGGGATATATTTCCCTCCCCACCCCTCTCCGCCTTCTGCAAAGACCATTCCCTCCGTGACTACCTGGTCAGGTCCACGCCCCCCTACGACCCACCCTCCCATCCTGGCACTTTCGCCTGCCATCGCAGGAACTGTAAAACCTGTGCTCACACCTCCTCCCTCACCTCCATCCAAGGCCCTAAAGGAGCCTTCCACATCCATCAAAGTTTTACCTGCAAATCCACTAATATCATTTATTGTATCCGTTGCTCCCGATGCGATCTCCTCTACATTGGGGAGACTGGGCGCCTCCTAACAGAGCGCTTTAGGGAACATCTCCAAGACACCCGCACCAATTAACCAAACTGCCCCGTGGCCCAACATTTCAACTCCCCCTCCCACTCTGCCGAGGATATGGAGGTGCTGGGCCTCCTCCACCGCCGCTCCCTCACCACCAGACGCATGGAAGAAGAACGCCTCATCTTCCGCCTCGGAACACTTCAACCCCAGGGCATCAATGTGGACTTCAACAGCTTCCTCATTTCCCCTTCCCCCACCTCATCCTAGTTTCTAACCTCCAGCAACACTGTCCCCTTGACTTGTCCGGACTTGTCCGACCTGCCCAGCTCCTTTTCCACCTATCCACTCCACCCTCTCCTCCCCGACCTATCACCTTCATCTCCTCCCCCACTGACCTATTGTACTCTATGCTACTCTATCCCCACCCCCACCCTCCTCTAGCTTATCTCTCCACGCTTCAGGCTCTCTGCCTTTATTCCTGATGAAGGGCTTTTGCCCGAAACGTCGATTTTGCCTGTCCTCGGATGCTGCCTGAATTGCTGTGCTCTACCAGCACCACTGATCCAGAATGCATTATTGACTCCTCTTTATCCAACTGGCTATATCATAAAATATACTCTAATAAATCTGTTGAGCATCACTTTCCATTTGTAAAAGCATATTGTGTATGCTATGATTTCTTCAGTGTGATGCTAAGATTTTGTTAAAAATACATTCCAGTATTTTCCTGATAATTCATATCATTACATTTGGTCTTCGTTTCCTGTTTTCTCTCTTTCTTCTTTCTTGAATAGTAGTGGTATGTTTGGTATCTTTCAATGTTTGGGCCACTCTAGAATTCAGGAAATTTTTGAAAGTCAATGCATCCACTACTCCCGTAAGTAGGAGAACCCTGGTTTGTCGGCTATTAGGCCCTGGGGTTTGTTTTTTTTTAAATTTCAGTAATAACTTTGCTGATATCAGTTGGTTTTGGTTCCTTATTCTTATTAGCCTATAGACACCTTACATTTCTGGTCTGCAATTTGTATTTTGCAATATTAGTTAAATGGTCCTGCTATTTCTTTAGTCCCAGTGATGAATGTTCTAGACTGTATCTCCAAGACCACTATTTACTTCAGTTATTGTCCTTCTGATATACTCGTAAAAGCTCTTACCATCTGTTTTTTTCTTCCTGGGTAGTTTACACTCATTCTTTATTTTCTCATTTTAATCGATCTTTTAATTATTTGTTAGTCTGTAAAATGTTCTTCATTCCTCAGACTTTCTACTGTTCTTTATGACATTGTAAGTCTCTTCATTTAATCTAATACTAAACTTAACTTCCCTAGTCAGCAATGGATGGATTTTCAAAGTATTTTTAAATGGATTGCATTTTGATTAAGATTTTAAATAATTTATTGTAAGATTCGCTACCATTTATTTCCAATCATTTCCTTTAATCTATCAACACATTCTGGGTTCTCCCATGTAATGATGTCATCAGCTTTGTTTGTTTGCGATTTTTTATTTTGGGCATGAATATTTCACACTTTGACTTGACTTATAATTAAGTTGTATATGATCACTTTTTCCCATATATACTTTTTTTTATGTGATTACTTATTAATCTTATCTTATTTTGCAATGCCTTTGTCCCTTGTCTGTTACATTTAATATCACTCGAAGAGACTTTGTTAATTGTTCTCGGAGTTAATTTTCCAAGCTGCCTTTGACAATTTGATCGGTCCAGTTTATATAAAAATTAAAATTCCCATGACCATTATTTACCTTTATTACAAGTTAAACTTATGCATTGCCTAATGTTCTGTCCAATTGTATAACTACCATTTATGGGTTTATAAATTTACTTCTATTACAATTTTCAGACTTGCTATTTTTAAGCTTCATACTGATCTCCTGAGCCAAGATACTTTCTTACTGCTGTCCTTGTCACCTTTTATTCTGAGCGTTACTCTTTCTTTTCCATTCTGCCTATCTTTTTGAAATGTTAGGTGTGCTGGAATACTGATTTCCAATCTTTACCTCTGGCAGCCATATCTCTGGAATAATGATAGAATCAAACCCATTTATGTCTATTTTGTTGCTGGTTTGTTTATCTTGTTCCAAAGACTTCATTTGTTTCAATAAAAAGCCTTAGATTTTTTTTTTTGAACTACTGTTCTTTACATGAATTTTGTTCACTGATGCATTTATGATTAAATTTTTTTGTTGCTTGTCTTATCTAAGGCAAAGCATTGCTGTATTACCTTGACTTTCCTTTTTACATTTCTAAATTTCTCTTCACCTGCACCTTGTCTCTCCCCCTTTTTGGTTTAAATACTTATCACCAACCGCAATTATATGATTGACCAGGATGCTGATCCCAGCCTGCTTTATATGGAGTGCATCCTAAAGAAATGTCCTCTTTCCCCAGTGCTGATTAGATTCCTTACAGTGTGGAAACAGGCCCTTTGGCCCAACAAGTCCACACCAACCCTCCGAAGAGTAACCCACCCAGACTCATTTCCCTCTGGCTAACGCATCTAACTTATGGGCAATTTGGAATGGCCAATTCACCTGATTGTGGGAGGAAACCGGAGCACACGGAGGAAACCCACGCAGACACAGGGAGAATGTGCAAACTCCACACAGATGGTCGCCCGAGTCTGGAATCGAACCTGGGACCCTGATGCTGTGAGGCAGCAGTGCTAACCACTGAGCCACCATGGTTATTTGTTTTCCAGGAATTGGAATCCTTTCTTCTCCTAACTTACTTTAATCCACACATTTAATTCTGTCATTAATTTGATCCTAGGCCAATTTGTGTGGCTCTTAAATAGTTATCCAAAGATTATTATACCAGAGATCCTGCTGATCAATTTAAAATCCAGTTTGTTAAACTCTGTCCTTTAGTTTGTTTTTCTTTCTATATTGTTGGTTTCTACATGGTGCATTACAAATTGATATTTCCTTTACAGAATCTTCAGAACATCTGTTTCAGCTGCAGAAAACAGAATGAATTGCCCCAAATGGTGCCATCCTCTACTGCTGTATTTATTTTTGTTACCCAACACCCCAATTGAATACCCTTCAAAACCACATTGCAGTGGCCAGTTTACTCATCCTTGCTGCAGTCTTTCTTCTTATCCACACAGCCAGCTGGAACCTAGTATCAATTGGATAAAGACAATGACTGAGGTTTTCCTTAACTGTGTCCTAGTTTGGAATACCTACCTGACTCATAGTTGCACTGTCCTGCCTCTGACCATTGGTCTCCCTTAAAGTATCTCTTAAACTGGGGGGGTGGCATTGCTGCCTGTCAGATCAAAGTGTCCAGGTAATTATTCCCCCTCACAATGCCTGCAGCAACAACTCCAGTCTGATATTTTGATTCAAATATTCTTGAACTGCAGGCATGTATTGCAGATGTGGTTGTCATGCTAGTTATGTAATGACCCTCACGGAAATCTGCCCTGACTTGGCTTACATGTGACTTCAGACCCGTAGCATGGTGTCTGACTTCCTTCTGAAATGGCTCAGAAAATACTTGTTTTGAGGCAGACTGGGGATGGACAATGTCCTGGCCTTGCTACTGATGCCCACATTCCAGGAAAAAGGAAAAATTCTAATTCAAGAACACTTATATTGATATTAAGAAGGACATTCTTGGCTTTTGATCCAATAACAGTGAAGTAACAACACTATCGCTCCAAATAAGAATTGTTTACAGTTTTAAAAGGGAGATTGTTGGTGATTGTCCAGAAACTCTTACCTACACCACATACTCTGTCTTGTTTATCTAAATGGTTTTTTTTGTTTAATTGGCAAAATCCTTGTTTAGTTGATTACTTTAGTTTTATGAATGAACTCACTTATCTACTTTATTAATTTAATAAAGTTAAAGTAAGTAACACATTCTTAAATCTAGCTTATGAGCAAAAATGAACCAACAGTGTTCACCAAATAATCATGTACATGCTGCCCTGTGACTTTCGTCCTTCATTTTTATTTGTCAACTTGAGTTTCTTTCCAGTGATGACCTGGGTTCTACTGCTGACATTCTGTATATATATTCTTCTATGATGCTCTGGACATCGCTGTTCTATGGTTGGGTTGACTAGACATTCTATCTTACTTCCCTATAGGAGAGTAAAATTGCAGCAAGCTCACTTCTGCACAGATCTCTCCAATTGACCTTGTGAGAGGCAAACTGATCAGTTGACAAACAAACTTCATTTTAATTTGAGAAGTCATCACCGATGTAAAAAGTTACATAGCTTTTTTCATTTTCAAATATGTCATACTGTTTTCCTCCTCTATTTTTAGTTCTTTTTTGTTCCTGTAGAGGCACATTTAAGGTAGTCTAATTTTCATGGGGATTGGTTTGACAACCCAAACTATGCAGGAAAATGCAAATATTCCATATCAGTAACTTCACAGCTCCTGTGTTCTGTTGATCTGTCATCATTATTTTCTACACTCCTTATTTTAACTTCCATGAGGTCTTGTTTGCATTAAATAACAAATGTGCACATTATACAAATGGTTATTAAGTAAGAAGAGGCTGAACAGACTGGGGCTGTTTTCCCTGGAGCGTCAGAGGCTGAGGGGTGACCTTATAGAGGTTTACAAATTTATGAGGGGCATGGATAGGATAAATAAGCAAAGTCTTTTCCCTGGGGTCAGGGAGTCCAGAACTAGAGGGCATAGGTTTAGGGTGAGAGGGGAAAGATATAAAAGAGACCTAAGGGGCAACTTTTTCACGGAAAGGGTGGTACGTGTATGGAATGAGCTGCCAGAGGATGTGGTGGAGGCTGGTACAATTGCAACATTTAAGAGGCATTTGGATGGGTATATGAATAGGAAGGGTTTGGAGGGATATGGGCCGGGTGCTGGCAGGTGGGACTAGGTTGGGTTGGGATATCTGGTCGTAATGGACGGGTTGGACCGAAGGGTCTGTTTCCATGCTGTACATCTCTATGACTCTAAGAAGAAATCGGAACTTACAACAAAACAAAGTGGATGCTTGTTCTCCAGGTACCATCCCTTTTGGAGCCATAACCATGATCCTTGTGTCTGAATGTTTTAACTAATGACTCATTCCAGCAGTTCCAAAAAGAGCAATTTGGTCGGTTTAGAGAACCGATCAGGTAATTGGGCCTCTGAGACATTTGAAACAATAGGTACCAACTCATGGTGCACATAGTTAAGAAAACAGAGTTTTATATAACAAAAGCCAGTCTATTTCGTGGTCCAGAATCTACCCGGGGCATCAAACAGGACCATTGACCATCATTGTGGATCCTACCACAGTTGCAGCAAGGATAGACTGTGATGGATCACAACGTACAATAGCTGTCCAAATTTCTGAATAATCCACCTTGCCACACCTCTGCACAAAACATAGCCTCTATCTCCTGACAAATCATATGATGGCAACTGGCCTCCACCACCAATTCCACAGGGCTTAAAGGATTGGGTTCATGCATTCCGGAGGTTCAATAGAAAATACACATCTATTTAATTTTTTTTTGTATTTATCAGGTGGTGTTGGTGCCTTGGCCATAATGTATTGCTCATCCCTAATTACCCAGAGGGCAATCTAAAATCAAACACATTGCTGTGGGTCTGGAGTCATATGTAAACCAGACCAGGACAGTAGTTCCCTTCCCTAAAGGACATTAGTGAACTAGGTAGGTTTTTCCAAAAATCAGCAACAGTTTCATGGTCATTTTTTGACTCTTAATTCTAGATTTGTTTTAATTCAATTTAAATTCCCCAATCTGCCATGGTGGAATTTGAAGCTGCATACCCAGAACATTACTTAGGTCTCTGGATTAATAGTCCAGTAATAGTCGGCTGTGCTTTTCCAGCACCACACTCTTCGACTCTGGATTAATAGTCCAGTTATAATACCATGAGGCCATCACCTCCCCCCTCAGAGTCCAAGCTCAATTGCTTGTTCAGTTTCACTTTGGGTTCTCATTTTTGAATTAATGCAAAGCTGATTATTCTGAGGCACTTCATCAAAGCATCTGGATGTTATCTCATGAGGTCTGCCAAGTGATTGATTCTCTCCTTTGAACAGATTTGACCCTGCCACAACAGTGACAATGGTTATGACTGTGATCTTGTACTACTTCATATTCCTATAGAAAACCCAAAAAACACTGGCTGAGACCTGATAGCACAAGCCTTGCCATGATGGTTAAGCTTAAAATTAAGATTAACAGGTTCCGGATTCACAGAACCACTGAGGCAGTCTCCACTTCCAGACAATCCTTCAGGTGGGAGCACAAATGGTTTTCCCATCCCTTCCAGCTGTTCAGAAGATTTCCCTCCTCATTCCAAATCATTCGACTTATTGAGGAGTCAGTTTTCTTTTGTTCTTTCCAGGCATCTAACCAGCCACTCTTACTGTGTTTGAGTATGGCACAGGAACCCTCTTCATTTGGTTATTGTAGACAGCGTTGCATTTTATCTTTCATAAAACAATCAAGGTGACCAAAAAAGGATTTTGCAGATTTATAAAGTAATTTGTGCAAATTGGTTAGAAAAAAGAAGTTTTGACTGTTCATAATGTTAATGAGGGAAATGTGTTACCTTAAAAAAAAGCCCTTCTAGTCTCAGTCCAGAGAGATAAGCGCAAGTGAGGGAAGAACTTAAGTTCATAACTGAATCATAATAGCTCAAGCTCGATTGTGTCAGAACTGAGTAGCTCAGAAAGATTTTATGTTGATTATGTCACAATCAACATACATGAGATTGAATCCGATTATGAGACCAGTTGACTGCATTGAACAAATTGGATGTGCAGTTTGTCACTAAAATCAGTTTGCTAAAAGAATATTGGCAAGCTCTGTTGACTCACAGGACAAAAGAAATATTGGCTTTTGTGACACCGGCTGGACTTTGTCAATGCACAGTTAAGCCATTTAGAATGAAAAATAATACAGGTTCAATGATTAGCCAAAAAAGTCATTGAGGGATGATGTAACTGTCCTTTACATCAATTTCATTGTTTTTAGCCAAAGCTGAAAAGAATATTTACATCAGTCGATGGAACTCATTGATGACAAAAAGCCCATTTGTTTATAAATCTGGCTAAAATGGAATTTGCTGAGGCAAAAGTGACTGATTTTGGGCAACAATGTGGGACAAGACAAAGTAGCACTGAGTGAAATGAAAATGTCTTGGATTTCCTCATGCAGAGGACAAAATGTGAAATGTTGTTATAATGGCATGAGTGGATTTTATCACAAGTTTGTGCTGAACTTCACTGTTCTAGCTCCTTTAAACAAACTTGTTGAAAAAGGCAGAAAACGTGACTACCGAAGGGTGTCAGAGTGCTTTTGAAAGCTAAAATTGCATCAGTTTTAGCCACGCCGAATTATACAAAACCATTCAAAGTAGCTATTGAGCCTTTGGGGTCTGTTTGACTGCAAGATGATGAGATGGGGTTGTACAACCTGTCAGTTATTTTTCAAAAAAAGACTGTCCACATGTCAGAAAAAATATTCCACAATCGAAAAGATGACATTGAATCTTTTGCTGATATGTATCAGAAGCAGCATGAGAGAAACTGGTATAGATGGTATGGACCACAATCGTTTGATTTACTCGGTAAAAATGTGGGACAAGAACTTATGAATGCTTTGGTGGAGTTTAATTGTCCAACAGTATAATGTGAAATTGTTCATGACCCTGGGGGAGAAAACATATTTTGGCAGATACTTTATCAAGAACACATTTGAAGGACATTGAAATATGTGGTGCCCATGAACGAATGTAAAATATGTGTGCTGTGTCACTCATTGTATATTTAGTGTCAATAAGTTACCACTGTAACTAATGAGTAATGAACATGAAGAAACATTATCACTTTTCTTTGGGAGGAGTTGTGATCTAAGATATGTGATTTATCTATATTTTAGAATCATTTATTTTAGCATTTGGATTTGAGCTTGTGGCATCTGGGTTTTGGTGTGTATGTTGGAAGTGGTTTAATGATTAACTTGTAAGTATTTCTGTGGCAATGGTGATTCCTTTTAGAACACCATTTTGGTGAGAGACTGCATAGGGTAATAAGGTTTTGTATACATTTGTGAGCTAACAAAGTAAACAGTATAAAGCATTGAACTTCCAGATAAGAGATTCTGGAGTTTGTCTTTGGGCATAAGGAAATATCCATAACTTGGAAGAAAGCTTTTTAATTTCAGTTTGGGCCATTTCATAGATGTCTTCACTGTTCTTGAGAAAGGGAGGTAATTTAGGTCTGTTAAGAAAGAGGAAACCTTGATGTTTAACGGTTCCTGACCAGAAGTGTTCGGTTAAATCCTGAAGGAGTTATTAGAAGCTGAGAAAGTCTCAGCTAATTTATACTGACAAATCAAGAAAGAGGCTATCAGATGATCATCATCTGGGATTGAAGCCACAGCCAAATCAAACCTTAAGTGGAATAGAGAAGGGAGTTTCTCTCTGATCTTTGTGTAGTGTAATGGAATGCTGTTGACATTAATGGGATTGTATTTTTTAGTGTGTGTTTCAAAATCAGTATTGTATATAAATAGGAGAAAGTGAGGACTGCAGATGCTGGAGATCAGAGCTGAAAATGTGTTGCTGGAAAAGCGCAGCAGGTCAGGCAGCATCCAAGGAGCAGGAGAATCGACGTTTCGGGCATGAGCCCTTCTTCAGGAATCAGGAACCTGCTGCGCTTTTCCAGCAACACATTTTCAGCATTGTATATAAATAGTTTGGGTTATTCAATTTTATCTTTTTGCACATTAAACTTTTTTTATTTTTAAAACTGAATATGCAGCATTGCATGTTAAAGACCACCTCATTAAAATAAAGCAAAACAAAATATGACCTACCATGTCAGATTTCACTCTGGAATCTGAATTCGCCAGTGATAACATCATTGTAACATAAGCCACTACTTCCAGCCTTGAATTTCATGTTACTCAATTCAGCTGCAATGGATGCTTCTATTACCAATAGACAAATGGCTTTGGCATTTGAACTATGATATTTCTTGAACTTACTGATGCCCATTACCATCTGCAGTGAAATTAATTCATTTGAGAGCCTCTGTTTGATACCACTGGCCTGTCACAGTGCTGTCTTTTCACAGCTGTCCTTCCCAGTTTGTTCTGGCTGTGGAATCTTTGTTAAGTGCCCAATTCAAGGCCAGTGATGCCAAGAGCTAGCTGTATCAGCACAGCACATGAGCTTTACTGGAACCTCAGGAGAGGAAGTGAAAATTTAATTGGATGCAACTCGTGGGCAATATACAATGAATAATGTTCACCCCTTACTATTTAACAATAAATTGACAGCTACATGCTACAGAAGCCACCCAACTTTTTCCCCATTGATCTTCTCTGCACGTTTACTGCCAAGCAGTGAGCCAAGTTTGAAAGTTGCCCACAATATGTCCATTGTTTTAAAACTGTAGACCACTTACAATTATCATTAATTTGATAATGAATATTCAGAATGACTCAGGGTATGATAGATCTATATAGAAAACATTCAAAGTTAAGCATTGGTGACATCACATCTGGAGTTTATCATTGAAGAGATTTGTTGCTGATGTGCAGTAACAATTACAATTGGTGTCTAATTTGGGAGCTGTAAAACTCATTCTCTGGTCTGTTGAATTTTTGTTTCCATCCAAAACCATCTACTTGCATTCAGTGCAATTACAGTTTTTTTTTCAATTAGGGGTCTGAATACTTTCCTTGATATTTGTAGAATAAGTTATGTTGAACACTTTCCACACTCTGCCATACTAGGTGTGAGGTCAGTTTTGAATGAAAACAAAACCTTCCAGTTTTTGTTGTAGAAACTCAGTTTGAAAATGTCTGTGATTTTCTCACAAACAAGTTCTGCAATGCTTGCTGCTGCTACATGCTGATATATTCAAGTCCAGACGGTAAATAAATTCCTTTTTGTTTTCACTCCTGAGATTGCCTATCTCAGATTCAATTTTTAAAATGATGTTAATTATCAATTCACTGTGTACTTGACCAGGTAATGTTCAGGATAAAGCTATAGGTAAAGCTATATGAAGAAATATACCAGCTAGATGTCCTGGGTTACGAAAATATGATTTAATTTTATTGCTAAACTCACACAAGTAAAATATAAAACTTATGAAAAAGGTAGAACTAGTCCAAAATTCTGTGACATACATGTATACAGATAGACACACACAAGCCTCTGTATGTAAAGACAGAACAAGTTATAGGTTGAGAAGGGGAGTTGCGGAAGTTATAATTTCTATAAGAGGAAAAGAAAAGGCACTCCTTCAGTGTGTCTGAAATTCTCATGCCTTTTAAGCTGATGCCAGTTGTTTTTCTGTAGATAGTCTCTTTTAAATTGTAATCTGTCCTTTTCCAGAATGGGTTCGATGGTACTTGAATTTTCTTTTTATTTTTAGATGTCTATCTCTGTGATGTATTCCAAAATATAACAGTGGTATGGTGTGAGCCTTCAGATAAAAAGCTTATAAAAGAGCTGTTATTATTGTTCTATACTGCAGAATATCTTAATGATTCTAACCTCTGTAACAAAAACACAAATTTACCATAGCCTTTCAAAAAGGAGTTGTTGACATGTGATAACTGGCTATTGACACAAAGTAGGCACTGTCCTTATTAATAAAGAGTTTTGAACCCTCATGGTCAAAGATGTCAAAATGCCATTGAAACAGCTAGGTCAGGTTGTCAGCCCCCTCTTGCATGGTGAGTTTTAGTAGACCTCCTTTCTCCTTGGTAGTTCCTGCAGTCAAGATGTCTGGTGGTTTGTTGTTTATAGATTTAGCAAAAAGTTCCATTAACAACAAACATTAAGTTCTGGAGAGGAAGTGCCCAGAAAGTCTCCTATTAAACCACTTCAAAATTTTCAGGAAAATTAGTCACTTGGATAGATCACGTGACTTCAGCCATTTTAAGACAATCCTCTTGCTCATTTACAGTTTTCTTTCAAACAAAAGTCTGAAGATGGTCAATATAAATCAACTTTGTGGCAAGCTCTAAAATGGCTCCTTGACTTGGCAGCAAATGTAAACTGCTGTCAGGAAAGAGGAAGTTTATTTGCACAGATTGCTAGATCTTTGTAGGCTCTTACTTCAAGGTTAATTGTGAGTACCATCATTTCATCACTATCCAATCAATAGTACTCTGTGAATAAATGAAGTGTAAGGTTTTTTTTTAAACCAGAGAGAAAAAAACAGATGTTAAATAAGTGAGCAGCAAAGCAAATGGATGTGCACCACCATCAATATCTATGTGGACAAAGTTGGTGTCCCTTTGATTAAAAGAAGGAAAGAATAACTATTTCAACACTATTCAGAGTGTTAAAAAAAAGCAAGTTCAGCTCTTAACAAATGTTTTCTATTTTTGAATTTAGCATGTAAATTTGTTCTTGTTGCCTAGGTAACTATTATGGAACACCTAAACCTCCAAGCCAGCCACTCAGTGGGGAAGTAATTACCAGTGATTCTTTGCGAGGTCCTCAGGCTGGCACAAAGCTGACTCCAAAACGAAGCAAATCATACAATGATATGCAAAACGCTGGAATAGAGCAGCCGGAAAATGAAGATGATGAGGAAAACCCTGAAATGAATAGCAGTTTTACAGGTAAACTGTCAACTATCAGGTTATCTCAGCATCAAATAAAAAAGATTACAAACATAATTCAATATGTAAAAGCTTACTTCACATATTTAAAACAAGATGGAATGAAGAAATAAGTTTATGATTTGCTAAAACGTTATGTCTTAGCAAGCTCTACATTATGTAAAACTAACTTTATGCTGCGTTTTAGAATAGGAAAAACCGTGTACAGTTGTCAGATTGGTATTTTCCTTACTGCTCAAGCTATCTTCCTGATTAGCAGTTGTACCATTACCTCGTTAGTTTTCATTATAGATTCTGTCCTTGATCCCTCATCAATAAGCTAGTTCTTGGTAAAATCATCTGTAGGCATAGGGTCAGCCTTCTAATGGTAATACCCTGCTCCACCACTGTCCCTATGCTGTCGGACTGTTTGCTTGACACCCCATTTGATACGAATCGCAATTTTCTGTAACTAAGAATTGACACATCCCAAAAGGCTTTTTACTTTTGGCCCCTGTCACAACTCTACACCATTTCCAGTGGTTTCACCCCTTCCCTGTGAAGCAATTCAGGCTCGATCAGACTGCTGACAACCTTGATAGCCCCTTCATACCTCAGCTGAATGCCTGATCCTACTTTCTCTCCATTATACCAACCGCATAATTTTACTTTAGTATCATCACCTCTGCCATTGCTTCATCTCATCCAGTGTTGAAATTCTTTCGTCACCTTGTGCTTCAATATGCCATTGCCCTTCTGTCCATCTTTCAACTTCTGTGAAATATCTTTTTTCCAAAACTCCACTATCTTAATCTGATCCCACACCAAGTCCCAAGGACATATCTCTCTAGAGCCTGTTCCCACCAGCATCTCAAATTTCAAATTCTCATATTTATTTATTGTATCGCCAACTTGCTACAGCCTTCTCCAGCCTTAACCCCCTAACCCCGTGAACTTCCATTCCACAAAGTTCTTGTGCACCTCCTCTCCTTTCACTATAGACTTGGTGACTTTACCTTCAGTCACTCATGCCCCATAGTCTGAAATTCCCAATTTAAACCCTACCACTTCATTATATCTCTCTCCCATCCTTTAAGACCCTCCTTAAAGACCAATGGCTAGGGCAATAAAATGCACCTCTCCATCAGACTCTGAGGGGACTGGACATGGCTCCCTATGGCAGCCACCAACCTGCTTGTGGAAGCAACCAAATGGTCACATGACTGGCTGCACTCCTGAAATCTCTGAGCCATGAGGACTATTGCCTCCTATATCCCTGTGTTTGTGGGTGAAGTCCCTGTTGCTGACATCACAGTGTCAACTCCTGCCTGAGCTGAGCACGTGTCTAATCTTCCACAGTTCTCAGAGCCAAAGGCCTGGAGTATTTCTTCTGAGGCCAGCTATGGAGCTATTGCAGTGGGGTGCTCCCAAACTTTCTAATGCTCATTTACCCACCAAGTTGGGGTCAGTATCTGAGCATTAAGAAAGTGCATGGAGGCAGTCCTGCTGATGCTTCCTCCAAGGCCTTGGTACTTTTGTCCTCTGAGATCAATGAGGTGGCCTTGAGTGGGGTCAGATGTTTCTCTGCAGAGGTCATGGACATCTGCTGGAACCTGAAGACAAAAGAGAGAGGATCCTTTCTGACCAGTGGTTATACATGGTCGCCAGTGATTTTTTTTTTCATTTTCTCTCCCGCTTTTACCTGTTAATTTTTGGTATTTTTGGAATGTTGTTAGTGTTTTCTCCCTTGATGACTAATGCAAAGTATTTCTTCAAATCCTTTGCCATTTCCTGGTTCCCCATTAGCATTTCCCCAGATTTTATCTCTAAGGGACTTGCGTTGACTTCAGCTTCATTCTTCATCTTCGTATATTTAAAGAAGCTCTTACTGTCCAATTTAATATTACTTCCTAATTTAACTTCAAAATCTTATTCTCCCTCTTGTTTTTTTGTAATCTTTGTTGTTTTTATATCTTTTGCAATATTTGATTTATCACTATTTTTTGCCAGATTATCTGATTTTTCTTTCAATTTCACACCATCCTTAACTTTCTAGGTTAACGATGATTAGTTTATCCCCTTCCCAGAATCCTCCTCCTTCACTGGAATAATATCTTTGTTGTGAGTCATGAACTATTTCCTTAAATTTCTGCCATTATTCATCACGTGAATTCCACCTTAAAATCAAGCTCTTTGACCAAAATCTTGGTCACTCCTCCTATTTGTTCCCTTATTGATTTGGTGGTTATTTCTTTGTTAATGTTCCTATGAAGAACCTGTGTCAAATGGTCCATATAAATGTTAGCTATTGCAAATTTATAGCCCAGCCTAATAGTCATCTATTATCAAGTGATTGCTGTGTTTTCACATTGCCATTCTTCAGATAATATTTCAAGCTGGGGACTTTTCTGCCTGTTCTAGCAAATTGATTTGAAGTTTAAAATCCTGTAACATTATCTGAAGAAGCAAGAAGAATGTTTCTCCTGCATGATGTTTGAGGTGAGGGATGCCAGTAGTGTCCCATCCAAGTACATCTGCAGGAAGTGCACCCAACTCTCGTTCCTCCAAGACAGTGTTAGAGAACTGGAGCTGAAGCTGGATGAACTTCAGATCATTTGGGAGGCAGAGGCTGTGATAGATAAGAGTTACAGGAAAGTAGTTACTCCTAGGCATGAAGAAAGCTGGGTAACTGTTAGAAGGGGGAAAAAAAACCAGAGGGGTACTAATATCCTGGGTGGGAAATTTGCGAGTGCTGTTCAGGTGAGTTTAAGCTAGCTCAGCAGGGGGTTGGGAACCTGTGATGTAGTTCCAGTACACAGGTGAATGAGAGTAGGGAGGACATGGACAGGATTTCATGGTCACAGGAGTGTGCTGGCAGACAGCAAGCTGATTTGAAACATGTCTACTTCAATGCCAGGAATATCCGGAATAAGGTAGGTGAGCTTGCAGTATGGATAGGGACCTGGAAGTTCGATGTTGTGGCCCTTACTGAGACATGGATAGAACAAGGTCAGGAATGGATGTTGCAGGGTTTAGATCTTTCATTAAGATCAGGGAAGGCGATAAAAGAGAGAGAGGTGTGGCCTTGTTAGTCAAGGACTATATACCAGTGTCTGAAAGAACATTTGACAAGGACTTGTCGACTGAGGTATTATGGGCTGAGGTTAGAAATAGGAGAGGTCACACTGCTGGGTTTTTTTATAGGCCTCTGCAGAGTTTCAGGGATGTGGAGGAGAGGATTAGCAAATCGATCCTGGGCAGGATTGAAAGGAGCAGGGTGGTCATTCTGGGGACTTTAACTTCCCCAACATTGACTGGAAATGCTATAACTCTAGTATGTCAGATGGATTACTTTTTGTCCAGTGTGTGCAGGAGGATTTCCTGACACAGTATATCGAAGGGCTGACAAGAGGGAAGGCCACACTGGATCTGGTGCTTGGTAATGAACCAGGCCAGATGTTTGATTTAGTTGCAGGTGAGCACTTTGGAGAGAGTGACCATAATTCGGTTGCGTTTAGTTTAGCAATAGAAAGGGATAGGTACATGCCACAGGGCAAGAGTTATCGTTGGGAGAAGGGCAATTATAATGCAATTAGGCAAGCCTTAGGAAGCCTAGAATGGGGTAGCAAAATGCAGGGGATGGAGACAATCAAAATGTGGAGCTGGTTTAAGGAACAGATATTGTGTGTCTTTGATAGGTATGTCCTTGTCAGGCAAGGAGGAAGTGATAAAGTAAAGCAACAGTGGTTTACTAAGAAATTTTATCTCTTGTTAAGTAGAAGAAGGAAGTTTATGTAATGTTGAGACGAGATGGTTCAGATGAGGTGATGGAGAGTTACCGAGTAGCTAGAAAGGATTTTAAAGATAGAGTTAAGAAGAGCAAGGAGGGGACATAAGCAGGTAGAATAAAGGAGAACCCCAAAGCTTTTCATAGATACGTGAGGAATAAAAGGATGACAAAGGTAGGAATAGGGCCTGTGAAAGACCGAAGTGGGAAGTTGTGTATGGACCCTGTGGAGATCAGAGAGGTGCTAAGGAATATTTCTCATCTGTTCTCACTCGTGAAAAAGAGAATATTGTAGAGGAGAAAGCTGAGATACGGGCTATTAGACTTGAAAGGATTGAGGTTAGTAAGGTGTGAAAGTAGATAAGTCCCTTGGACCGGATGGGATTTATCTGAGCATTCTCTGGGAAGCTAGGAAAGGGTTGGCTGAGCCTTTGGCTTTGATCTTTGAATCATCATTGCCTACAGGTTCAGTACCAGAGGGCTGGAGGATTGCAAATGTTGTGCCCTTGTTCAAGAAGGACAGTAGAGTTAACCCAGATAATTATAGACGAGTGAGCCTTACATCTGTTGTAAGAAAAGATTTAGAAAGGATTATAAGAGATAGGATTTATAATAATCTAGCAAGCAACAATTTGATTGGAAATAGTCCACATGGATTCGTCAAAGGCAGGTCGTGTCTCACAAACCTCATTGAGTTTTTTGGGAATGTGACCAAGCATGTGGATGAGGATAGGACAGTTGATGTGGTATAGATGACTTCAGTAAAGCCTTTGATAAGGTTCCACATGGTAGGCTACTGGAGAAAACGTGGAGGTATAGGATTGAAGGTGATTTAGCAATTTGGATTAGAAACTGGCTGTCTATGAGAAGGCTCGAGTGATGATTGATGGAAAATATTCAGCCTGGAATCTGGTTACTCCCGTGCCACAAGGATCTGTTTTGGGACCGTAGCTGTTTGTCATTTTTATAAACAACTTAGACGCATGTGTTAGTGGATGGTTTAGTAAATTTGCAGGCGATACTAAAATCGGTGGAATGCTGGACAATGTGGAAGAATGTTGCAGGTTACAGGAAGACTTGGATAAATTGCACAACTAGGCTGAGAGGTGGCAAATGGAGTTCAATGCAGATAAATGTGAGATGATTCACTTTGGGAAGAATAACAGGAAGGCAGAGTACTTGGTAGTGTGGATATGCAGAGGGATCTTGGAGTCCATGTACATAGATCCTTGAAAGTTGCCACCCAAGTTGACAGTGCTGTTAAGAAGGTGTATGGTGTGTTAGGTTTCATTGGTAGAGGGATTGAGTTCCGGAGCCATGATGTCATGCTGCAACTATACAAAATGCTAGTGTGGCCTCACGTGGAGTATTGTGTGCAGTTCTGGTCACCCCGTTACAGGAAGGATATGGAAGCATTGGAAAAGGTGCAGAGGAGACTTACCAGGGTGTTGCCTGGTCTGAAGCGAAGGTCATTTGAGGAAAGGCTGAGGGACTTTTGCAGACGATACGAAGATTGGTGGAGTTGTGGATAGTGAGGAGGGCTGTTGTCAGCTGCAAAGGGACTTAGATATGATGCAGAGCTAGGCTGAGGAGTGGCAGATGGAGTTCAACCCTGTCAAGTGTGAGGTTGTCCATTTTGGAAGGACAAATAAGAATGCGGAATACAGGGTTAACGGTAGGGTTCTTAGTAAGGTGGAGGAGCAGAGGGATCTTGGGGTCTATGTTCATTGCTCTTTGAAAGTTGCCACTCAGGTGGATAGAGCTGGTAAGAAGGCCTATGGTGTATTAGCGTTCATTAGCAGAGGGATTGAATTCAAGAATCGTGAGGTGATGTTGCAGCTGTACAGGACCTTGGTAAGGCCACACTTGGAGTACTGTGTGCAGTTCTGGTCGCCTCACTTTAGGAAAGATGTGGAAGCTTTGGAGAGGGTGTAGAGAAGATTTACCAGGATGTTGCCTGGAATGGAGAATAGGTCGTACGAGGATAGGTTGAGAGTGCTAGGCCTTTTCTCATTGGAACGGCGAAGGATGAGGGGTGACTTGATAGAGGTTTATAAGTTGATCAGGGGAATAGATAGAGTAGACAGTCAGAGACTTTTTCCCCGAGTACAACAGAGTGTTACAAGGGGACATAAATTTAAGGTGAAGGGTGGAAGGTATAGGGGGGATGACAAGGGTAGGTTCTTTACCCAGAGAGTGGTGGGGGCATGGAATGCGCTGCCTGTGGGAGTAGCAGAGTCAGAATCATTGGTGACCTTTAAGCAGCAATTGGATAGGTACATGGATGGGTGCTTAAGCTAGGACAAATGTTTGGCATAACATCGTGGGCCGAAGGGCCTGTTCTGTGCTGTATTGTTCTATGTTCTATGTTGGCTCTGTTCTCATTGGAGAGAAGAAGGCTAAGAGGCGATTTAATAGAGACATACAGGATGATCAGAGAATTAGATAGGGTGGACAGTGAGAGTCTTTTTCCTAGGATGATGACATTTGCTTGTACGAGGGGGCATAGCTACAAATTGAGGGGTGATAGATTTAAGACAGATGCTAGAGACAGGTTCTTTACTCAGAGAGTGGTAGGGGCGTGGAATGCCCTGCTTGCCAATGTAGTTAACTCAGCCACATTAGGGACATTTAAACAGTCCTTGGATAAGCACATGGATGATGATGGGATAGTGTAAGGTGATGGGCTTAGATTAGTTCATAGGTCAGAACAACATTGAGGGCTGAAGGACTTGTTCTGCGCTGTAATGTTCTATGTTCTCAGAGAAGCCTATGTTCCTCAAGCAAGAAAACAAATAATAGATTTGTCAATCATTTACTTCATGCTAACTTTGGAATCCAACTGTTTGCAAAATGGTTGCTATGTTTGTGTACATGACACTACGTTTTAAAGTTATTCACTGTAATATGAAGTGCTTTGAGATTTCGCCTGAAAGGTGATAAGCTGTTACATCAATACACATTTTTCAGTAATTTATAAAGGCCACTTTCCCTGATTGTTTAACTTTTCATAAACATTTTCAATTGTCAAGATTTTCAGTATGTTACAGAATCGTTCGGCACTAAAGCTGCTTTGCAGTACACCATGGTGCTCTTTCAACAAAATAAAATAATCAATTGTATCTATATGTAAATCAGGAAATCCCCTGTGAGTACTGCTGGCCAAATTAAAGAGTACATCCACAATTATTTTTTTTGTGAATAAGATGAGAATTATGACTTTTTTAAATTGAAGGTGTTGCATATAATCTTTTATTTGAGTCCCATGTTGTACATTTTGCTGTGAGAATTATTGTTCAAAATGATGGTCTAGGTATTTTTTATTGTTCAACAGGAGGGAGGATACTATCCTCAGTGCTCTATGTTGTTTTGAACATTTTCTGTGATGTATTACTTATCATTAGAATTTACCATAAAATTGAATTTGGAGATGCAGATACACTATTGAATGCCACATAATTGTCAACCACTGGTCAAAATAACAGTTGTGGAAAGTCTGTCTAACCAAAAACTCTATTTATGGATCAATTTTAATGACGGAGATTCTTTTATGAATTAACTTCAGACACCTGATTTGTTTAATAAGCTAAATTTTATTGTTAGCGGGCGGCAAATTTATAGTTTGTGCCATTGATCTTGACAAAAGACTCTGTACATGATCTGGACATCTCAAAGGCATGGACTTTACCTCACCTGATGTCACTTCATTTCCAGTCTCCAAGTCAGGGAGACATTTCCAGGTGCCCAGCAACATTGATCTCATCAAACAGGATAGGCAACAGACAACATTGAAATATTCTCAAAGACACTGAAGCAGGAAGTAAAATCCATTGAGTCCTTTTGCTTTAATTTTTAAAGATGTTTTATGAATAGAACAATAAATGAATGGAAAACATAAGTATTGCACTAAAGTAGAAGCTAAAACGCCATAAGGAAAAATATTTTACCATAATGGGAAAAAAAATGATATTCAACAAATATAGAATTGCTCTTTCAGGTCCGATGAAACTGTTTAACAATAATTATGCAATACTTATGTCAAAAGAAACCCACATGTGAAAAGGTGTGACTTGGTTAAGGATTTTTTATAACAAAACTAACAGTATAATAGGAAAACTCTAGTCAGTTCAGTTATTTCCAATCAGTTAAAATCTAGAGAAACCTCAACAGTATGTTCTCTGGAAAAACAGGAAATCATTAACAGTCAATTCTGCAATTCCCCATTTACCTGTGCAAATTCAAGAAGTTGCTGTCAACTCAGTGGAGTAATGCCAGTGCACGTTGATGGCATTGCAATTGCAGCTACATCAAAATCCAGAACAATGCATTTAAGTGATTATACAGTCGTCAATATGTTTGTTAACTGACTTGAGTGGAAATGGAAAAATGTTGAGTAAGTTCAATGATGATGACTTTGTTCATAGACATCATTTTGGATTAGATTAGATTCCCTACAGTGTGGATACAGGCTCTTCATCCCAACCAGTTCACACTGACCCTCTGAAGAGTAACCCATCCAGACCCATTTCCCTCTGACTAGTGCACCTAGCATTATGGACAATTTAGCATGGTCAATTCACCTGACCTGCACATCTTTGGATTATGCAGTCTTTTTACTGTTTTATATTTAAACATGAAGATTTACTGCCTTTCGGTCTGCTAAATATTTATGTGCTCAGGCACCTTACCTTCAACTATTTTAGAGTTCGAAATTAAACAGTTAGAATGTGTTTTCTATTCTGACATTAATACTCAGCTTGTTTTTAGATTCCAGTGAGCAAGACGAACAAAACACTCACGCCCCCAAAGAAGAGGCACCTCAATATAACAACTTCAGTAGCTCCAATATCCAGAGTGCCGAGCTGCCTCAGCAACCAATACAGAGCTCTAGTCTCACAACAGACAATCTTGGTCCTTTGCCTGACAACTTGGAAATGGCGTTCACTGAAAATGGGGAAGTCTACTTTATTGAGTGAGTTTAGTTTTTTTATTGGAACTTTGTTTAGTATTTTAAAAATCAGTGGGCTATAAAGCTGTGGAGAATTATAAATTTTATTCATTGAAGGTTGGTACTTCTTTGGTGACTTGGGGAGGAATTAAGCACCTTGGCATTGGTCATAAAATGATATATCAATTGTCATAGTTTTGATGTGTTGCTTTGGAAAAATGTTAGCATAAGAATGTTTGTATTTCAAAGATTGTGGACAGCCTTACAGTTTGAGAAAATTGAAAGTGATGATGTACCAAAATTCACATGTTCTTATTCCTTGATGGAGGGCTGACACCTTGAAATTAAACACCTGAGCAACAACAACTTGGATTTATAAATTGTCTTTAATATGGTAGATTGCTTCCAAGTGGACAGGATTTACATGTATTTGAAAAGGTAAGGACTGATTAGGGATAGTCAGAATGGCTTTTTGATTCGGAAATCATATCTCACGAACTTGATTGAGTTTTTGAAGAAGTAACAAAGAGGATTGATGAGGGCAGAGCGGTAGATGTGATCTATATGGAGTTCGATAAAGCGTTCAACAAGGAGACTGGATAGCAAAGGTTAGATCTCATGGAATACAGTGAGAACTAGCCATTTGAATACAGAACTGGCTCGAAGGTACAAGACAGACAGTAGTGGAGGGTTGATCTTCAGACTGGAGGCCTGTGACCAGTGGAGTGCCACAAGGATCCACTGCTTTTCGTCATTTATAAATGATTTGGATGTGAACATTGGAGGTATAGTTAGTAAGTTTGCAGATGACACCAAAATTGGAGATGTAGTGGACGGCGAAGGTTACCTCAGAGTACAATGGGATCTTCGTCATATGGACCAATGGGCTGAGGAATGTCAGATGGAGTTTAATTTAAAAAAATGCAAGGTACTGCATTTTGGACAAGCAAATCAGAGCAGGACTTGTACACTTAATGGTAAGGTTGTGGGGAGTGTTGCTGAACAAAGCAACCTTGGAGTGCAGGTTCATAGTTCCTTGAAAGTGGAGTCGCAGGTATCTAGAATAGTGAAGAAGGTGTTTGGTATGCTTTCCTTTATCGGTCAGAGCATTGGTTATAGGGCTTGGGAGGTCATGTTGAGGCTGTATAGGACATTGCTTCAGCCACAATTGGAATATTGCGTGCAATTCTGGTCTCCTTCCTATTGGAAGGATGTTGTGAAACTTTGATTTGATTTGATTAGATTAGCTTACTTACAGTGTGGAAATAGACCCTTCGGCCCAACAAGTCCACACTGACTCTCCAAAGAGCAACCCACCCAGACCCATTCCCCTACACCTAACACTGCGGGCAATTTAGCATGGCCAATCCACCTAACCTGCACATTTTTGGACTGTGGAAGGAAACCGGAGCACCCGGAGGAAACCCACGCAGACACGGGGAGAATGTGCAAACTCCACACAGTCAGTCGCCTGAGGCGGGAATTGAACCCGGGTCTCTGGCGCTGTGAGGCAGCAGTGCTAACCAATGTGCCACTGTGACACCCATAAAAAGTTTCAGAAAAGATTTACAAGGATGTTGCCAGGATTGAAGGACTTGAGCTATAGGGAGAAGTTGAATAAGCTAGGGCTGTTTTCGCTGGGGCGTCAGAGGCTGAGGGATGACTTTATAGAAGTTTATAAAATCATGAGGGGTACAGATAGGATAAATAGAAAAGGTCTTTTCCATGGGGTGGGGGAGTCCAGAACTTGAGGGCATAGGTTTAGGGTGAGAGGGGAAAGATACAAAAGGGACCTAAGAGGGCAATGTTTTCACGCAGAGGGTGGTGCGTTATGAAATGAGCTCCCAGAGGAAGTGGTGGAGGCTGGTACAATTACAGCATTAAAAAGGAATCTGGATAGGTATATGAAAAGGAAAGATATAGCGGGATATGGGCCAATTACTGGCAATGGGACTAAATTAGGTTAGGATATCTGGTCGGTATGGACGAGTTGGTCTGAAGGGTCTGTTTCTATGCTATACGTCTCTATCACTCTATGACTATGACTGAGTGCTTCACAACAATGTTATGAGAAAAAAAGTATTCTATAATCCTATGAAAATTTGATAGTGGAGATATTCGGAAGGTGATAAAAAGTCTAGTCAAAGAATTTTTATTTTAATGAACAACATGAAATAGAGAGAAGTTTACAGTAAGAAGGCACATCTTCCCACGATGAGGGCAAAGGAAATTAGAATGCAAGCGCCAGAATTGGAAAAATGCAAAATTCTTAGAAGGTGGGATAAGTTGGCAGAGCTCAAGGAAAGTAAATCATGTCAGGATTTGAGCATAAGTTTAAAATAGTTAATCCTTTTGCTAGACGGTGAGCCATTGTAGGATGGCAAGCACAGGAGGAATTTATGGATAATGCACAGTGTAGGATTGTCTTAAGGGTGGAAAAATAAAAAGTTTAAATAAATGATGGGCCATCATTATTGACTGCTAAATTTGATACAACTGTCTTGCGAAATCAACTTAAGTTGCAGCGAAATTCTCTTCACACTCTGCTTTACTAATTTGTACGAACAAAAAACAAACATTCAGATTGGTCTCACTCTTATCTTATTGCTTAAACTGGATGGATTCCTAGTTTTTCCACTGTTTCAGTCATTATTATTTCAGTTAGTTCACACTGTCTTCACTTGAAATGAAACTGAAAAAGTTTGACTCAGTGACAGTCTTGGTTCTGAACCTGGAGACTGGTGGTTCACAAGAAGATAAGACATGCAGGAGAAAAATCCTACAACCCATAGAGCCTGCTCTGCCATTCAGTATGATCACAGCTAATCTCAAGTTTCAACTTCACATTCTGATCTGCTCTTCCTGTCACTTGATTCCCTGATAGACCAATAATCTTCTTATCTCAGCCTTAAATATATCCAATGGAGCATTAGCAATCCTCTGGAGTAGAGGACTCCAAAGAACTACAAGTCTTTGAGTGAAGAAATTTCTCATCTCACTCCGAAATGATTGACTCTTTATTTGAAAAATGTATGTCTTAATTTATATTCCCCTGCCAGGGAAACAAAATTGCACTGTCCAGCCCTTTCATAATCTTAAATTATTCAATTAGATCAACTCTCATTCTTCTGAACTGCAGAGAATATAGATGCAATTTACTCAGCTTATCATCATCATCAAACAACACTGTCACTAGACGGCCAACCTAGTGAACCTCCACTGTACTGGCTACAGTGCAAGTATGGAAACCAAAATTGTGTGCAGTGTTCCAGTTGTAGTTTCACCAAAGTCCTGTACAATCATAACAATAATCATTTATTCCTGTACATCAGCTCCCTTGTACCAATACGCCAGTTTCTTTCCTATATGCTTGTCATACCTGGAGACTTTGATTCCTTCTCTCAGTACACCCAGATTTTTGTGACTATCACCCTTCAAATATTTCATGCCCTTCCACATAGATTGTGATGACCCTCTGACTCGACACCACCCACCTCTTTTATTATCTCTCCCTTTAAGTAATCAGACTATTTGTCAAAAATCCAACATTTAATCAGAGGAATTCTCTTCGAAATAAAAGATTGGAAAGGTGAACAGTTGTCTTCAATCCTGCCACATTCACTACTTTTTGGCACCGACTACATCCCTCGTCCTGATATCTTCCTGAGATTAAACTAGACAATTTGCATCTTTATCTTAGCAGTTGCCCCTGAGCTAAGCTTCTGACAAGACATTCACATCATTTTTCTCTTAAGCTACTGTTAACATTGGTTAGATTCTTGTCTCCTTGAACTCATTTTGCTTTTCTGTTGTAAACAGACAGTAACTACCATCTGTCTTCTCTCTCCCGCTCTATTTGGCTTCTTTTAAAATCTGCTGTAATTCTTTTCAAAGTGTTTCTTATTCTTTCTGCAGCAGTAATTCAAAACAAACCCCCTGCTTTCTTCACCTTAGAAGAATAATATGTTACTAACACTCTGAGCGAACAAAAACAAAATGACCGAATTTACCAAATGAGCATCAAGAAATTACCAACAACTGTCCATGCTTTGAAACTTTAATACAAAGAACTAATGCAAATTAATCATGAATTCTTCAAACAAAAAGGTGAACTTTATTTTAAATAGTTGATACAATAAAGAAACTATCAAGTGGTTTCTCTAGCATGTAAGGCATGGTGACAGAAGTGTGCTGTTCTGTGGAACAGGTCCTTCAACCCACCATGTCTGTGCTGACCTTGACACTATTCTAACCTAATCCCAGCTGCCTCACATGATCCATACCTTCTATTCCTTGCTTGTTCATGTGCCTGCCTAAATGCCCCTTAAACTTTGCTATAGTATCTGCTACTACCAACTCCCCTGAAAGCACATTCCAGGCACCTACTATCCACCGTGTAAAAACATTTTCCTCTCACATCACCTTTTGAACTTGCCCCTCACCTTAAACCTATGTCAGCTATTATTTGACATTTTCATCTTGGGAAAGAGAATCCAACTTTCCACCCTATCCTTGCCAGTCATAGTTTTATATATTTCTATCAGCTCCCCCACCCTGCAATCTCCAATGCTTTAGCAAAAGTGATCCAAGTTTGTCCAACCTCTTGTTTTAGCCAATACACTCCAAATCATCCAACATTCTGGTAAACCTCATCTGCACGCTCGCCAAAGCGTCTATACCCTTCCTATAATGCAATAACCAGAACTGCACATAGTACTACAAATGTGGTCTGACCAATGTCTTACACAGTTATAACATGTTATGCCAACTTTTATACTCGATGCACTGACTGCTAAAGGCAGGCAAGCCTTATGCCACCACTACCACCTTATCTACTTCATGCAGGTTAGTTCAGGAGCTCCATACAACAACAGCTTTCATCTCTGAGTTTCACAGGCACAATTACCATCAGCACAGCACCCTTTTGCAACCTTCTCTCCCTCAGGTAATACCTATCCCAATGGTTCTTTTTCAACCAACCAGTAAATAATAAGCTGGCCAGTTCAGGGAAAGGAACTAGCTATTTAAAGCCTCTGACTATTGAGACAGCTCTCTACATTTTAGACATTTTTAGCCCGCACCCCAGAGCTTTTGTCTTCATTTCAGTTAAACAAAATAAATTGATATCTTCCTGAAAATGATTTAATTTTCATCATGATACATCTGTGTTCCTCTTTCCATCTCTGTCTGCATTCTGTTTGTGCTTGCATCAAGCCCTTCACGCTCCAGCTCAGCTGTTTGCACCCCGCTTTTGTGTCTGCACGTCTTAAATCATGTGGCACAGATATAATTATTTCTGACCTTTCATTCTTGGTACTTCTCCTAGGTCAAGAGTTGGTGTTGCTTCTAGGTCAAGCTTGCCAGCTCCTGTAGACTAGTATTTCCTATTCCCAAGCAAATCAAAGTGATTTGCAAACTGATGCAAACTGTTAAAGGTCATTTTCAAACATTCGTAAAAACAATTATGATCCACAGAGCTTTTGGAAAAAAATGTCATTTCTTTCCTTAATGTATTGTTTCCAGGTCAAAACTTACCATAGGTGTCAGTGCATCAAAAAAGTTGTATTACAAGTGTTTATATGTTTCCATAGGACTTATATAATTGTGCAATCATGGTAAATTCAGTTAACTGACCTGAGATTAAGCATGCTCTTTAAATAGTAGAGCTTGACTGAAAGCTACTCTTAGAGGATTAGATTAGATTCCCTACAGTTCAGAAACAGGCCCTTCGGCCCAACCAGTCCACACTGACCCTCTGAAGAGTAACCCACCCAGACCCATTTCCCTCTGACTAATACACCTAGCACTATGGGCAATTTAGTATGGCCAATTCACCTAACCTGCACATCTTTGGACTGTGGGAGGAAACCAGAGCACCCGGAGGAAACCCAAGCAGACACGGGGAGAATGTGCAAACTCCACACAGTCACCTGAGGCTAGAATCGAACCTGGGACCCTGGTGCTGAGGCAGCAGTGCTAACCACCGAGCCACCGTTACTTAAAATTATTTTATCTCTTTATACTGTAGAATTTATATTATGATATAAAACTTTACTATTGTATTCTGCATTCTTTGGATTCACCCAATTTAAAAAGATGTATAAATTGTTTTAAAAAATAATAATCAGCAGGAGTTGCTGACACAGGTCTTGATACTTTAAAGCTCTTGAGGGATTTTGAGTTATGTGTGTGCATACTTAAATATATTTTGATGTTTTGTAGCCACAATACTAAGACTACATCATGGCTTGATCCAAGGTGCCTGAGCAAGCAGCCAAAACCACTCGAAGAATGTGAAGATGATGGTCAGTGAAATGTGATCATTCTAGAATCGTTGGTCAGAAAAATGTACATGTTGCAATAAAACGTAGTTGATTCCTGATAGACAGCATGTTTCAATTTTTTTCTCTCTCTCCAGTAATGGACTCAATTAACTGCTCTCTATAATCAGTTACTTCACTTAAATAATAATGCAATGTCACTTCAAGTTGCATATTTTAATGATGAAGTGGATGATGTACCTTTAGTTTAGAAGTTTGTTTTCTAGTCCAAGTGTTTAATTGCAATGTTCATCTCTGCTGCTATTCAGAAAGATATCTTGGCACTACCAACCCACTAGGAGAAAGTGAGGACTGCAGAAGCTGGAGATCAGAGCTGAAAATGTGTTGCTGGAAAAGCGCAGCAGGTCAGGCAGCATCCAAGGAGCAGGAGAATCGACGTTTCGGGCATGAGCCTTCCTGAAGAAGGGCTCATGCCTGAAACGTCGATTCTCCTGCTCCTTGGATGCTGCCTGACCTGCTGCACTTTCCACTACCAACCCACTCATCACTTCTAAAACCAGTCAGTGTTCTCAGAAAATAGATGGGAATGTTCTGGAAACTTACTTACCTACTGTAACCCAAATAATTTGAAACTTTATTGATCTTCAATCATTACTGACCTAATCAAAGTGACTTTTTAAAAATCTCTTTATTGAAACTATTGACTGTAGTTGCATGTAAGCCTCTGCTCAGATGATAGAACTCTTGACTGTGAGTGAGAAGATTGTTGGTTCATGTCCTGTTATCAAAACTCTAGGCTGGCACCTAAACTGAGGGAATATTGTGCTCCAGAGATGTATTCTTTTGTTTGAGAAATTAAACAGAGGGCCCGACTACCTTCCCACATCTATGTAAAATACCCCATAACATTATTCTGAAGAAGAACAATCTCCATAGTTTTCTGGCTGATATTTAACACTCAGTTACTTATCACAGCAACATTATCTGGCCATTATTACTTGCTGCCATGTTTCCTACACTTAAATAGTGACTCCAGTTCAAAAATACTTCATTGTCTTTAAAGCTGTTTGTGACATCCTCAGGTCATGACGTATGCTATGTAAATGTAAGTAAATGAATTCCTGACTTTTGAGTGACTTAATGACTTTGAAAATAAAACAGCATGAAATAATATATGTATATCATCTAGGTCATATTCTTCGGCATTTTCTCTTGGAATTTGTTTCTTGGATTATGTCTGTACTTTACAGTTATTTTAAAGCTGCCGTATTTTATTGCTCTTTCCATTTGGTAACTTGCCCTTATTTGCAAGGTTCACCTTGGTTTTGCAAGTTTTTTTTGTATTTGCTTACCTAAGCTAAAAACAAAATTGTGGTATAACATTTTCTTCAAATGATTGAAAGAATAGTATAATAAAAAATAGTGTTTTTATAATGTTATGTGACTGTTTCTTAAGTTTCTCGAGTTGGGCAACCAGAAATGGACATAGCAATTTAATGGTGTAGTGTGCTGAATGTTTCTTCAGGAAGTCTGGGATTTATGGATTGCTTTTGTGTTTCTCTGTTTATTTTCTTAATTGCCTGGGTGGAACTATTGCTGTTGGGGATGGGGTCTTTGCTTGTTGGTTTCACTTTGATTTTAGCTAAATTCTTTTCTGTTACTTTCTTCTGTCCTTGCTGGGTGCATTTGCCTTGGAGAAGAAGGGGTACACACAGAGGAACTGGACAGTGAAATAGGTAACTCGCCGTACAGCATGATGTGTAGTAATTCAACTTTCAACAAATATTCACACGTTCTTAAGCTTTCTCTATTTTAAGTACTGTTGTGATGAAAACAATTCAGTCCTGCAGTTACTTGACTTATGGTTTGAGCATAATTGAAGCTCTGTGCTTAATGCAAAGCAATTACAGAATGTAATTTTAGACCTTTCTGTAATCGATGGATATTGATCCAACACAATACAACTTGCAATATGTGGTTACTGTGGTTGATGAGATCACTCTAAGGGTATGACATAAAAATGTCTCAAAGTAAAAGGCCAGCATCAACAGTGAATGATCTTTGGGTTTGAATAATGTTTGTATATATGTGTGTGTGTCAGAAAATATGTTCAGTATCAAATGTTCTTAGTCAGATTATTTGCCATTAGGCCAAAACAAAACACTCAAGAAAAAAAAATATTGAATCTTGGAACTTGCCAATAAGTCAAGCAGCATCTGTGAAGAGAGAAACAGCATTAGCATTTCAGCTTCACAACAATCCATCAGAACGGGAAAATGTTAAAACTGAGCAAGGTTAAGCAGAATAGAGGCAGGGAAATGGGAAAGGGGGCGAAAGAGCAAAAGAGATGTGAGAGAGATTAAAAGGCTGGTGGATGTTGGAAGGCAAAAGGAGATGATAGTAGATGAGCCAAAAGATGAGTGTAGATGTGCACATGGCAAGAACAGAGTAATTACAGACTCTAGACTTAATCATTAAGCATTTGTATAGAAGAACTGTGTATGCAGAAAGTCATTTTCAGTTGTGACAGAATTGTTGCTTTAATGAATTCTTAATCTGCAAATATGCCTTTCACAAATAAATAATAGAATATTTTCAAGCACATTTGAAGTGCCCCCTTCCTTCAACCAATGGTAATTTCTTTCAGTCTCAAGTTGTCGCAGATTGCTGGTGCTTACTTCATAAGCTCTACAGTGTTGCTGCATTCAGCAAAGGGTGTACCAAGCTGAGTTGAGAAGTTCATTACCATCTAAATTATAAAAACCTTCAACAAGCTGCTGTTCAGACAAATGTTTCACTCCAGGCAATGTAGTACAGTAATTAATGAGATGAAAAACATTGAGTGCTGCAGCTTAAAAGCAAAATCTTATGAATATTTAGAGCAAAGGATCCCTTTTCTGTTTCTGCAATAATGTGTTGAAATGGATATACAAATTATTCTTTCTATTTCTGTTTTAACACTATTGGGTGCAGCACATCCTTTTTTTTTGTCTCAAGTATGTACATAGGTGGCAATGCATCAAGAGTAAGTCTTTAAACCTCCCAGCTTTCTAAAATATTTTGGTGAAGTCCACAATGATTAAAATCTTTTTTCCCATGCTTCATATAAAAGACAGAATTTTACTGTCGCCCATTATCACCTTTGCAGGCAAAGGGCTTGTACAATTCCTCCCACAGCCCTCTTGCCTGTCTTCAAACTTGTCCACAGTTCAATGCTGATCAAGCCTCTGGTAGGAAGGGTGGGGATGGGGAGTATCTATCGCTGTTCCTCTCTTCCATATTGGACATAGTCCCTCCCTCAGCCCATTGTATTCCTACCACATCCTTTCTCCACATATGGCCTTGCCATTATGACTGCCACCTCCCTCTTCCCTTACTTCCGGGCTTTTACTCAACTCCCACAACATCTACGCTGATTGCAGTGGCACTGTCAGTCCCAGCAGTTTGCCCTAATTCTGATAGTGCTGGTAGGACAACAGAACTGGCAAGCCTATCGGATAACCAGTTAGCCTCTGGAGATGGGGGCAGAAGTTTTTCCTCCGTCCAGTTCAAGCTTCTCAGAATGTTAAATGGCTGCAGGGCACGACATTGGTGGGAATGAATTCCCTGCTGACTCTCCAGCAGGAAACACCACCATCTTGCCTCCAAACAGATTCTAATTGAATCTCTTGTTCCATGCAAGAGCCAAGAGAGGAAGTGATTCACTCATGAAAAGAAAATCAGCCCTTTATTAAAAATAAAATAACCTTTAAGCAGCAAATACAATAAATTGCTGACTCTATTCTTATATTATAGCATGATTCCAAATGGTGGTTCCCCTCTGTTAATCTGAAGACAAGTGGTTGAAAAGGAAAAGGGCAAAGAACTTAATAGATATTCGTAGAAGCCATGTTCTGAGCTTGCTTCAGGTAAAATAGACATTGACCAGGAGTTTTAATATATACCCATAATAAAGTAACAATAATTTGGGAGTTTGGAACTGGAAATACTTCCATTTCTAAAATCTGATTTGTGGCAATCTATATATAAATATATACTTCTAAAAGTATGGCTTTAACTTGAGTAATTCTTTAAAACTGATAATTATAAGAAAGGTTTAGTCATATATTTAAAGACAGTTTAAATAGTTTAATGCATTTTAACTAGTAAGGTATCCAGCGATTTTTGCAGCATCTGTTTAGTGCTGTTTTAGTGTCTAAATAATCTAAATAAGCATAGCTTTTAGCTCTTCAGTTTAATGCACATTTTAATGTATTAAGGTGATTAGCATAGTCCATGAGGAACCTTAGGAGCCTCCTCACGTCAAGAGAAATTGCTGAAAAAGTATAGCAGCATCCGTGGAGAGAAATCAGAGCTAATGTTTCAGGTCGAATGACCCTCCCTCAGAACAGTTCTGAGGAAGGGTCACTCAGTCTGAAGCATCAATTCTGATTTCTCTCCACAGATGCTACCAGACCTGCTGAACTTTTCCAGCATATGTTTTAGTTTCTGATTTACAATGCTTGCAGTCCCTTCGTTTTTTATCTGTTCACATCAAGTAGGGGCACGAAAAGAGTCTGACATGAACCACTTCAGTAAGAACTTTCACTCTTGGCATTGTTCTGTCTTCCTCTCTGCCCGCTTGCTGTGTTCTTCCAAGCTCCTGTTTGTCATCGGACACCTTCCTCCCCTTTCTTGACCTCTTCATTTCCATCTCCGGTGACAGTCGCCAGACAGACATTTACTATAAACCCACAGATTCTCACAGCTGCCTGGACCACACCTCCTCCCACCCCATATCCTGCAATAACTCCATCCCATTCTCCCAATTCCTCAGCAGCATTTGCTCTGAGAAGGAGACATTCCTCTCCCAAGCATCCCAGACAGCCGTCTACCACACCACCTTCATTCCTTGTTCTACTGCTCTAAATCCCAATCCCAAATGCAATAAAGACAGAGTCTCCCTTGTCCTCACCTACCACCTATCAATCTCTGCATCCAACGCATCATTGGCCAACTCCAACTAGACCCCACCACAAGAACATCTTCCCCTCCCCACCCAGCTCTGCCTTCTGCAAGGACCATACCCTTTGTCTGTCCTTTGTTCATGCCACTCTCCCCACCAACCCCCCAATTCCCCAGGTACCTCCCCCACAACCGGAAAAGATGCAAAACGTGCTGGTACACCAGACCCCTCATCTCCATCCAGGGCCCCCAAACAGTCCTTCCACATGAGACAGAGGTTCAACTGCCCCTCCTCCAACCTAGTTTACTGTATCCGGTGCTCCCAATGTGATCTTTTCCACATCACAAAGACCGAACATAAACTTATGGAACTGTTTGCCAAGCATCTCAGCCGGGCCCACAAGGATCAACTGGACCTCCCAGTCACCGCCCATTTTAATTCCCCTTCCCATTCTCTTTCCGTCATGTCCATCCTTGGCCTCTTCCATTGCCACAATGAACCAAATCGCAAATTGGAGGAACAACACCTCATCTTCTGCCTGGGCAGCCTACAGCCCGGAAGACTCAACACTGAGTTCTCCAATTTCAAATAATCTCTTCCCTCCCCCTCCCACCCCTCCAGCCCTCTACCCCTCCCAGCCACCTATTGGATTCTTTCCTCCCATCGACCAATCAGATCACACCCTCTACCGTCTTCACCTATTCCCACTTCAACACCCTGCCCTCGCCACCCCCTTTATCTGCAGCTCCCCCTGCATCCACCCCCATACCTGAAGAAGGATTACACCTGAAATGTCAACTTCTCCAACTCCTGATGCTGCCTGGCTTGCTGTATTCTTCCAGCCTCCTGCTTGTCGATCCTGTCTTCCTCTCTAAACACTTAACCAACTGAGCTGAGAGACACCCATACTTTATTGATATGGTTGATATTAAACTGCAATTCCACTGCTTTCAGTTTTGCTAAAAAAAAACTGAATTATAGGGGATATGGATATCAAGAGCCAAAAAGATGTTTTAGTGTCTTAAAATGAATAATTTTAATTACTGAAAACCTTTAGCAAATGTGCTTCTTATGAGTTAATAAATATTAACTTTGTCACGAGATGTATTTTAGTGATTATTTGATTAAGAAACAGCTATCATATTGTTGCAAAAATGCAAGTATAGAAAGTAAGATTGAAAGTGTAGTCTTGAAATACAATTGGATAAGTGTCAAATGGTGATATGTTCTGAAATGTTTTCGATATTGTTGTATATGTGTGTTAATACACATATTTGAAATAATTGTATTTTAAGTATATATAAATACACAAAATATATTTATCCAATCCCTTTGTACATAACTCAGTTGAACTGATTAAATGTCATGACCGGTGCCTGATGATAGATAAATGGAGAAGTTAAATTTTAGAATTTTGCAGGCACAGTATTATCCAGAGACTGTACCTATCTAAACAACAAAATGAATATGTTCCTTTGTTTATTTTCTGTTAACATCATATAAATAATATAATTTGATTTAAATTATTTGAACTAAGAATGAGATGAATGTGAGGGAGGATTTCTGAGGATTAGATTATTGAACAAATAGGTGTCACTTTCTTTGGAAGATGGTATGAATTTTTTTATGACTGCAGGGACTGTTTCAAGCAATTGAGCTTAATTCTCTGTCTCTAGTGGAGAGTCAAATATAATGTTTAACCATATTGTTTTTGTTTGGCGGATGATGAAGGGAAGACAGCATAAACGATGTGCAATGTTCTAAAAAGTCATTTCATGAAAATTATGTTTTGTAGCCTGAGTAATGTAACTGAATTCTTCAGAACTCATATGCACCACAAATGTTGAATAGAGTGTAATGGTTCAATAAGATTATATGATTACCTTACGATTTCTGAACTCTGGATTTACATCAAATCCAAACTGAGAGGATGAAAAATATTTCTATCTGTCTTTCCACTGGCTTGAAACAAGTAGTGCTGCCTCCAGTATAAAACCAGTACAAATTTGACATTATATTGGCCCTTTCACTCAAAAGTCACATTGATGGCTATCTGGAAGCAGAATGATGTGTTGAAATAGAATGTAGTCAAGAGGTTGGTGCTGAGGTATACTCTTAAATTGGAAGTGATTTAGACTGGACAGTACCTAATCTGCAACTATGTGATAGTTATATGGAAGGTGTTCTATTCCACCTGCACTAACATCCTTCGCTGTCATGAACGCAAAAGATCGGCCAAAAAGGATTTGTGAATTGCTGATTGGTTGCTATGGGAATTTTATGATCTAAGATGTTGCTTGAGCCACACGAATTAGCAAGGAAATGTCAAATGCAGCAGTGAAGAGGTCAGGATTATCGGAGCAGATACCAGATCTTTAAATCCACAAACAACAAGTGAATTGCACAATATAATAAAGTAAAAAATAGAAAATGTCGATCATGTTGAAGGCCTTTGACACATTTCTCAAGTTTGACCCATTTTTAAAATATAGGCCATTGCAGTCTCACTGGAAAGAAATCTAACATATGCTCCTGAGGATGAAAAAAAAACCCATAATCCTCCTCGAGGCTGATGTCCTGCCCAAGTTTCCTGTCTGCAGAGCTCAGTTCATATTTCTTCTATTCGCTCCTATTGCTCCTTTCAAATATGGAAGTTAGGAATATTTAAAAGGTTGTTGTTATTATGGTAAACACATAACCCAGACTCTGAATAGACAGAGACTCAATGTACCTTCAGCAGGTCCCAATGCACTGTCTCTGCCTGAGAAGGTTAAACTTAGTTGGGCAAGGTTCAAGCCCTGCTATAATTACTTGTAGCAAGTGGGGAGGGAAAGTCCACCTAAATTATATGATGTGTCTAATGGTTGTCCCTGCCCCCATTATTCTCATTAACCTTCTGTCCCAATATACTTTTTACAGGTTTAAAGATGGCGAAAAAAAATGAAGCATTCAGGGTTTAATTCAGGGCAGACTGTCAGTCAGCCCATTCTGCTACTTAAAGTTGTTCTCTAAAAACATAGAATGAGATGTCGGGTATTTAGAAAGGAACTCACTTTGGTGCAGGAAAGAAATCTGTTTCTCATTCCACATTTGTACAAGAACTAGCCCATTGAGTTTAACTGTAGTGTTTTATTATGAACATTAAATGTTGCCCTTGCTTTATTGTCTCCACTATCATTTTTCCCAAAACGATGTGTGATTCTCTAGGCATATATCTTTTCTTCTGCTCCATGCTTACTTTTGAGGTTATTTGTACAAAAAAATCAAGTGGTTGTACAGAACTTACCAATTCTTTACATGCATCAATTCTATTCACCCACCTCCTCTAACCTGCTAAAACCTTGATAGTTAACTTTAGTAGAGTTTTCATTGAATTGTATTTGCAATAAAATAAATTTGTTGATTTGATGAGAAAATTAAGTTCCATAAAAATGAGCAATGTGGAATAATGAACATTCCGCACTCTAAGGAATCTAATCTAATCACAGTTCCTTAGCAAGTTAAATATTTCATAATATTTCAAATCTTTGAATTCTGCCTATTACTGCCTTAATTTGAAGACCCTTCTGAAACAGAGAGGCAGCAATTCTCCATAATCATTATTTTGACCTGGAGTGGCTCCAGTTTTGTGGGTGTGACCAGCCTTTCAGTGCACTAGATTTTAAACCACTGTTTAATATCATGGACATTCAAGTAATGTTCAATGCAATGCTTGTTTAAATTTCTTTGTTTTTTTCCTATGATGGCTTGGCCACTTTCATGTGGATCGCATTCTTTGATGAAATTAGTGGAGATTCTAGGCTACTGTCTTGATTAAAATTTGCAAAGGCAAGAATTTCATCCAAATATTTTAAATACGAATGCCCACATTTAATATTTTCCTGAAGTAAATCAGCAAATCCCTTCACAGGTGTTTTTCTGTCCTTTCAGAGCTGCCCTCTGGATGGGAGAAGATCGATGATCCTGTTTATGGTGTCTACTATGTTGAGTAAGTTTTTGAATTTCTGCTGTATCTAGAAGATAACTGAGGCTGCTACCAATAATAGAGTAGAAATTATTGTAGGAGAAAGTGAGGACTACAGATGCTGGAGATCAGAGCTGAAGATGTGTTGCTGGAAAAGCGCAGCAGGTCAGGCAGCATCCAAGGAACAGGAGAATCGACGTTTCGGGCATAAGCCCTTCTTCAGGAATAAGGAAAGTGTGTCCAGCAGGCTAAGATAAAAGGTAGGGAGGAGGGACTTGGGGGAGGGGCGTTGGAAATGCGATAGTTGGAAGGAGGTCAAGGTGAGGGTGATAGGCCGGAGTGGGTGGGGTCGGAGAGGTCAGGAAGAAGATTGCAGGTTAGGAAGGTGGTGCTGAGTTCAGCAATCTTCTTCCTGACCTCTCCGCCCCCACACCACTCCGGCCTATCACCTTCACTTTGACCTCCTTCCACCTATCGCATTTCCAACACCCCTCCCCCAAGTCCCTTCTCCCTACCTTTTATCCTAGCCTGCTGGACACACTTTCCTCATCCCTGAAGAAGGGCTTATGCCCGAAATGTCGATTCTCCTGTTCCTTGGATGCTGCCTGACCTGCTGCGCTTTTCCAGCTAGAAATTATTGTAGCCAAAGAAAAAGGTGTAATCTAATTTTACTCTTTTAATAGTTCCATAAAGTTATTCCTTCTCTTTCTACGTCCCTATCCTCACTGTCCATTACCAAACCCTATCAAAGACAATTCTCCTGGGATTCTCCAAATGCCATTCTGTGTGAAATGGCTGCACTCCATTTGTTCCACTCAATGTATAAAGCAACATCTGATAATTGCTTCTTCGGTCTGTGCAATTGTTTCAATTTATTTATCCTTCCTAATAAAAATAATTTCCTAATATTTTGCATTTACAAGTCTGATTTTCTCAGGAGAATGAGACAGAGACCACTTGATGACAGGCTGTAATGGTGCTCCCTGTTTGACTGATGAAGGCCACTCTGTGCCAGAATAAATTGTTTCTTCTTCATTTGTCACGTTTGTTGATTTATTAAATATCACCAACTCCTTGCTTATTTAATTAGTCACTGATCAATTTCCCAGATTAACCAATTGGCAGGTAATCATGTCACAGCTTGTCTCTGAAGACATTACGGATTTATCTGGCTGGGATCTGTTGCTCTTCACATTGTGATACAATCATCAGAAAATGAAAGACTTCGCATTGCGTTTTATATGTCTAAATTACATGTGAATTTTGGTTGTGATACATTTGTTTATATCGTTTGTAACATTCATTGTTTTATTATGTTTTGCTGGAACCATGAGCATGTTAATTTGAACAGTACATGCTTGGCACAATTGCAACATAAATTTTGATTTATTTGAGAATATGTGTTTTCATTCAAACACGATTTATTAAGGAATAAATGCACAATATTTATTTTTACTGTCATCTTCTGAATTTGCTTTTACAAGGTTGGATACTCCTCCTTGGAACTGATTTGTATTCTGACACAGCTTTTTCTCTTTCATTAGTCATATCAATAGGAAGACGCAATATGAGAATCCTGTTGCTGAAGCAAAACGCAAAAAGCAGCTCGAACAGCAGCAAGCAGAAGGTGAGTTTTGAAGTCCATCACTCAGAAAATATAATGACAAAAATCAGATACTTATCAATGCCTTCCGTGCTAGGTTATTGGCACTGAATTCATGAAGTAAATCATCAGCATGCCATAATACAGACAGCCAAACATGCCTGTGCTTCACAAACAAACTGCTCCGGTTATGAAGTGATGAATAAATTTCATGCAGTTACCATAATGAAAGAAAGAGTTATTTCAAACGGTGAAAATGTTTTCTTATTAGAGTCATAGAGATGTACAGCATAGAAACAGACCCTTTGGCCCAACGCATCCATTCTGACTAGATATCCTAACCTAATCTAGTTCCATTTGCCAGCACTTGGACAATATCCCTCTAAACCCTTCCTATTCATATACCTATCCAGATGCCTTTTAAATGTTGTAATTGTACCAGCGTCCACCACTTCCTCTGGCAACCTATTCTATACACACACCACCCTCTGCGTGATAAAGTTGTCCCTTAGGTCCCTTTTAAAATTTTCCCCTCTCTCCCTCAACCTATGCTTTCTAGTTCTGGACTCACCCACACCAGCGAAAAACCTTGTCTATTCTATCCATGCCCCTCATGATTTTATAAACCTCTATAAGGTCACCCCTCAGCCTCTGACACTCCAGAGAAAACAGCCCCAGCCTATTCAACCTCTCCCTATAGCTCAAATCCTCCAACCCTGGCAACATCCTTGTAAATCTTTGCTGAACCCTTTCAAGTTTCACAACATCTTTCCGATAGAAAGAAGATCAGAATTGCAAATAATATTCCAAAAATGGCCTAACCAATGTCCTGTACAGCCACAACATGACTTCCCAACCCCTAGCCAATAAAGGAAAGCATACCAAACGCCTTCTTCACTATCCTACCCTCCTGTGACTCCATTTTCAAGTAACTATGAAGCTGCATTATAAGCTCTTTCTGTTCAGCAACACTTGCCAGAACCATACCATTCAGTGTAGTTAAGAAAGTTACATTTTAATTAGTACTGTAATTATTGAAAGTAATCCTGGGTTTGGGGTCATTGTCGAAAGAAACCATTTGCTTAAATAATTCTATGAATTCATTTTCTTCACACCACTTCAGAGTGGACAGAACAACAAGCATCTCCTGGACCCAAAGCTCCAAGCTATGTGCAGAATAATCAGGAATCTTTCAGAGAAACACCAGCGCAAGGTAACTTTGATTTAACAGAAATATTTGATAATTTACAAATTGGAAACAACTGAACGCTGACATGAAAGGGAAAGCCTGAAAATGTTCATGTGTGAAAATCCACAACTGAGGCATATTGTGGGTGATTTTGGTTGGGGCAAGGCCGTGTGTTTATTAACTGTAAAATTGCATGAATCATGTGCCATGTATCATCTGTAGAGTAATTGCAAAATATTCAAATTGGTAACTGCAATAAGAGAGTGTTTATAAACTATTTTAAGTCAGTGCTACCTGAACAAATAAGATTAAAACTTAACAAAAACTGATGTAAATTTGATGGTGTGTATCATTGCAGCATCCTTACCTATTGATATTAAAACCAGCTTTAAGTCAACAGCCAAGTTGAAATTTCTGAATAAATACTTCACTGATTCCAAAATGTTTAAAATACTTGATCATGATCTAATTTCTCTCATTCATTCACCACCTGACTCTGAACAAGAACTGTTTAATTTGCAATTGATTTTTATGAACAGGTAAGCCCTTCTTTACAAGAAACCCTTCAGAACTGAAAGGGCAGTTCATCAACACCAAGCTGAAGAAGAGTACCCGAGGGTTTGGTTTTACAGTGGTCGGTGGTGATGAGCCTGATGAATTTCTACAGATTAAAAGTTTAGTTCTCGATGGGCCTGCAGCTCTGGATGGCAAAATGGAGACAGGTACCCAATGAGAAGGAACATTCTTTGGTTACACACATTTAATATGTATTTTTCATGTCTTTTTACAAGTGCCACTTCTGAACTTTTGACAGTGAGTTGGGTAGTTTCAAGGTGTAACTTTCAGGTCAACATAAGGTCCACTTCAGTGTAATGAGGACCATGACTGTGTCTGCCATTTACTTACTCCAATTTTGGTTGATGTTCCCCTGGTGATACTGCACCCCATTTCTTAACTAAGATAGAATAAACAAGGAAATCTGGATACAAGTCATCTTTGAAGTTTGAGCTTGTGATCCACAATGCAACTCATCTCACTGCAGCTGTCACGAACACCAGAGTTACTGTTTTGCAGTGTGAGTGACTAAGTCAAATTGTGCTGTTTAGAGGAGTACATTTTATGATGCTGCCTGTTTTTAATTTGGTTTTAGATGAGGGAGAAGTCAAATTTCTTTTTTGTTCCTTTGTATTCTGGAGTCTTCCCATAAAAACCACAGGCTACTGGCCACAGTTATCATCAGCATACCTACTAAGCTGTTTAATTCAACTTTAAATTATTTGATATGTTCAGTATATGTATCATTCGTACTTGACAGTATTCAGTTCCTACTGTTGTCAAAATATGCAATTTTTTTTGAATTGCACAACTTTATTTCTCATTTAAAAATATAATCATGAAGCTAACATGGATAAATTAAACAATTATCAATGCATTATAGTAGTTAATGTCCACCAAATTTCTCTCCTAGGTGATGTTATAGTAAGTGTAAACAGCAGTTGTGTACTGGGATACACCCATGCTCAAGTTGTGAAAATATTCCAGTCTATTCCAATTGGTTCAACCGTGGATCTTGAACTTTGCCGGGGTTATCCTTTGCCATTTGATCCAGATGATCCGAATACTAGTTTGGTGACATCAGTAGCTATTTCGGATAAAGAGCCAATTGTTGTCAATGGCCAAGAAAATTATGACTCCCTTTCAAGCCACAGTAGCCAGACAGCTCCTGCGAATGGGAATGGAGTAAAAGACCAGAGACCATATAGTCCATCATCTGGTGATGTTTCATCAAATGGATCCCATACAGGCTATACCAATGACAATGTCTCCTTGGCTTCCTCTATAGCAACTCAACCTGAACTTATAACTGTTCACATAGTTAAAGGCCCTATGGGTTTTGGTTTTACCATAGCTGACAGCCCTGGAGGTGGTGGCCAAAGAGTTAAACAAATTGTGGATGGCCCACGCTGTCGTGGTCTGAAGGAAGGAGATCTCCTTCTTGAAGTCAATAAGAAGAATGTCCAGAATCTAACCCATAATCAAGTAGTTGATACACTGTTGGAATGCCCCAAGGGAAGTGAAGTGACACTCCTGGTTCAACGTGGAGGTAAGTGTTGAATCTATTTTTTGACTATTTTGATCTGTATGTCTGAAATCTTTCTATAAAATTATATGTTGTGTAGCTCATTTCCCTGCTGTCTACAAGGATATGTGTGTAAATTCTGTATGATTATGAGGTTGACCTGATTCATAGACTTTGCTGCTTTGGCATAAATTTTGGATGGCTATGTACATATTTTGTGTCTATATGCTAATTTGGAAAATGGCAAAGAGCTCATTCACTTTCTGGTTGTTGTTAGTAAAATCTCTTCATAATTTTATAGCTTTCGTTGCATGCTCTTCTTGGTAGGTCTGTCATAATGACTGCAGTGAGTTTAGTTTTCTGATTAACTTTTGACAAAGAGTATAAGTGTGAGTGAAATAATACATTAATTGAATTTGCACAATTTGTGAACACACGTTTGGGAGTTGGGTAGGAAGAAATGGTAGGAAATGATGGCAATCAAGATGAAAGTGGTGCTGGTAAAGCACAGCAGGGTAGGCAGCATCTGAGGAGCAGGAAAATCGACATTTCAGGCAAAAGCCCTTCCTGATGAAGGGCTTTTGCCCGAACCATCGATTTTCCTGCTCCTCAGATGCTGCCTGATCTGCTGTGCTTTCCCAGCACCACCCTAATCTTGACTCTAATCTCTAGCATCTGCAGTACCTACTTCCACCGAGGAAATGATGGCAATTTTGTATAGAAGAGGTGAGAGAAATCTTCAGTACCTGCACATAATGAGTGTGATTCATGCCTAAGGTTTAATTGGTGCAAAAACACAAAATGAATCTACAGACCAGAGATTGATTAGTTAATTGACTCTGACTGCTGCTGTAGCAAAATACTTTTTGTTCTTTCTATTGAAATAAATTGAACTATTCAAATAAAGTCATGAATGAAAATTAATATGTGAGCTGGAAGTAAGGTCTGATGATAATGGATGAGCACTTCACGTATTCATATGTCATTCCCCTGTCAATTGTTGAAAATAACTACCAATGTTCTCTTAAAATGTAGCAAATTATTATAGAAATGTTATTATTGCCAGGAGTAAGTTCATGTCTAAAATACATACCTGTATATAAAACATACTAATCCATACGATAACAGTCGTTGCTTCATGATCACATCAGCTTTTTCTCTCAGATTAAGTGCTTCCTAACAGGCTATTTCTTTTACCTCACTAATCATTTGCACAGACCTGAAAACAAAAAATGCTGAAGATCACAGCAGGTCAAGCAGCATCCATGGAGAGAAAGCAAGCTAACATTATGTGACTAGATGACTCTTCATCAGCTCAAGAGTCATCAAGACTCAAAATGTTAGCTTGCTTTCTCTCCATGGTTGCTGCCTGACCCGCTGTGATCTCCAGCGCTTATTTGTTTTCGGTACAGATTCCAGCATCTGCAGTAATTTGCACAGGGGTATTCTCTCAAAATTAAAATTTCTTTGCAATCAGATTGTATCAAAAGGAAATTTCTCAGATATCCAGCCAGCCATCTGGATGTCTAACCATTCCTCCGACATTGACATTTAGAATAGATAAAAATTACACAGATTCAGGATGGAAGAATTATAGACTGTCAAGCTTTTCATTGCATCCTTTAATTTTCAAGCAATTCCCCCTTGTCAGCGCTGCAAGTGCATTCCACCAGATCCATTGTCCAACTCAACCTCAGGTATAGTTTCTTAAGAGAGAACAGCCTACAGTGCTTAGAGTCGACTGCATGACCTACCTGCAATCTTCAATGTGGAGATGAATATTGTGGAAATGATGCAGAAATTTTGTTTGCTTGCACTTGATTTGGTATATTTAATATCTTCTTATGATTGCAATAGTTAAAGTAAATGTTTAGCCAGTTTTCTATTGGTTACTGATTGCTCAGTTGAAGAGGAGAGGTTCTGTGATGAAAATAAATTTAACCAAACTATGGCATTTTGATTGAGCAAGTAATCATTGGCATGAACCTAAATAGTTGAAATGTTTTCACTTTTGTTGGAGTGTAGAATAATGATTCTGTTCAAAGAATTAGTGTGGCGAATGGTAATGCTCTTTTTGTAATGTTATAGTTGAGCCTGTAAGCAATGCAAAACCAGTTAGTTCCCATTCAACTGCAAAAATGTGGCAATGGATCTTGAGTGCAACCCAAAGTTCATTCTCAAGAAACTTCACTGATTTTCTGCTATGCTATTGCATGAAGACTGAAGTTTCAGTCTGAAAACAGTCATTTTCTTATATAATTCATAAACATTATTTTATGTTTTCTTCAGTACATAAAGCTGGCCATAAATGTCCTTTCAAATCTAGATTTTAGATGTGTTTGAATCAAATTACCAAAGTTCAAGAATCTGTGACATTAGGTCAGTTTAATGGCTCATCCAAAACGCAGCCGCAGTGACAGTGCAGCATTTCCTGAAAAACGTCAGCCTGAATTGTGTTTGTGTCTCTGGAGTGAGTTTGAACCCACAACCTTCTGACTTACAGCCAAGAATGCTACCACAGAACAGCAGCTAACATAAGTTAAGTTTTAAACTGTTCAATTGTAATCTAAAGGTTTTCTTTATACTTCTAACTAAGTCTTACGGACAACCTTCCACCTAAACCAAATAAGGTTAACTAGAGATGCAATGTTAATTCTCCTTTGTCTCCACAGATGTTGCTGAGATTTTCCAGTAATTTCTGCCATTGTTTCTGATTTCCAGCAGCAGCAGTTCTTTGGGTTCCTTTTTCTCCCACTTAATCTGCCTCTTTCCTAAAGGGGTCCATGTCCCAAAGCAGAGCATCCATTCAGGCCTCCACCTCATCTGCGCAAACTGCACCCAGCTATCGTCTCCTGAACTTCATGTTTCTGCCATCAATGCAAACCATCTCTCTCTGTTGCGTGGTCCATTTGAACATTTAGTTTGTGCCTTTGCCTTTTCATGCTTCGCTACCTCGGCCTAATTAAGACCCTCTCCCACCCTCTGAACCTGCCTATTCTTGGTCTTGATTCACACAGTGCATTTTTTTTTCACATTTTCATTGATATTTCAGATTGAACAAAACTCTCTTTCTAAAGAGCATTAGCCAAATTATTTGTTGTTCTATGCAATCCTGCAGGCTGCACTTAATATTTTAATAAGGAAGAAAAAGGAGGTTAATGGATAACGTTGTCCAATATTGATATGAGGAGTATAATTTTTCTGCTTGAATTCTAGTGGTCTATTGTCTGCACTGTATGTCAAAGCAAATTCCTCAAACAAAATGCATTATATGATTTATACCTAACATGTTTCTTAAATAACATAACTTAGATCAGTGTCCCTGAGACACTCCATATTTTAAACAGGCTCCTATGAATGTGATCATGTTTTGCAGGAAGTCTCCTTACAGACTAATTTGAAAATCACTGCTATAGAGCGTAATTTATGCTGGATTGTCATACATTGCAGACAGGACACAGTTAGAATGTAAACAGAAAAATGATGTTACTTCCTTAGGCAGCACATTTCAAGAATGAGAAAACAGTACTTATTTTCATTTTCTTCCTCATTAAAATATTTGTGTGTGCAGCCCACAGGATGATGTATAGAATTTGTCAATACCTGATGCCATTTTGTATTAGCAAGCTGACTCAAATGTTCAGATACTTTTCCACAATTGGCATATTTATTATTAATTATCAGCAGCTCACTTCATATTGATGCCTAGTGAAAATAGTATGTTCAATTTTATTACAAAAGGCTTGGGAATATAAGATTACAGAAATCCAACACAATTGATAGAGTCTTGGTGAGACCACCCCTGAAGTACTCTGTACAGTTCTAGTTTTTGTTGTGGTTCTGTTCGCCGAGCTGGGAATTTGTGTTGCAGGCATTTCATCCCCTGACTTGGTGACATCCTCAGTGCTTGGGAGCCTCCTGTGAAGCGCTTCTGTGATGTTTCTTCCGGCATTTATAGTGATTTGTATCTGCCGCTTCCGGTTGTCAGTTCCAGCTGTCCACTGCAGTGGCCGGTATATTGGGTCCAGGTCGATGTGCTTATTGATTGAATCTGTGGATAAGTGCCATGCCTCTAGGAATTCCCTGGCTGTTCTCTGTTTGATTTGTCCTATAATAGTAGTGTTGTCCCAGTCGAATTCATGTTGCTTGTCATCTGCATGTGTGGCTACTAAGGATAGCTAGTCATGTCGTTTCGTGGCTAGTTGGTGTTCATGGATGCGGACCGTTAGCTGTCTTCCTGTTTGTCCTATGTAGTGTTTTGTGCAGTCCTTGCATGGGATTTTGTACACTACGTTGGTTTTACTCATGCTGGGTATCGGGTCCTTCGTCCTGGTGAGTTGTTGTCTGAGAGTGGCTGTTGGTTTGTGTACTGTTATGAGTCCTAGTGGTCACAGTAGTCTGGCTGTCAGTTCAGAAACGTTCTTGATGTATGGTAGTGTGGCTAGTCATTTGGACCCAATATACTGGCCACTGCAGCGGACAGCTGGAACTGACAACCGGACGCGGCACATTCAAATCACTATAAATGCCGGAGGAAACATCACAGAAGCGCTTCACAGGGGGCTCCCAAGCACTAGAATGTCACCTAGAAAGGGGACAAAACGTCTGCAACACAAATCCCAGCTCGGCGAACAGAACCACAACAACGAGCACCCGAGCTACAAATCTTCTCCCAAACTTTGAACAGTTCTAGTCTCACTACTCAGGGAAAGATGTACTTGGTTTGTGCTTTCTGATGGAGATGATGCTTTTCAGAGTCAGGAGGTAAATTACTGCGGAATTCTTAACCTCTGAGCTGTTCTTGTAGCCACAGAATTAACATCATTGCTTTAGTTTAGTTGAATATAGTTCTATCTATCACACTACCAAGGAACTGCAGCTATGTCCTGGGACTGAGCTAATTGACCTCCACGAACCACACAAATCATCCTTTGGCCTAGATAAGACCCCAATTAGTGGAGAGTTTTCCTCGATTTCTATTGACTCCAGTTTTGCACAATGGAAAAATCATACCACATGATGAAGGGTGTCCTCAACATGAAGATTCTTTGTCTCTACAAGAATTGTACAGTGGTCTTTCCTATCAAGACTATCATGCACCTGCAGCAGATCATTTGGTGAAGATCAATTCAAGTAGGATTTTCCCTCACCACTTGCCTCAGGCCTGGTATAGCAGGTCTGTTTTTTAGGACTTGGCCAGTAGTGATGCTACTGAGTCACTCTTGGAGATGGACATTGAAATCCCTCACCAAGCGTGCTTTTTGCACGCTTGCTCCCACCACTACACTGTCCAATTGGTGTTCAGCATGGAGGGGGGTTGATTCATCAGCCAAAGAGGTTGGTGGTGGGGGGGGAAGTGTTGTATGCAGGTCTACAACCACGAAGATGACCAGCAGGAGGTTTCCTTGCCTATGTTTGACTTAAGACCATGGGGGCCAATGTAGAATCCCTGGCCAATGTAATCCCAGGTGCCTACCCCTCTGTCTTTAGTGCATCTTTTAAGCGAACATTTGATATCCATATCTAGATAACAGAAGAAAAGTGATGGATGAAAAATGTAAACTATTTGAAGCCTCAGTACTCATTTCTCCTTAAGATTGTGACAACCTAATATTCGTTAAATACGCAAGTACTTATGACTCTTTTTCTTAAGTAGATTGTTCCATATCTCCCAGTCAAAGTAGTTGCTGTGTTTTCTGTTCCATTTTTAAAGTTTATTTGTATCTCGAATGTGATATGTCTTCCAGTTGCACGCAAGGAAGTATTAATGAGGCGGGAGAAGTGTACTTCATAGTGGGAATGAATATACTTTCATATTAACATTGCATGGTGCACATGCGCAGTACTTTTCCAGTCTGTCTTCTCTTTAATTGATAAGTAACTCGTGCAGCTATTAACTAAACTTTTCTGGAATAGCTTGTGGCATCATATACACAATACTGCAAGTCACCACTCATGATGAATTGTGCCTCAAACTACTGCAATTATTATGGGAGGAGGCAATAGCCTAGTGGTATTATTGCTGGACCGTTAATTCAGAGATCCAGTTAATGTTCAGGGGAAACTGGTTCAAATCTTGCCATGACAGATGGTGGAATTTGAATTCAATAAAAATCTAGAATTAGGAGTTTAATGATGACCACAAATCGATTCCGTAATCTCTGATTAAGCCAATCCCATGATGATTGGTAACTAAATGTTCCAGGATATAGATGCTACAGACAGGGGAGGGGAGTAAAAGGTTGGGGGGGGGGGGGGGTGGGTGGGGGAGGTGGGGGTGGTGGTGGTGGAGTTGCATTGCTGGTCAGGGACGATATCATGGCTGTGCTAAAGGAGCACACTGTGGAGGTCTTGGGTAGTGAGGCATTATGAATAGAGCTGAGAAATAAGAAGGGTGCAGTTACATTGTTGGGCTGTATTACAGGCCTCCCAACAGTGAGCATGAGGTAGAAGAACAAATAGGTAAACAAATTATTGAAAGATGTACAGGCAATAGGGTAGTGGAAATGGGAGATTTTAATTTTCCCAGCATTGACTGGGATACACTTAGCGTCAGGGTAGAATTTGTAAGAAGTGTCCAGGAGAGTTTTCTAGAGCAGTGTGTCAATAGTCCGACGAGGGAAGGGACCATATTGGACCTGGTACTGGGGAACGAGCCAGGACAGGTGGTAGAAGTTACGATGAGGGTTTTCTTTGGGAACAGTGACCACAATTCTGAGAGTTTTAGAATACTCTTAGATAAAGAAGAGAGTGGTCCTAAGGGAAGCGTACTTAACTGGGCCAAGGCCAATTATATCAAAATTAGGCAGGAGCTTGGAAATGTGGATTGGAACAGCTATTTGAAGGGAAGTCCACAAATACAGGTGAGGTGCTAGAGGACTGGAGAATTGCTCATGTTGTCTCCCTGTGCAAGAAGGGAAGTAGGGATATTCTGGGTAACTACAGACCAGTGAACCTGACGTTGGTGATGGGAAAGTTGCTGAAGAAGGTACTGAGGGATAGGATCTATTTATACTTAGAAAAGAATGGGCTTATCAGTGATAGGAAACATGATTTTGTGCAGGGGAGATTGTGCCTTACCAACTTAATAGAGTTCTTCGAGGAAGTGACCAAGTTGATAGATGAAGAGCTGTTGATGTCATATACATGGACTTTAGTAAGGCATTTGATAAGGTTTCCCATGGTAGACCAATGGAGAAAGTGAAGTCACATGGTGTGCAGGGTGTTCTAGCTAGGTGGATAAGGAACTGGTTGAGCAACAGGATACAGAGAGTATTAGTTGAAGGGAGTTTCTCAAAATGGAGAAAGGTGACCAGTGGTGTTCCGCAGAGGTCAGTGTTGAGCCACTGTTGTTTGTAATATATATAAATGATCTGGAAGAGGGCACTGTTGGTATGATCAGCAAGTTTGCAGATGACACGAAGATTGGTGGAGTAGCAGAAAGCATAGGGGACTGTCAGAGAATACAGGAGGATATAGATAGACTGGAGAGTTGGGCAGAAAAGTAGCAGATAGTTTTCAATCCAGACAAATGTGAGGTGATGCATTTAGGCAAGAGTAATTCAAGAGCGAGTTGTACAATGAATGGAAGAGCCTTGGGAAAAGTTGATAGACAGAGATATCTGGGAGTGCAGGTCCATTGTACCCTGAAGGTTGCTGCACAGGTGGATAGAGTGATCAAGAAGCATATAGTATGCTTGCCTTCACTGAACGGGTTACTGAGTATAAGAGCTGGCAAGTCATGTTAAAATTGTACAAGATATTGGTTTGGCCGCATTTAGAATACTGTGTACAGTTCTGGTCGCCACATTACCAAAAGGATGTGGATGCTTTGGAGAGGGTGCAGAGAAGGTTTACGAGGATGTTGCCTGGTATGGAAGGTGCTAGCTGTGAAAAAGGTTGAGTAGGCTAGGATTGTTTTCATTAGAAAAAAGGAGATTGAGGGGGGACCTGATTAAGGTTTACAAAACCATGAAGGGTTTTGACAGGGTAGATAAAGACAAGCTTTTTCCCAGGGTGAAGGATTCAATAATGAGAGGTCACGCTTTCAAGATGAGAGGGGGAAAGTTTAAGGGGGATACACGTGGCAAGTACTTCACACAGAGGATGGTGGGCGTTTGGAACGCATTGCCAGCAGAGGTGGTAGAGGCAGGCACAGTAGATTCATTTAAGATGCGTCTGGACAGATGCATGAGTAGGTGGGGAGCAGAGGGATACAGATGCTTAGGAATTGACTGACAGGTTTAGACAGTACATTTGAATCGGCTCAGGCTTGGAGGGCCGAAGGGCCTGTTCCTGGGCTGTAAATTTTCTTTTCTTTGTACACTGAGGGCTTCAATTAACCACGATAGCTCACGGTTATAGCGAAGAACTATGAGCTGTTGTGGGTTGGTGAGCTGGCTGTTGTGTGCATATGTGGGACAACAGAACTGAGATCAAATGTGGTGGATCTCATTTTTCCTAAATTCCAATCTCAAAGAATAAACTCTTAAGTGACAGAACATGAAGCTTTCAATGGAATTATGTCTCAGCAGGATTTGCAGTCTCAAGAGAGGAAGGGAAGTGAAAAGTCTGAGGAGAGTGGAAAGAAGCAGGTTTTGATAGGCAAATCACAAACGCAGACTTGAAGTGTTGAGAATAAAGCCACTTGGCCAGGAGCACCATAAGTGGTTAGTATAGTGTTTTTTGATGCCAACACTGACAGATGGAGCAGTCTGCTGGAGACCACAGTTCTCATGCTGCTATCACATTGAGTCTTTATCTGTCTTGACATTTGTCTAGTGGATGCCACAAATGTGATAATTTTACCTTAAATGGTCCAATATTCTGTCTGCTGTGTTTGGTGCTTTTTGGTTTAACCCAAGCTCTGCTGCACTCCAGTAGTGACTAATCAGCCTGTCACTAGTATGAGAAAGATCAGACACCGTGAACTATTTATAAAATGATGTATCTTCGCAGTGCAGTCAAAAATAGTGCATCAATATTTAAGCAACTGATGTTGATTTGTACCAATTACAATTTCAGTGATATCCAATGTGATGTGTGCGTATGATAAAATTGTTCAAGGCAGATAGATATCCTTTGACTCTACCTTTTAAATTTGAATTTACTTTTATTAAGGATAGAGAGCTTAGCCCCTCTGCAAAGGAAGCCACCCCTGGAGTCCAGTGTTCAACTGCACTTAAGTTAACACAACGTTCAGGTTGTTTCGATTTGCATCTGTCTCCTTGGACAAAGAGGGGAAACGTCAGCTGTGATTTTCACTCACGATTGACATGCAGAACCCTTGCTGAAAACTTGTAGGAGTTAGTGAATGTAACCAGACTGGACTAGCTGTCTGCCCTGAAATGAAGACCCACTCTGGGCGGCACGGTGGTACAGTGGTTAGCACTGCTGCCTCACAGCGCCCGAGACCTGGGTTCAATTCCCGCCTCAGGCGACTGACTGTGTGGAGTTTGCACATTCTCCCCGTGTCTGCGTGGGTTTCCTCCGGGTGCTCCGGTTTCCTCCCACAGTCACAAAGATGTGCAGGTCAGGTGAATTGGCCATGCTAAATTGCCCGTAGTGTTAGGTAAAGGGTATGGGTGGGTTGCGCATCGGCGGGTCGGTGTGGACTTGTTGGGCCGAAGGGCCTGTTTCCACACTGTAAGTAATCTAAAAAAAAATCTTAAAAAAAAGCAAGGTGCTAGACGGCTGATACCAGTATGTAAGAGGAAAGACAGGTGTCAGCAGTTTGTGGGGTCATATGTTGGAGTAATAAATAAGAAATTTTCTTCAGACTTTTTTTTCAAACAGAACTTTGTGGAAGATAGAGAAAAATGGACATGTTTAAAGATTAGGGAGAGGTCAACAGGCAATTGAGTCGAGAACGTGCCTACTCGAGCAGACACACAGTTCACACATTGAGAGAGGCCTAGAATCCTGATCTCTTAATGTTGGGACCAGTATGAAGTATATACAGTGGTTGTGGGGAAAGAGATAAAAACTACATGTCCTGTCAAAATTCTGCCTCATTAATCTCATAATTTATTACGAGATAAAATACATTCGTAGACAGCAGTCAGGATAGGAATGATTTATAGACTTTACGTGGATTGTCAAATACCTGTAACTAAATAACATTTTAAATCAGGCTTCCAGCTGTTCCAATCATCCTTTTAATAGCATAGATAAATTATATTTAGTGCACGCGTCTGAGTGATACTGTGAATTACACAGTGGTACAATTCAACATGGTAATGACTCGATTTCTGTAAATTCCAAGCTCTGGGATCAAGTGAAATCCTGTCAAGCTCTATATCTGAAAACTTCTGTGTTTTTGGCAATATTTAAAATGAGTTAAAGTTAGCTTTCAGTATTTGTTTGCAGAAATGAGAAAGGAGGGTGCATACCTTTAATAAAAAGCAAGAATCTGAATGCTAAATTCTATCTTCAATAGCATTTTATATTGAGCATCTTTCATACACTTTGCAAGATGCACATAATGCTAGCCTAGTAGTTGGATGGACATTTCATGTCAGAGGTATAGAGGAGACCTGTCCCTCTTAAAGGAGCAGCACCTCTTGCTGGCAGCAGCCATAGAGAAGCATTATTGCTGGGAGGAATAATTGATTCTTCCTTGCAGATGGCTCATTTGCAGGCAACATTAGGAAATAGGAACAGGTTCATAATAATCAATACAAATGTTTTTCTTTGTGAACTTCATGAATGCAATCTAAACATTCATATTTTTATATGACATAACTACCAGAAGAGGTTAGAGAAATGCAGAGCTTTATTGAACTGCCATTCCATATACATTTATGAGGTGTGGTCATAGTTGGGCATCTATAAACCTATGAATGTTGCTCTATTTGTACAACTTTATGAATGAAAAATGGCTGGAAGTGATGTAAGTAGAGAAGCAAATGAAACATTCTTGAAATCCTTCTGTTTGAATGGGAACGTTATGGTTCCTTTTAGTTTGCTCTTACGGGTTTCCCATAACTGGAGCTGTGGAAACTGTGTTTTGCTTCAGCTTGCAGAATTTCATTTCTTAGGACATGAAGATTTGTTTATACCGCTAGCCTCAAGGCTGCTGATTCACAAGTCAGCATTACCAATGCACCTAGGATTCATTATGCTATAACCTATCTCATCAGACTGTGAGCACAATGGTTGACACAGAACTTATCATGGTTCAAGAACTATATGCTCACAACACAAATTTACAGGATTTCCTTTTTTTTTTAAATTGTGTTATTGCAGTGCTTCTGAATGTGTGTTCTTGTTTTGCTATTTTACAGGACTGCCACCTAAGAAAAGCCCTAAGTCGGTAAGTACAGTACAGGGTATCTGGATCTGTGTACTTAAGGATATGTTTGTAATCTGCATAATTGTTGATCTTCCTCATTCATTCTTCTAATTATGATTTTTTTTGTGCGTTACGGAGCTGTATGAATATGCATTATCTATGAATGTGCCATTTTTGTTTGGCTGAAATAGCTGATCAAACTGACATTTAGTGTAAAATGCAGAAGCTGAGGCCGATCAGCAATAAATCGTGTTTTTGTTTCTCAACCCTAGATTATGTATTTTCCCCTCTTAACCAAGGAGTTCCCAAAATAGATAATTAATGCACTTGTAATGGTTGCAAGGCAACGCTGATTAAAGTCACATTTAAGTAACTTCAGGCCCTTGCATTGTCAAAATGTATTAGACACGTGAAGGGGAAATGTGGTTGCATTTGCTATCAAATCATAGAAATGTCAGTATTCATGTGCCTGTTTGTCAGTTTCAAATAAATTTACCCTTTGGCAGAATATATCTGTGTGCAAGCAATATGTTCGCTTACAGTGTGTTTCCTAATTTTTTTATGGTTATATTACCCTTGTTTAAAGAAAGCAGTCTCCTATTATTTATTTTTTGTGTCTGATATAAAATGTATTATTTGCTTTACAAAGGTTGGAAATGTTGTGCTCTAATGGGCAAAATTCTCATAGCTCCCTTTTCAATGTGTTGTACAGTTTTAATGATGGGCTGCTGTAAAGTACCCAGCTGCAGTAAACAACTGAACTTTGAGGAGAGACTTTTTTTTCAAAATGGGAGCATTGTATTGATCGCTAACACTCACTGAAAAGCTGGAATGACCTTCTGTTCTCTTGAATAATTGCAGCAGGCACTGGAAAGGAAGGACAGTCAGAATAGCTCCCAGCACAGTGTCTCTAGCCAGCGGAGCGCGCACACTGCTTCACCGGTCCTGGGCGCCCCTGGGCTTCCAGACTACCCTTCAAACGAGGCACCAGCACTGGATCAAGCAGATAGTTCTGTGCAAAGGAAACCGGATCCTTTTAAAATTTGGGCTCAGTCGAGAAGCATGTATGAAAGTAGACGTAAGTACAATGAGAAATTTAAAGCCTGCATCCTTTCATCAGAAGTGCAATGTTAATAAGTACACAAAATAAAGTTTGTCATTTGCAAGTCAGTATTAGTTTTTATTTGACTCACTGAATTCATTGGTATAACTAGATGTTAAAATGAAAATGTTACCTCAAACTGTCACTAAAACTGAAAAGGTCTGCATCTCAGCAATGAGCTATTTAATATTTTCACGCTGACCTTTAACTCAAACATCTAATTGTTTTACTGACTTAAACAGATTTGGATTCCACTGATCTGTTACTGACGATCAGTATGTAATATTCCTGTGACATCGTCTTTAACAATGTCCATCGAAATGATTGCAAGAAACATTAAAGTGTTACTCTGCCAAATTGCATTGCAAAAAAGCTGTTGGATAAAGCAATTTAGAAAGAGCTACGGCAATTCAGCAGCAGCAAGAATAGATCCCATCTTTAGTCTCACACCTCTATTTCAAAACCAATCCCTTATTTCACTTCTGTATTCCGTTAAAAGCCTGGGAAAAATGTTAGAAATATTTGCTAGAAATAGTTGTGTGGAGTATAGTAACATATTGTAAACCCCATATTACAGCAGGCTGTGTCAATATAGTGTTGTATATAATTTTCATTCTGGGCTAGAAGTCAAGAATTGTGAACAGATGCCCTATGTAATTGGTTAAAACTACAGTTTGGCTAAATACTTAGTCTTTTCATTGCACCTGGTCATTGAAGCCATTTTATGCTATATTCTTACCAAATAAATGTTAGTTACACATCATAAATAATAAACAGAGAATTGGATAGACCTGGCAGTGGAACATGGGCCTTTTTGCCTAGCTGGCTCATACTGATGTTTTAATGCTCCATTAAGGCTCCTTGCAACCTACATAATCTAACCCAATCAACATAATCTTCTAAAATATAAGAGTTTTGCAGATGATGTCACTCGCATATTGTTTGACCAAGCCTTTTTTTTCACACAAATTATTGATTCATGATCCTTTTATGCACACTCTCCATTTACAAATTTGAATTAAAAATATATTTATTCTGTGTTCTTACATCTTGTGCTAATTGCAACCAAAAAGCGGGAAAACTACTGATGGGATGTTGACATTCTTCTACCTCTGATGCAGCTGTGCAAGAGCAGTTTGAGAAAGATTTTCCTGTGGAGAATGACACTTCATAATGCGGTGTGCTAGTGTTCTGAAATACCAAAACACCCAGAGACATATATTGATATCATCATTATTAGCATTTTAATTTTTACACTGTAATCTACTCATGTCGTGAAATAAAAAATCCAGTACATTAGGAACACACTCCAGGAATTGAGAAGGAATGTTTGATATACACAGGGAAAAGACCTTTGTGTGACAGTAGTGGATTAATCCCTAAGGTTAACTTAACCCCAGGAGGAATCTCAGTATGATTATGTGATTCAAAGAGTCTTCAACTTTTTGTCATATCCTAATGCAAACAAGAACTTTTATGCATTTGTGATAATTGTTCAAGGTTCAGATGAAGCAAAAGGGAATATGTTGAAAGCTGCTGAGAGAACAGGAGTATATTGGAACTCCCAGCAGTGTCATTTGCTGCAGACAAACTAATACCAGTTGTGTGTCAATTACATATGAATGGTAACAGAATCGCATGTGGTGAATGTGTCCAAAAAAAATTATACTTCAAACAAACTTTAAGTTTTAATCATCATAGCATTACTGAGAGTTATTAATTATACGTACAATACAAGACATTTAACTGCTGTTAAAAAAAAGTAACAATGATAATTGCAGTAGTGATCTTCAAAATGTATTTAAGTTGTGTTATTAGTTGCTTCAATTAACATTAGCAGCCAAACATATTTTTTTGATGGATTTGATTGGTAAATGTGATTTGTAATCCTGCTACACTGATCATTTCCTGCAGGAAGGCTACTCATAAATCATATGAATGTGAATGAAGTTTTTAATGGCCAGTGGCACCACATAGAAATAATCATTTAGATGGTTGGTAAAGTGGAGGTGCAGCACAGCTAGGTGAACCAATAAATAAACCAAAGGCCTATGATGGGTGGCAAATTTCCAACGCTCATTGATTGTGTTTCTTCACAGTTAAATTGTGGAATTTCACCATCCACATTGGGAATATTAAGCATGAGATGTGATTCATTTCCTTACTTTTTGAAGAAAATCCTTATTTTGCATTTAGTACCCTAATTTTATGTTATTCTCCTACCATTGCTATGTTGCTGCATCTGTTGAGCATTTATTCTTCTTGAGGTAAAGTTGATTTTCTTCTTATAAAATTATATTCTTATTTGACTTGCTTTTCCTTGTTCCTACTTTATGTATAATTCTTATATATTTGTTTTATCGCAAGTTTTTTATCATCACATAAGGAAGTTGTATGTTAGAGACTACAATTATTATCTCAGTATTTTCCTTCCTTGAAAGTTTAAATGTTGTCCCTCCAATTTGTTAAAAGGATTGGGAGAGGTTGATAAAGATGAAAGGATAAAATATAACAAAAATTGAAGAAACTGAGAGGAAAAGTAATCCAATATAAGAAAACAGTAAATTATATGGGGTTTAGTAAAAGAGGTGTTGAAAATCTCCGAACAGAAAATAGGGCCATTCAGTCCATTGAATGTGCTGCACAATTTAATATGATGGTGGCTGATTGAACACTTCAATGCCTTTTCCCCACACTACCCCAAAACCCTTTAAAACTTATTAACACTGCCGTCAGTCAGCTATTTAACTAGCGGAAACACCACAGCTATATGTGATACTGACCTTCTGCAATATTCATAGAATCCCTACAGTGTGGGAAACACATTTGGCCCATTGAGTCCACCCTGATACTCCGAAGAGCAACTCACCCAAATCCACCCCTCTTATCCCTGTAATCCCTACAAATCCTACAAATCCCTGGACACAGTGGGAAATTTAGCATGACCAATCCATCTAACCTGCACATCTCTGGACTGTGGGAGGAAACTGAAGCACTCGGCAGAAACCAACGCAGACATGAGGAGAATGTTCAAACTCCACACAGACTGTTGTCCCAGTGTGGGATTAAACTCTGATCCCTAGTGCTGTGAGGCAGCAGTGCTAACCACTGAGCCACTGTGCCACCCGTGTATAATCATGTATGCAAATCTTTTAGCAGTGGTTAGTGAATAACAGTCAGGAGGAGGGCGTTTAACTGAATTTCATTTGCCTTCACTCACTTTCAAGGTACTAAGGTCCAATGTTGTCCTTCCAGCTTTTGCACAGGTTAAAGTTCAAACCTGGAGCCATTCTGATTTAAGTGGCTCAGCAGCAGGGTAATCAATTAACTACTGATGTCAGCAAATTAACTTCCTTTGGATAAATTTCAATTATTTAATCCATTTTTTAGATAAAACTGTCTTAAGCACTCATGTCTCCTTTTTTGATTTTGCATTCACCCTGTCAGCAAGTTAATTAGGAACAGTACTGTCAGAGTTTTGATGAGTAATGTAGGTGGTTAAATGCATATAAAATGATGCCGATGTAGTAATTGCTCAATAGATATTTGCTGGAGAAAGGTGACAGATAAATGATTTAAGTACTGCTGATATTCAGCATCAAGCATAAGGGAATATGCATTATTATCACCAATAAAAGAACTGTCCTAGCAATGCAGACATTAATGTTTATAATGAATTGGGTCCTGATTTCACTTAACTTTTAACCAGTTGAACATCTAATTGAATGCACAGTGTAGAAGTGTGTGAAGCTGGCATTTTATTTCTCTAACAGTATAACCAGATTAACCATTAATTATCAAATGCTCCAAAAAGCCACTATTCAATCAGATTATAATCTTACTTGCTCTGCCTGGTATAATTCTAACAGGGGACATCTGCTATCCACCACTGAGAAAGAAGGTGAGGTTCGGTCAAAGTGTCAGAGATTTATTGCCAGCAATGCCCTTATTGAGTTTCTACCCTGCAGCCAACTTGGATACATTGCCATGATTCACAGCCTAGCTGTTGCAGTAAATTGCAACACTAAAACCACAGTCTGTGATTTAAACCTAAAATCAATTGGGGATGGTGACACTGATTCTAACAGTGGAAGCCTTTAACTTGATAGTGCCATTTGCTGAACCATTCTAAAGCTCTTAAAACTGTCGGTGCGGCAAACAAAATACTGTCTCTGTCCAGTTGTTAATGAAAACCAATTGACCTTCATTATGTTCTTCACACATGTTTAGTGATATGACATCTATATGCTTTTCCACAGTTCCTGATTATCAAGAACAAGATATTTTCCTCTGGAGAAAAGAAACTGGATTTGGTTTTAGGATACTTGGTGGAAATGAGCCTGGAGAGCCAGTGAGTAATTAAAGTTGGCTTGCTATTGCTCTTATTTATAATGCTACATTTGGGAAATTAAGATTTACCTTGTTTCTATATTGAACCTATGTGAAACAAAGGCATACTTCCCCTTTTAAAATTACAGAAGTGGTACACAAATTATTAATTGTGTATTAGATTTTGATGCAGCTTTGGTAAATTCAATAGTGTCTGTGACATATGCTGAACTTATGGAGATAAATGGTGTTGAATTCATTTTATCACACAATAAATTGAATTCATTTTCCAGTTTTAGTGGCCAGCCTTACAGAAGAAAGGAGTGCCTCAAAGTAATAAGTCACTTTCCTTTCCTTTAGATAGTAACAAAACTTATTCACTTGCTTTGAATGAAATTTGGTAGCTTCCTGAATGCCAGGTTTGGCATACCTGCCTGCTCTGATAGCATCAGGAACATCTCCACTAAGTTCCATAAGTTGTGCTTATTCTTTCTTTTAACTTAGAACTGCACATGAACCCAGCTATACAAGAGTGTAAATTAGTTTGGATTTGTCTGTAACTGTGCATATGAACAGCAGCATCGATTGCTTTAAGTTCAGTCGGCTTTACTAATAATACATTGTCATTTTCTTCATAAAATTTGATGATTGCAGATTGAGGAAAGTAAAATTATTCGACTCTATTAATTTTTTTTCATAAACTTCAGAATAGAGGGAAGATAAACTTCCTTTAATAAAACTCTGAATATTTCACCATATTGTTTGTAAATTCAATTCTTGAGATCTCTTTTCATGAGGTTTGGAACCCATTGCTTTGCCACATTTAACTGTAGCCAGACAGAGTTTCCATACCCTTGGGGAGTGGGGCAAGGGGGGAAGGACTTCCTCCTCCCAGCTCCACAAACTCCCTTACCAGTAGAACCCCTTCCTGAAGCACACGGTGATTGCTCCTGCCCTCTACCCCATCAGTATGGCGTATGTTTCCCCAGGTGGGAAATGTCATCAGGTGGCGAACCCTACCCATGACTTTGGATGCACAATTTCATTGTAAAACAGCACAGTGAGCCACCGGTCACCCACTGCAGCTACTTAGCCCTACTCTCAGTGCATCAGCTAATAAAAGTTACTCTCACATGCAAAAAGTTTTCAACATCAGCTAAATTGACATTAAGAACTTTAAACCTTTAAAGTTCTCTAAGTTTAAAATGGTGCTGAATTTGTAGCTGTAGCAGTTTGAAGATTATCAGTATTTTAAGAAGTCAAACAAAGATTTCCTGCTGTGCAGGCTTTTAAGTGTCAAATTCTGAATTGTGCATCTGTTGTTTCATTAAAAATTCATTGTTGAGGGTATGAGGAACTAATTTTCACTCTTCAGTGCATAAACATGCAGACTGTGATTACACATTGTCTTCTCACTAACGTTTGTATAATCACTGCAGCTACCACAAAATGGTAAATGTTTTAAATGATCATTTAGATGAATTTGGCTTTGCAAGCTATTGAAGTAACTCATTGAATTCCTGAAATATTTTGAATAATTTTCTATTTTTAGTTTTCCACAGATTATTCCATCCTTGTGCTTTTCTGTGCTCATCTTCTACTGCCCATCTTCTAGAAAATGATTAAACATTTCTTGTAGGCCACATATTTTTTGTATTTTGTCTTGGACACTCCAGTAAAAGCATCGAGTCAATGGCAACGTTTTATTTTGTTAAGCAGTGAGAAAAATGTAGTATTTTCATCTGCTCAAGATGAACACCTGCACGCTTAGTCCAAAGTACCATTACTTGGTTGGGTACATATTTGACTCATTGATGTATGTTCTGTTTAATACTACTCATAATATCTCAATTTTAAACTGATTGCAGTCTGTTAATGAGCTTTTATTAGAACTACATCAGGCTTTTATTTTACTTTTCCTTGTGTGTTTACTTGTGAAAAGTGGGAATTAATTGTGTTGAACCTACTCAATTAACATGATTGGAGCAAAGTATTGCGACTGATCTTGATATATGCTGAGTTGAAAAACCTTTCTGGTTCCTTTTGGTCCAGATCTACATAGGCCATATCGTGCCACTGGGTGCTGCTGATGCAGATGGACGGCTACGCTCCGGCGATGAGCTAATATGTGTGGATGGCACAGCCGTAGTTGGAAAGTCCCACCAACTTGTTGTTCAGTTAATGCAACAAGCAGCCAAGCAGGGTCATGTTAATCTGACTGTGAGACGTAAAGTGGTTTTTCCAGGTACGTAGTTGTCAACGTGGGATTGGCAACAAAATGCTCTTGCAAGAAAGGTCGTGTTCCTGGAGTACAAAGATTTTCACATAGACATTACATAACTTTGCAGAAACAAAATAATTTTGTCCTGTTTTTAAATTATGTATGAAAAGCAATTTATTGATTAAATAACAACTCTCCCTGTTCTTGATATTTTAAATAAATGATTGAAGGTGAATCTAGTTCATTCTCATCATGTTACTCCAACCTTATTTCTTTTACATTACTCATTTCAGAATCTTTGATGCTGCACATCCTGATGCAGTGGCTCACATAAATTGACAATCTTTCTCTCTAATTGTAGTTTTTCCAAGATCTACACACTTGTAGGGTCTTTTTCTCCCTAAGTGCATCTCTGCAAGATGAGACAAATGCTTTCATCATCTGCGCTGGGCAGCAACAAGCAACCTACATCATTTTGGAATGAATACTGAGCCAGCATTGAGATCTCTGGATGATTCACTCAACAATGACTCATCCAGCTGCATTCATTCAAAAATGGCTTAAGTCAGCTTATGTCACAGGCAGTTTGTAAGTTCTTGGAAAGCCTGGGAGATAGGACACACTCTGTTCCCAACTTACTCTTTCACTCCCTAAACTTCACATGGTATGTCAGAGGTTAGGAATTGCAAAGTTTTGTGTCAGAAAGTCTTGACAAGGCTGTTATGTCCTTGAAAACAACAGATTTTGTTTTGAAAGTATAGAATGTATCATTTTCCATTGTGCTTTTTAATCTTGTGGATTTACTGGCACATGTTAAAAATAGTGAGCCTTCTTATATCTGCAGAAAGCAAGTCCTCCTCAGGGGAGGATGCCTTTGTGATGTGCTCAAATTTGTCACTTTTTAAATTATATACAAAACTGTCCTGAGTAGTGTGCATGTGGCATAGAGCTTGGGAATGGTTTTGAGACTCTTTAGGAATGGAGACACACTCTCCATCTGCATTCTAAGGAGCTTAGCATTTTGGAATGTGACCAGCTGTTGAATAGCATGCTAAATTTGGATGGAGTAATGATTTATTTTGTAGGAGGTTGCGTTTGAGGGTCCTGCTTTTCTTTTTGATGTTTACATCTGCCGAGCATTTTCTTGAAGTTTACAACCTTAGCATTCCAACTCACCTTGAGCAAGATTTCAATCCTATAAACTCTGCCTCACCAAAACAATCTTCCATCTGTCTAGCACTGTCTGTCTTTACCCCATACTCAGTCTAACTATTGCTGTGGAGGCCAAGTCATTGAGTGTATTTAAAACAGAGAGAGATAGGTCTTGATTTGTAAGGGGATCATAGGTTATGGGGAGAAGGCAGGAAAATGGGTTTGAAAAACTTATGAGCAGGGATCGAATGGCAGAGCAGACTCAACGGGTGAATGAGGTAATTCTGTTCCTATATCTTGTGGTTTTATCTTGAACTTGATAACCATCAGAAAGGGACAGAACCAGGTTTTCAAAGGTAAGAATATGAAGAGCTGAAGTTCTGACCATGTTCATGCAGTGCTGTCAGAGAACCTTTGTTTGTTGTGATTGCTAATATAGAATCTTGTTATAAAAATCATTTGTCAGACTGCAGTACACTTACTATGGCACAAAGTTACCACTTGAACAGAGTGGGGAGAGTACCTGAGGCATGAGCATTCAGGCACTTGGGAGTTGCATAGGCCTGCTGACCCTCTGCTATCTGACCTTTTGAAGTCCTGAATGCATTGGCAAGCCCAGTCAGATTGTCAGCTGTCTTTGAAGACCGCCATCCTGATGTAGTTTCTGGCCCTATACAGTACTGGCTTTGAGTTTTCTACTGCCAAATTTGCCATTTAAAATCTCTTTATGTCACTGACACTGATGCAATGCGGGTGTAAGACTCAAAAATGATCTCAGTTTCCAGCTCCTAACTCCCAACTAAAGACCCAAATGAAGAGTCTGGAATTCCTTTCCTAACCCTCTCCACCTTCTCTAAATACCTCTTCATGCACTCTCTGTCTGTCTCTCTCTTCATTTCCCTACCTTCTCTCTACTTGTTGACACTGCTTAGAATCTAATTTTTTGACCAAAGTTTAAGTTATCATTACTACTGCTCAGTTAGGTGACTCAGTGCCACATTTTGTCTGAGATCTTCTGGTGGCTAAAGTCATCTTGCTATTAAAAGCATTCTATAACTGTAAGTTGTCGTTAAGTGTGTTCAAGAGTGGGATTTTTTTTTGATTGATTTTTATAAGTTGAATTTTATTTTGCTGATGGAAGGGACTGAGGCCAATTGTACATACTCCATCTTCTTGTAGTTTCAGGGTAACTTACTCGATATAGTTTGGGATATTTGCATAGATACTTGCTGAACAACTTGATTAACCTTTCAGGGGAAACTCAAAGCTGTCGACCATGAAGGGTTTAGCAATCTTGAGGTTTATGACTCTGTTAACAAAATGAAGAGCAATTTTTTTTATTGCCAGTCACCTTGTTGGAAAAAAAACATAACATAAACCATTTTTCATTCTTCTGACAACTTTCGGGGTATGGCTCTAAACTTCCCAAGTTCTAATATTCAGATTGAACCGAGAAATGACTACCAACAGACTGATTGATTGACTGTGTGTGGCGTCATATCTTAGATTAATCAAGTCTTCAACCACATATTGATAGGATAGTTGACCTGATGCAAATCAGAGCTGAAAACTCCCGGCTAACTTTTACGCTAACTTCCTTTTCTCTTATAAGCAATTATCATGGTAGATCTATTACCTAAACAGATGTTAGCTAAGGATGGATCCGTCTTTTACCTTTCTCTAATTCCTTCAGTCTTACTGAGTATTCAAGTGTCAACTGAGAAGTTGTTCTTCCATTTAGAAACTGATTTTGTTTCACTCCTCTCAATGCAGCAGCCGTACCAAAGCCTGAGACTGAAGTACCTGCCTCTCCAGTCTCATCACATCACAGCAGCAACCAAGCAGTTTCCCTGACTGAAGAAAAGCGCACCCCCCAGGGCAGTCAGAACTCTTTGAACACGGTGAGCTCTGGCAGTGGCAGTGCTGGTGGAGGTGGCACTGGTGGTGCTGGTGTTGGAGGGGGTGTGCAGCCATATGATGTGGAGATCCGGCGTGGAGAAAATGAAGGCTTTGGTTTTGTTATTGTCTCGTCAGTTAGTCGACCAGAAGCAGGAACCACATTTGGTAAGTTATATTTGAAAGAAAACATATTTGAATAAACTACAAGCTCAAAATAACAGATTTATGAATGCAAACATGATACACTACAATGTACATGTTTGGCAATTAGATATTAGATATCTAATTATGCTGAACTAGTATTTCTATGGTGAACCCACTCCTGTATGTTTGACTTATCCTATCATTCAAATGAGTTTGATGTACAGACATTTTTAATGCAGTTCATTATTTTATTAATAATTTGTCTTTTGTATTAAAATCACAAGGTGATTGAAAGTATTTGATGTTTTTTACTGTTTGGAAAAGTACTAGATCAAACTTGTTTTGAAACAATAGATTAATTGTATCCGTAGAGTAACATGGCATAATATAGGATTTGTTAATTTTATGTGGATTTATTATGGTCATTGGACTTTCCTAAAACCCTGCATGAAATGCTTGCTTTCTGCTTTGCCTTGCTACTTGTGTGGTTCATCTTAACTGAGCAATTCTTTGGGTTCCAATCAGTGTGCTTTCTTTGCTAATGATTAAGTGTAGCTGATTCTAGCTTGGCTTTTATTTTTTTTTAAGTTTCAGATTACATAAGAATCCACACAGTTTACTTGCTGTTACATACTGCAGCTCACAGTTTTTAATCAGTGACTTTTTTTTCCCCCTGAGTATTAAAGCTGTAGCATAGAAACTAACGTCTTGATTCCAAATGGATATCACTGGATTTAAGGTTTGCTTGCCTTTCTGCAATGAGAAAGAACAGAACATTGGCAAAGTGCTAAATTTACTCACATAATAGAACTCCTAAACTTGGCCTAATCAATACCAGAGGTGAGCACCAGAAACTGTGAGGCTAGCCACTATCAGTCTTTTCTATTTGGATTTTACATTATAATCTTGACACCCTGAAGGAATGACATTTAACCAAGGTGTCTCCTTTGACTTCTGGAAGTTTCATTAATACCGCATCCCCAGGTCATTGTGATTTTTATGTGCAATGCTTGCTGATCCACAGTTCCACATTGCATTAATTAATTTGGATGAGAGCTCAGATGTCTGAATATATAATGGTAAAAATGCACTTGGTTAATCATAGGCCTTAAAACTTTCAGAGGATATAAGGGTACATAAATCAAATTTCCACTTTCCCTGATTAAAATAAAATACATTTTTGTATTTTGTATATAACCAGCATATGTTGGTTGTTTTTTTTAACCTGATTAAAGGTGCCAGAATATTTCTCTCAATATTTATTCCATTTGTCCTTGTATTGCTCACGATACTCAGAGCTTGAAACGTTTCATGTTAACTTGCATGAGGATTGTCAATTTGCATTTCACTTTTAGCAATGTGTCATTATTAAATGTCACTGAGGTAATAGATCTCAATCGAGTGCCTGCTTCCTGTAGCAGGTGGTGCCACTTGCAGTTGGCATTTCCTTGCTAGACACCTGTCCCAAATGTCCACTGGAATACTGCAGATACTTTATTTTGTAGAGAAGGAAACGACCATGGACCTAACTGGGAACTGCATGCAAACTCTTGAAGACGTTGCAAAACTTGTGGGAGATTATATTTGATTATTAACAGCTAAAAATCTTTAGAAGAGCTAAAGATGGAGCTGCACACTGTCACTTCACAGCTGCATTTTGTAGAACAGATTGCCAATGTTTTGATCATCAACCATGGGATGTAAAGCATTCCATCATTAATTTTGCTTGGTGGCACAGTAAATTAACCCCTGACCTTCTGTCTCCCTGTCCTCCTCTCCTAATGGTTCACCTTTACCACCTTCCCAATTAAAACTTGTACAAAACCAGGCAATGCATGTGTAGCCATGCCTCACAAAATAGGTCGGATCATTGAAGGAAGCCCTGCAGACCGTTGCGGCCAGCTTAAAGTTGGAGATCGCATTTTGGCTGTTAATGGATGCTCGATTACCAACAAGTCCCACTCGGATATCGTCAACCTGATCAAGGAAGCTGGAAACACTGTAACCTTGCGCATCATTCCTGGTGACGGTGAGTCAGCAGCTCTCCTACTTTCACAGAAGCAAGACATTTAATACTTAAATTACATATTGCAAATTTACATTGTTACTTTACGAATTCTCCTGCTTTGATTTATGGCATATTCTTACTTTCATGGTTTACTTAGCTTTGTTGAATCCAAATTATCCATTTTGAATCGGTAAAGGAGAAGCCTTACAAGTTCTAGGTGCAATAATTTAATACAATGTATTTGTGAGATGATAACTGTAATTTTAACGATTTGGCACTTCCAGTATGACGTTTTGTCCAACTGGGAAACCTATTGTGAATCCGAGCCAAGGGGATCCTGAGTTGTAGTTCGCCCAGTTTTCTGCCCATCGTTTCCTACGTGACCTTCCCTTTATTGTAAATTTGTGAGAATTATTCTATGCCCAAGCCATGGTTAATTTACTTTTTCTTACATAGGATACTAAAACCTTTGCAAGATATTTCAGTGGTCACATTTTTCCGTTCAGACTGCAACCCAATAATTTATGGTTGCTGAACATGTCAAAGTTTGTTTATTTTTCTGAGGAATTACAAGATTTGTTTTGGTGTGTTTAAAAAAAATCACATTGATTTTCAATAGAGACGAAATAATCTGATAATTAATAATTTAAAAGTTGGATTTAACAACAGAATCGTGAGCATTCCAAGAATTGTCAGTGCATGTGAAGCTATGTTTTTGAGGCTTGCGAAATGATAACGATAAAAATGATTCTCTCTGACTATTTTCATACTCTATTCTACAAGATTATTAATATAGCTATGTGAATGTATTCCATTGAGAAAGTATTTCTGGGAAGAATCCACCATCTATGGCTAACTACAGAAGTTCACAATGGTATCAAGTTGAAAGAAAAAGAATGCAGCTTTGAAGATTAGTGATAGGCCAAGGGGTTAGGAAAATCGTTAAAACTATTAAAGGGTGATCAAAAAAAGGTAAGAAATTAAGATTTGAGAGTAAGCCAACATGAAATTGAAAAACAAACAGTAAAAGCTCTGAGAGCTAAAGTAAATGTTGGTCCCTTGTGAGATGAGATTGAAGAACATCATGAAGCCTTGAACAAGGACTTTGTATTCATCTTTATGGTAGATGATACAAAAAAAGCATTCTAATAACAGTAGACAGGAAAATAAGCTTAGAGGAGGACATAAAGGCCTGAATTTTCACGGAATTAGGTGAATGTTTGAATAATTTAAAATGGCATGAGAAGTCCAATTCCAGGATTTCAACAGCTCTTGAATTTTGCTGGCAAGCAGGAAAAAAAGCCATAACGTTTTCGGAAAAATGAGCTGGTGTTTCTACAAGTTGATATTAGTGTTAATCAACAACAGAAGTTTTAAGCATTTCATGCCTCTTAATCAAAGACAATGACAAAGCAGACATACAAAAGGGGTGGTACGGTGGCTCAGGGATTATCACTGCTGCCTCACAGCACCAGCAGTCCCAGGTTCAATTCCAGCCTCGGGCAAACTGTTTGTGTGGAGTTTGCACATTCTCCCCATGTCTGCATGGGTTTCCTCCGGGTGCTCCAGTTTCCTCCCACAATCCAAAAGATGTGCAGGTTAGGTGAATTGGCCTTGCTAAATTGCCCATTGTATTAGGTGCATTAGTCAGAGGGAAATGGGTCTGGGTGGGTTACTCTTCAGAGGGTCGAAGGGCCTGTTTGCACACTGTAGGGAATCTAATCTAAAACATAATTTATAACTCCATGAAGACATTAAACTGAGTTAAAATGTCTGGTCTGTGCCAGGTGTATCCTTGCTGAAATCAGCAGAGAAGGCCGTAAGTTGGTTTGGGAGTTATAATGAGACATAGCACGGATGGCGAGTATGAGTTGACTTGAGGATTATAAGAGGGAGTGAAAGCATAAAGGCTAAAGGACCCGAGCGATTTTATTACAGTTAGTAAAAGATACCAGAGAACTGAGCTGGGCCTTTTGACCAGCCCACATTGACACTTGACCACTCCTATAGCTACTTCCAATCTTCCTCCTGAAGCAAAGAGTCTGACTGTATCCCATGTTGCCGTAACTCCACATCCCTGCAGCAAAACTCCAGCCATTCATAGGCATTTCTTTGAGGTGCATATGAAAAGCCAGGATATCGCCTAATTCGAGCTGCCTTTCTCTGTAGCGAAAATCCAAGGAAAAGAATCTCTAAAAGGATAGAAGTAGGTTGTGAATGTCGGATTATGTGATGTTTTGCACTTCTACAGAAAGAATAGAAAAGCAGAATATTTAAATGGGGACAGACTGCAGAATGCTGTAGTACTGAGAGATTGGGATGACCTTACATATGAATTACAAAGACCTGGCATGCATGTACAACAAGTAATAAGAAGGCAAATGATGGTACCCTTTATCCAAGAGAAAGTAGTATGAAAGCAGGAGAAATCTTGCTACATATCGGTGAGATTATATGTACTGTGTACCATTTTGATTTTGTTATTTAAAAAGCGATCTTTTTGGTCACTAAGTTGATTCTTGAGATGAAAGAATTGCCTTTTGAGGAAAGTTTGGGGAATTTTTACCTTCAGTTGTCGGATTTTAGAAGAATAAGATGTGATCTTACTGAAGTACAGGCCTGAATATTCCAGGGGTGGGGATAGGGTGACATGGTTAAGCTAAGTAATCCAACCCTCAGCACTGTGAGTGGCGTCTCATTTTGTAGAATATTCCATCGTCTTCAGTTCCAGTAGTTCTAGCAACACCAAAGCTCAGTTGTTCACACTTCTGTGAGATCATAAAGAAGCCAGCCATGGATCCCGAAGTGCGATACATCAGGGGTGGTCAGTGTTCACGCAACCTCGGGTGGGGGCTGGACTGGTGGGTTTTGAAGTATAGGTAGGTAAGAAAGAAGGGGCATACTATCTTCTCAGGGTCACCCAATGAGCTAAGGGCCCCCTCCAAAAATAGCACCCCACCACCGTTCCTTCCTGTCATTTTTACTTTTAAAGAAACAAACTGTCCATATCATGATTTGGACTATGGACAAGGTTACCTTGGAGTCAATTCAGCTTTTACCAAGCTCAGTTGAACTTGAATTATTTATTTGTATATAGTTGATGGCTACTGATCCCAGTGCCCACTCACCCAGCATACCCAGCAGGTGTGCTTGGGGCTGGGTGGGAAATTGATGGGTTAAGAAGGCCATCCTATTTTATGGGCCCTTTGTCAAAAGCCCACTCAGTGGGTGCACATTATATCCAACCAATAGATTCTAAAGGGCCTTTACAGTGGAGATCTCAGAGAATTTTCTTCTGGTGAGGCAGTCTTGAACTGGGGGCACGATTTCAAAACAAGTTATCACCCATTTCGGATGGAAGTGAGGACTCTGTTCTCTCCAACGTTTCTGAAACTTTGAAATTCTTTCCCAAGGGACAACTGAGGGCTAAGTCATCGAATTTATTCAAGGCTATGTTAGACTACACTGGAGTCAAGGCTTATGGAGTCAAGCAGAGAAATGAAGCTAAAGGCATGATCAAGCCAACCATGGTGTTATTGAATGGTGAAGCAAGCTCAGGTCAAATGGCTTGATCTTGCTTCTATTTCTTTGGAAAACAAGCAAACATTTATCTAGAATATTAAAATGATCAGTGCAACATTGTATCTAAAGTTTTTTTTTTCTTCTTTTAGAATCCTCCAATCCATCCTTGCTAACAAATGCAGAAAAGATTGCAACAATTACAACTACTCATAACCCTCAGCAGCCACCACAGGATGGTGGAAGGTAAGATATGTCCTTATTGTTTTGTAGTTACTGTGATGTAGCTGTACTTGGAAGCACTCCATTTGTTTCCAGTTGAGAAAAATCAGCCACTTCTGATATTCTGAATACTAGTTGTTGACCTCTGATTGTGCATAAAATAAGAGTGAACTTCTCCGTGCCACTTAATGTCATCCCTTTCCCCAAAGATAGTTATTGTAAGCAAAAATGGCAAGTTTAGTTTAATAAATATACTGCCAGCAGCAAGCTGAAGGCAAATCTAGGCTTGGCTGCCAGCAGACAACATCTCAGTTTGTTCATGACTGATGATTTGCATGATGCATTTGCATGAGTTACCACAGGGTTACCAGTCATCACAGCTGAGCCCCAGCAGCATCTCCACATTCAGGAGAGAAGGACTGAGAGCAGTGGGAGAGGAGTTGTTCAAAAATGATATAAGTGGAGAAAAGTCATTGTCCTGAAGTTTGTGGTCAGCAACAGTGATGAATCTCACTGCTGACATTGAAGAAAGCTACTCATATTGGTCTAGAAATCTCTGTACCATGGGCATCTCCTTTCCTGATTTTAAGACTATCTCCCAGCATCCAGCAGCAGTATTGTGAACAAGCTGTTTAACAACAAATCAGACAAATTACAAACAAAGACATAATTATCACAGATTATCTTTAATGTTTATACATTTTACAGGAACTTAAATAAAATTTGGCACATATGCAAGAGAAGATAAGATTTTAGCTTTTCAATACAGCATTTTTATCAACATAGAAATTTTTCGTCAAACACAATTATAAAATGTATTTCCATTTCTTGATTTATTTTGGGACCTCAGAAATTCTTAAGCAATAACTCTGACTTAGTATGCAGTTAAAAACCATGTCCACTACATTAGCAAGGTGTACTTTTTCTTTGGCGTGTTTAAGAACATTGTTACTGCTTAACATAAGAAATTCTCATCAATTCAGTGATTTCTAAAACATTGCCAACTTCAGCACAATCGACAGAGGAGCAAGGATTCACTGACAACAATTTCCTCACTGAAATAGTGAGCACTGAGGGCATCACAATTAATACAACACCAAAATACAGGTCATTAGGGTATGGTATAAGAATTGATAGCTTGATATTATATTATTCTGTAAAATGATGATTTAACTATGATTTTTGAGATAGGATTTGAGCTCAGTGTAAATAAATGACTTGGAAGAACTCAGAACTCAATTTTTTTTAAATTTTGTTTTAAGGAGTAACACAAAACCAAAGCCAGATGTATCCTATGATTATAAGTCAGCTCAGGTAAGTGTCAGTTCTGAATTTAATTACTGGAAATAGATGTAGTACTGGATGAAATGGTATTAGATCAAGACCATTTAAAAGATGGGAATATTTTTTAATATTATGTTAGGTGTTATTCTCCTAAATCCAGCACATGTGAAGATCAGAAAGAAGAATTGCTGTCATGTCATTTTATTGCAATTTGATCCACAAGGCAGTTACTTGACCCATGCCACTTTGAACCAACATCTCAAAAGTACTAAAGTGGGCTAAATTGGTTGATTTTGTTGTTCCTCCATCCATGAAGCAATGGTTGCCTTCTGCTCAGTATCTACTGCTTAATTCACATCTGCCTCAAAAACTTCGGCAGGGATTAGAAACGGAGACTCCTCAAGTGGAGTCATTTTTTGTCACCATACAGCAGAACATATCGGGGTGCCATTATAGTATTGGACCAACATGCTAGTATATCTGAATGGTCAGTGTTTTGGTGAATTTACTGACTTTGGTTCTGAAAATTACATTTTGGCCTTAGCAATTATTTCCTGTTTGGAGGAGGCTAGCTAGTGTGTAAACTTAATGCAAGCAAACCATGAGAACGATTTGAGCCCATAATTATTCATTTAAGTACATTGATACAATTATAGTGTAACCAGTCACACATGAAATGCTTAAACTGAGTGAACTAAATGCTTAGCTGAACATCTTTGTATCACTACTTTTTTTTGACATGTCTCAAATTTTCAAATAATTGAAAATATTAGTATTTTTGTCAATACTGGATGATCATTGAGCAGTTGTGTGCACTTGGTTTTGATAATATTGTGGCTAATTTTTATTTTGTTTAATGAGTAACAATCCAAAACTTGCATAGAACATTTCAGAAGAAACCAGACATTCTGCTGAACAGATCTATTGTGCTGTTTATGTTGCACATGAATCTTCTTCCACTGACCTCCTATTAACACAATCTGTTTAGCTTTATGTTAATTATCTAACTTATCCAGTTGTCTGTCTTTGTAAATCTTTTGTTTTCCTAAAATGTATCCATACTATTTACCTCAACCACTCTGTTTAAATTCTGAGTGAAAAATTTTGTCCTGAATTGCTTATTGGATTTTGGTATTTTGGCTCAGTGGATAGCACTGCTGCCTCACAGCGCCAGGGACTTGGGTTCGATTCCAGCCTTGGGTGACTGTGTGGAGTTTGCACATTCTCTCCGTGTCTGTGTGGGTTTTCTCCGGGTGCTCCGGTTTCCTCCCACAATCCAAAGATATGCAGGTTGGGTGAATTGGTCATGCTAAGTTGCCCATAGAGTTAGTTGCATTAGTTAGGGGGAATGAGGGTTACTCTTTGGAGGGTCGGTGTGGACTAGTTGGGCCGAAGGGCCTGTTTCCACACTGTAGGGAATCTAATCTAATCTAATCTTAATCAACCTGTCCAGGGATGATAGGGCACACCTTGGAGTAGGTGAGTCTTGAACCCAGGCCTCTACTGTGTCTCAAGAGATTTACTCTGCCAAACCCTTTCATAATTTAAAGAGCTTGTTTAAGTCTTCAACAAATGCAGAATACTGAAGAAACACAGCAGGTCTGGTACTATCTGTGGAGAGAGAAGCAGAGTTAATATTTCCAATCTGGTATGCTACTTCTTCAGAACGGAAAGGTGCTGGAAAATAGTTTTTTTTTAATATACATTTGATAGAAGCAAAGAAAACAACGAGGTTGTAACTGATGGAGAAAAAGAAAAGGTTGTAAAATGGGTGTAAATTAAGGTGTGAAAGTGAGAGAATTGATTCTTTCTATTAATTGCAAAGTAAACAAGACATAAACAGCAAGGCTATGGGGAAGGAATGGAGGCGAATGTAAGAAAAATGGAAAACAGACACAATGAAGTCAGTTTGTGACGTTACTGAACTCAATATTGAGACCTTGAAGCTGTCAAGAGCCAAAGCAGAAAATGAGTTGATCTTCCTCCAGCTTGCATTGTGTTTCATTGCAACACTGCAACAGACCCAAGACAGAAATATTAGCATGAGGCAAAGTGATTTTAATGAAATAGCAAGCAACTAGAATGTCAGGGTCGTTTTAAGGACAGAGTGGAGGTGCTCAACAAAGCAATCACCCACTCTGCGCTTGTCTCGCCAATGTAAAGGAAACTGCATTGTGAACAGCAAATACAGTGGACTAGGTTGAAAGAAGTACAGGTGAAACTCTGCTTCACCTGGAAGGTGTGCTTGGGAACTTGGATGTTGATGAAGGTGGAGATGAATGGTCAAGTGTTAATCCTTCTGTGATGGCATGAAAAGGTGTCACGGAGGAATGAGGAAGCATTAGAAGTAATGTAGGAGTGGACCAGTATGTCACTGAGGAAGTATTCTCTATGGAATTTCAAATTTTCAACATCCGCAGTATTTTGCCATTATTTAGCTTTGAGTTTTTATTTTTTCCTGGAGAATCCCAACCTCGTCAGCCTTTCCTGATAGGTCCTTGATATAAATGAACTCTTCGCAAACGGCCTTTCTTTTTCATTGTTCCCTTGAGCAAGGAACTATCAAATGTTGCATTAAATTCTTCAAGATATTTCACGATCAGTTTGTGATTTGTGCTGATCACAGCATGAGCAGTCGTAAGGCTGAGATTGATGTAAATGTCTGCCTTCGGAAAGAGAAATATTTCTGCAGTTTGAAGGGCCAAATAAGCTTTCTGCCTCCAAGATTTCCCACATACTGCTGCATGTAAAGCCACTGCAACCGTAGGTAATGGGTACTGAGAAATTTAATTAATCAAGGTCTTTGGTCTGAAATGTGGAGCTACATGAATGTCACTTACTTATAACACCTATTATTGAATCATTGCTTTTTAGACCACAGTATTGCGCCCCTTTTTGTGTTTCACTTTGAATAAAATGAATATTCAACAAACTAAACCAACCATTGATGTCTAAGCTGGCAGTTACACTGTCCAATATGCATCAAAAATGTCCTAGGTTTGTTCAGTTTGTTACAATTGGGTTCATGATTCAGTGTAGAATAGAGACAAGATGCCTGAGCTCCCACTCCTGATGGCTATCAAGTGACCTCTTGAGGAGATGTATGTACTGGAATGTGTTTAAATTTGGTTCTAATGCTTCATATTGCCATGTTGGCAGGCAATACTAACAAGGGAAAAAAATATATCTTTTCTACCTCCAAACAATGAATTGACCTCACTTAGCAGGTAATTATAAACATTTGCTTCATGTTCTGAGATCTCAAGATTTCCATGAAGTTAAGGAAAAGATCTACTTGCTATCTACTTGTATAATTTTGACTGTCAAAATTTTCATAGGATATTCATAAAATATTTTCTTTACATGTTGAAAGTTGTTTGTAGTGGCATCGCACCACAAAACTGGAGCATAGGGGAACAAATCCAAGCAGTTTCTGATATGAAATCAAAAGAATAAACTATTAATCTAAATCCCTGAGTTTAAAATGTAATCTGCAAAGAATTGTTTTTTCAATCAAGTTGGATTCTTAGCTGCAATGATGAGTCATCTTTTTCAAGCTTATTATTTGGTTTGAGGCAATGTGTATCACTGAGTATATTCAGCCTCTGGTTATCTGGTAAAATATCTCATTGTGGGAGTAGAGTTAGCATCAGATTAGATTTATTTGTATAACTGCCAAATTTATGTATCTAAAATCATCAGGATTGAACATGTCCTCACCAGGTTTGAAGTTGGTGAAGGGATAATCACTAGTGCAAGGGTATCATAATCATTCTCCTTTCAAGAACATGTGCAAGATATGTCATTGAACAACACATAGAGGCTCAGTCAAGGCATCTGTAGGGTGTGCCTGCATCCACTGATCCATGGAATGAGGTACTCTTCTGGTGATCCCACAGATACAGGAGGACACAGATGGGTACAATTCCTGGCAGAGTCACAAGAATACCATAAATTTTTCAAAGCATTTATTCTAACTTCACGTAAAGCTCTGCTTTCTTAAATCAGGTCATGTATTAAATATTCTTAATCACTTATATAGGGAGAAGCTGGCTGTTCGTCCTTTACAGAGGAAACTAAATGGGTTCAATCCAACAATTTGGAGGATATTAATTGAAAAGATTTGGAGCATTCTTTTTTCTTCTTCTGATAACAGATTTTTATTAGCATGACTTTAATTATATTGTTGACCTTGTTACTACACTGCATTAAAATGAAAGATTTAACCAGAATTCCAATACATGGATCAGTACTTGTATTACTTTTAATAGCTTAGCATACCTAACCTTTTACCTTTGGAAAGCTGCAGTCTTTAATTTGATATTGCTTTTGCATTGTATCTGCCAAATACAAGTGTTTGATGTTAATTAAAAGCAGAATAGAAAGCTCCAGGAGCACTATTATGCAGGTGGGTGGCCCAAACAGACTGCAGCTGTGGTGTGAGCAAATCCCTTCAACATCTAAAGAAATAGAAATTACAGTGAGCCTGTCAGATCTGCTGTCCTGGAGGAAGATGACTCAGCTACGGAGTGAATCACTTTTTTTGATTAATCAACTTAATCAAAGTGCATTTATTTACCAGTAAAAATTGTAGAGTGTTGAATTCTTTAAAATGATGTGAGGGAACATGCATCCCTCCATTCTATTTGTAACCTATCGCTGAACCACACACTGTCTGATGGAGACCTCTGACCTGATTGTTATTCATGTGACTTTTCTTTTATATTGTTTTCTGCCTCCTCTCTTGTCAGGTGCCTTGCCTGAACTCAGCAGCTGTTCAGAGGCAAATAAGAAATGTAGGAACACGAAGATTAAGTATCTACCACTATCACTCTACTCATGATACTGCATTACCTCAACAATATAGTGTCCATTTGACAGAAGAGGTCCTGAATCAAGGGCAGCATGGTGGCTCAGTGGTTAGTACTGCTGCCTCACAGCACCAGGGTCCCAGGTGACTGTCTGTGTGGAGTTTGCACATTCTCCCCGTGTCTGCGTGGGTTTCCTCCGGGTGCTCCGGTTTCATCCCACAGTCCAAAGATGTGCAGGTTAGGTGAATTGGCCATGTAAAGTTGCCCATAGTGTTAGGTGCATTAGTCAGAGGGAAATGCGTCTGGGTGGGTTACTGTTCGGAGGGTCGGTGTGGGCTGGTTGGGCCGAAGGGCCTGTTTCCACACTGTAGGGAATCTAATCTAATCTAATCTAATAGGAGTGCTGTGTTACTGACAGTTTCCATAGAAGTAATAAAAGTCCAAAAAAGCCCAAGAACTGATATCCCTGCGATGGAATTTATTATGATCAAAAGTCTATCTGTCCAAAAAGAGAGCAAAACTGAAACTATATTTAGCTACCATGTCCTTTATGTCTCTCAGCTGCTTTTCACAGAACTTCACATAATGCTTGCTGACTTTGAAATATGAGGCAATGACTAAGGATCTCATACTAACCCAGAGCTTTTTTGTGTGTTAGTAAATTTGCTTACAACAGGTTTCCAGTGGCAGGTAAAACCTGCACTTAACTGTGCAAGTTAGGAATAGTTGAGCAGAGTAACATAGTTTTTGGATAAACAAGGCTGAGTGATCTGAATGACAACTCATCTATATCATGTTTTGTTATGATCGAATTTAAGAATCATGACATTCCACGCAGAGTGTCTAAACCAATTGAAGTCTAATGCTTAGAGTGAAAAATATTTGAATAAGGGCATGTGAATGTAATTCAGTCTTCATTTTAGAGGATTATATTCTGCCCTTGATTCATGTGTAAAACTTTGATAAAGTTTTTAATTTGGATAGTATATTTGTTGAAGCATTTGACTTTTTCTGAAGTGCAAGCTGAGGAGTTTACAACTGAGGCACGAGAGTCCCAGCAGGAGTGGGAGAGCGTAGTTGTAAGGTAACAAGTTCATATAGGCAGTTCCCACTATAAATGTGATCATAGTTTATAATAGGAAAAGTTAATTGATTTCAAAAAGTATGGGCAGCCAAGATATTTTTAATGCATTATGGATGATGCAGTTGAGCAGAGGAAAGGGAGTGAGAATGGTGTTCAAATTAATCTGTTGGAGTGAGTAATCCTAATTGATTTCCAATATCAAGGAGGTGCCTGCTGGGAAAACTCAGGTGAAAATGTGTTCCGAGATAATTCCTGCTTGTGGAGTCAATTGGTTGTCTGGACAGGAGGATAGCTTCACTGGAAAAGACAATGGAGGAATTACAACTGAATCCCAAGAATTTGATATGGTATTGCAAAATTTCACTAGATCAGGATGACCATTTTTTTTAAAATCAATAAGTTGTGTTAATAGTAGGATATCCAGATACTGATTTTTCTAGACTTTTTTTTATGTGCGTTTGTCATTCAGATTTTGCAAATCAAGAAGACAGCTTTTTTTTTGCAAATATTGTTGAATGTTATTTTTATGTTCCAAGGAACCTGAACTGTACACTGTGGAATTGGATAAGGGACCAAAGGGTTTTGGCTTCAGTCTTCGTGGTGGGCGTGAATACAACATGGACCTGTATGTACTCCGATTAGCTGAGGATGGTGCTGCCATCAGAAACGGTAAAATGAAGGTGAGTAGATATTGCATCAATAATAGATGGTGCATTCATTAATTGTTAGATACCAAAAGCAGATTATTACAGTCATTGCTTAAAAGAAAAGCTATCAAGTTTATAAATTAATCAGATAGAGCAGGAGTGGACCATGTGCCAGAAAGCCTGTAATAGTTGAGTTTCAGCATCAACTCCATTTTCTGGCCAGCTTCCCATAACCTTTGATTCCTTGAGGGAGCAAAACTTTGTGCCTCAGCTTAAAATATATTCAGTGACGGGACATAGAGAGTGCCAAAGATTTCCAAACCCTTGAGTGAAAAAACATTTCCTTGTCTTTAGTTGTACATTACCAATCCTTTAAGGTGAGACTGTGGTTGGAATCCTCCCAGCCCCTGAACGATGTGGGCATCGGTAAGGAAATTGGGAGAATCGTCTGGGATCAACAATGAGAAACTTCCTGCCATTGAAAGTAAACAGTCTCATTTTCCATCCAAGTGTTAAAAGGTGACGTAGAAGGCCTAATAACATGACACATTTTAACATCCTTATTATTACATCATTTAGCCTCATTAATATACAGTTTGTCATTCTCCCACCCACTACATGGAAGCTACGTGCTAGTGAGGGCAGGAATAGGAGGATAGAGCAGATGAATGCATGGCTGAGGAGCTGGTGTATGGGAGAAGGATTCACATTTTTGGATCATTGGAATCTCTTTTGGGGTAGAAGTGACCTGTACAAGAAGGACGGATTGGACCTAAGTTGGAAGGGGACTAATATACTGGCAGGGAGATTTGCTAGAGCTGCTCGGGAAGATTTAAACTAGTAAGGTGGGGGGGATCCAGGGAGTTAGTGAGGAAAGAGGTCAATCTGAGACTGGTACAGTTGAGAACAAAAGCGAGTCAAACAGTCAGGGCAGGCAGGGAGAAGGTAAGACTAATAAGTTAAACTGCATTTATTTCAATGCAAGGGGCCTAACAGGGAAGGCAGATGAACTCAGGGCATGGTTAGGAACATGGGATTGGGATATCATAGCAATTACAGAAACATGGCTCCGGGATGGGCAGGACTGGCAGCTTAATGTTCCAGGATACAAATGCTACAGGAAGGATATAAAGTGAGGCAAGAGAGGAGGGGGAGTGGCGTTTTTGATAAGGGATAGCTTTACAGCTGTGCTGAGTGAGGATATTCCCGGAAATACATCCAGAGAAGTTATTTGGGTGGAACTGAGAAATAAGAAAGGGATGATAACCTTATTGGGATTGGTTTATAGACCCCCCCCCCCCCCCAATTAGTCAGATGGTGAGACATGTATAAAGAGAGACTGACAGAGGGATAGAATTAGACAGAGAGAGGGGGGGGGGGGGAGAGAGAGAGAGAGAGATAGAGAGAGGGATGGTGAAAGGTAAATAAAGAAAGACAGAAAGAGAGAGATAGAGGGATAGAGGCAGAGAGAAAGATAGAGGGATAGAGAGAGAGATAGGGCATTGGCAGCGGGATATTGAGAAACAAACTTGTAAGGAGATCTCAGCTAGCTGTAAGAATAATAGAGTGGGTGTGGTCAGGAATTTTAACTTTCCAAACATAGACTGGGACTGCCATAGTTTTAAAAGTTTTGATGGAGAGGAATTTGTTAAGTGTGTACAAGAACATTTTCTGATTCAGTATGTGGATGTACCTACTCTTGGGAAATAAGGCAGGGCAGGTGACTGAGGTGTTAGTGGGGGAGCACTTTGGGGCCAGCGACCATAATTCTATGAGATTTAATATAGTGATGGAAAAGGATAGACCAGATCTAAAAGTTGAAGTTCTAAACAGGAGAAAGGCCAATTTTGACGATATTAGGCAAGAATTTTCGAAAGCTGATTGGGGGCAGATATGTAAACTCTTTGGATTCTCTTAATTATATTTGTCAAAGCTATCTCATGTCCCCTTTTTGCCCTCCTGATTTCCCTCTTAAGTGTACACCAACTTCCTTTATACTCTTCTATGGATTCACTCGATCTATCCTGTCTATACCTTACATATGCTTCCTTCTTTTTCTTAACCAAGGTTTAGGGTGAGAGGGGAAAGATATAAAAGAGACCTAAGGATCAACTTTTTCACACAGGCGGTGGTACGGGTATGGCATGAGCTGCCAGAGGAAGTGGTGGAGGCTGGTACAATTGCAACATTTAAGAGGCATTTGGATGGGTATATGAATAGGAAGGGTTTGGAGGGATATGGGCTGGGTGCTGGCAGGTAGGACTAGATTGGGTTGGGATATCTGGTCGGCATGGATGGGTCGGACCGAAGGTTCTCTTTCTGTGCTGTACGTTTCCTAATATGAAAGCCAGAGTGGATACCTGGCAACTCCAGCTCACCGCCATTTTGTCCAGCACTCCCATCAGTCACCACAATCACACGGCACACTCCATTGGGTCTCCATCCAGCAGAAGCTCCAAACAGCATTGGCAAAGCAGGTTGTCAATAATCCTTTATCAGATATGTGTGGGGTAAGTGAAATGAGTCATACAGGGCATTGTCAGTGCCTGACTTGGTTTTCTGCTGGGCTTTTAAAGATGTGAAATGTCAGGAATCTCATGAGATTCCAGTCAGTATTCCCATCTATGGCAAGTGAGAACATAAGACAAATATAGGTGCATGGTTAATGAGGTGAGTCTGGGCTAGTGCAAGAAACCTTGCTGGAGTTTATGGAGACCAACCCTCATGAGATTTGCTAAAACTAACACATACCTGATTTCTGATTAGATTCAGTCCTGTGTCCCTGTGTTCTCAATCTTCAGCAAGGAAAAATCATGTCTCATTCTCCTCCACTCCAGACAGCCAAGACTCCACTTACTCAGCCTCTCCCACAAGTTAGTTAGCCTCTGATATGCAACTGCCGAAGCAAGTGCATATTCTTTGGACATGGAGATGGAAATAGTGCACAGTATTCACAACAATCTGACACAATTATAGTAAGGCTTGCATATCTGAAACTTAAATTTCCATGCAGTAAAGGCCAAAAAGCAGTTTACCTTCCTACATGCTAACTTACAAATGCAACCAAATCTCTCTGCATGACAATTACTATAAGTTTCACATCTTTTAAAAAACATTGAGTTTCTATTTTTAATACCAAAATGAATAACCTTGTAAACTGATGTATAGAGTTTGTTTTATCTTATGTGGAATTTAAAAAACACATTCGAGATCAAATGAGAAATAAAGCATTGCATTGAGTTGATTGAGTGTTCACATCATTAAAGTATTGATTTTATTGTACGGATTATTAATATTCTAGTTGGTGGAGCAGTGTAATTTCCTACTGAAGAAAAATTATATCAAAGCTTCTGTCAAAACAGAAATTTGGTGTTGAAGGAAAGAACAGTGGAGCTAAGAATTTATTCATTTTACAAGATTTTATTTTTAGAAGCTATTATATATTTCATACCACCAGCAATTAAAAAAACTTTCAACTTCCTGTTGTACAAATAATTATTTTTAATTGAGCTGTTGGGATATGTTATAACATACCTCTAGTGCAGGCAGACCTTGAACCCTTCTGTCAGGCATACTGCCAGAGTGTCACAAGCACTCTAACATTAACCTGGGCTCTAGCTTACTATTCCTATGACATTACCACTATTCCACCATTTTCCCTTTCAAATTAATAACCACTACCTGAATACAATGAATCCTTAATTAATGTACAATTAACTTGCAAATGATTTTACTAACTGAAACATTAGAGAAATTGACTAGCCAGAAGAGGCAACAAATGGATAAGGCTACATGGCTGTAAGTTCAAACAAAACCTGGATCTTTGTCATGAGTCCTGATTTTTATGCTTCAATAAGATGAATATATAGAGTATTCCTAACTGTTAATGGAGAAACCTGGTTAGCTGTAGCTAATAGTGAAGCTGTATTTTTCAGGTTAAAATCTTTAGGAATAACATTTCTCTTAACTACATTGGCATAACGAATCTATCCTACTCCAGCAGAACTGCTACCCATCACTAACATTTCCCTTTTACAATGATTGTTGTAGCAAGCATGACATGCTAACAGTGAATAAGATGACATGCATATAAGTGCTTTTGATCCTTTTGACATAAGGTAAAAATGTATATTCGCAATCAGTGCGTGCAAACCAAATATATCATCATGACTGCCAAAGCCATGTTATTTTTTTAAATACTATAATTTATATACATGTGCAATAAAATATTTCCTCGCTTACTCTTGGCTTGATTGCAGTCATACGACACAAGTATTAATAAGAACCTATTGAATTAAGCATGCAGATCAGACATTTCAACTATAGTAATGAAGAACATGAACACAGAAGGACAGTGGTACGTTCCAATCTACATGAGTAGATGAGCAACTGTTAAATTACATTACTGAAATTGATCAACGTGTCTTAGTTTATGAATTATTTGTTAGTTTTTATCAGAGCAGGGAAGTTATCCTTGTTATCCTGGCCAATATTTATCTTGCAATCAATATAGCAGCTAGTGAGAGCTGACTGCACATCAATTGGCTGCCATGTTTCCTACATTAAAACTTGACTACATTTCGAAACTACTGTATTGACTGTAAAGTGCTTTCTCATATCCTGTGCTCATGAAAGATATCAGATAAAAGCAAATATTCACTTTATACTAGAGTCCTTGAGGATTGCTGTAAAAATAGACATCCTGTTGGATCTTTTCATCTTGCACTCATCAGAACAGAGCATAGGATCCAGGAGTGGGAACATTCTATTTGACCCTTTTGAGTTGGCTTCATCATTTAGTTAGATCATGGTGGATACGGTTGTAATCCTGGCACCATTTTGCACACTATATCGTCAAACATCTGTCTAATTCTATCTTAATAAACTTAAAGACTCATCTTCCACCACCTCCTGGGTTAAGAAAAGGTTTGTCATTGTTGTTAACAGTACACCTCTACTTTTAAACAATGTCCCCTGGTTTTGGTGCCTCTAAGAAGAGGAAACATTCTCCCTTTGATCCCCTAAAGACAGTAACTGTTACAAAAAAAACCTCTCATTCTTCTAAATGCCAATGGGTATAGGTCTGACCTTTCAATCAACTTCAAAAAATAAGCCCTTCATTCAGGAACAAGTCAAGTGAACTTTCTCTATAGTTATTTTAAGAAATCTTTTTTTTTTCTAAATAAGGAGACCAACACTGCATGCAGCCCTCCAGTTGTGGTCTCACCAATGCCTTGTACAGTTACTGTCAAACCTCTTACTTTTCTGTTTCATTCCCCTTCCAATAAACAAGAAGAATCACAAAGTGTACCAAATTTCAAATCCTTGAGATGCCGGTGTTGGACTGGGGTGGACAAAGTTAAAAAATCGCACAGCACCAAGTTATAGTCGAACAGGTTTATTTGGAAGCTCTAGCTTTCAGAGCTCCACTCCTTCATCAAGAAGAGCGACGCTCCAAAATCTAGTGCTTCCAAATAAATCTGTTGGACTATCCCCTGATGTTGTGTGAATTTCAAAGAGAACACCAATTTAAACTGCATAAGAAGAGTACTTTTCGGTTGCCTCTAGTTGACGTGTTGCCATGGAAAATGTAGCAGGCAACAGTGATCCCAAACCTTTGTTTAAATTCAAAGCAGACAATTTGACTCTGGTCAAGACGTTGCCATGGTGGAATGCTACGGGGATTTTTCTTTGCTATTTGTGGTAATCAGCAGTTTTAGAAGACAAAGGGAGAAAATAGGAAGGGGTGATGAAAATAGTTGGCTAGTTTGACATTCTCAAATTTCCCCTTGCACTGCCCCGATGAAATCTTATTTATATTTACAATTATTTTGTTTTAAGGTTGGAGATGAAATTCTGGAGATCAATGGAGAATCGACAAAGAATATGAAGCATTCTCGTGCAATAGAATTGATTAAAAATGGTGGTCGGAGAGTATGCCTATTTCTGAAACGTGGAAATGGTTATGTGCCAGAATATGGTGGGTTGCCCTATGAAAATGTTACTTTCTCCAATACTATCACTCCATGAGTGATTGCTTCCTCTTTCTTGTCTTTTTTTCTGTTAAGATCTGGGAATTGTTTCTTTTTTTCACAAATGTCTTATGTCTCTGTACAGTTTTTGGTTCTAATCTGCTGATACTAATTCTGTACATTTGCTATTTTCCTTTAAAATGGTCTGGAGTAAATATAAGTACAGGCAGGACAACATCGTTTCCCAACAGGAATATTTAACTTTATTGAATTCCTCATTGCTCCAATGCCTACTGAGTATACAACAAAAAACAAAATGTTTGTTAAATGGGGATAAAACCACAATTTGAGTTTCTATTCAGGAGCCAAAACTTGATTGGAAGTGTTCGAATAATTCTTTAATTATCAATATTTAGTTTTCCATTAACAGCACACTGTAATCTTGCTTACCTTTAAAAACAATTATGTAAGTGCAAAATACTTGCAATCTGCAGTACTTGTACTCCAGACCTTTATGATGGAATTTTCTATTTAACAAGCTGGTTACCCAAAAGATACCTTCATATGCTCTTCATGATTTATTTAATGTCTTGCTGCTTCTTTGAAAGATTTGTGAAGTTTTACAGGAGAATATGAAGCTGAATTTTAACACCTAAATCTACTAACACCTCTCTTGAATTCAAATGAATGGAATTAATTATTATTTTTTTAAAAAAAACTATAGTTACCAAAAATAGAATTCTAAACTTCCCGAACGTCTGACTTTTTTTTAAACCTCCATCGAAGTGATGGGTCTCACCTATCTGTAAGGGTATATATTTTTGTAACAAGTTCTGTAATTAATTTTAATATGATACATAACGTTCCATTGGATTTAAATGTAGTTTGTAAATATTTAAATGAGTCATTGTTTATATGCCATTTTGACTTACTGTATTGTGATAAAAAAAAGATTGCATTTCCCAGTAGAACTTCCTGGTGCTCTTTTTTTTCTGTATTCTTTGGTCTTGCAACTGCTGTCTTTGCAGTCTAATTGTTTTTGCCTGGACAATCTGACTGGAACAATAATAAACATCTTTCCACGATCAACAGACTGATCAATCCTGTTGCTGCTTACTAATAGGGAATCTAAATCTATCTTCTGCTCTTTTTCTCTCTCGTCTTTTCTGGGTGCTGGGCTCTTCGTTCTGCCCTCAGCGATGATACCTCCTAATCTCTCCTCATGCATGAGAAGTGACAAGCACGGGGAGTCTTGCTTCTACTTAATGGGCCCTAATCAAAATACGGTTGGTAGACAAATCAATATTTGCTGCTTCCATCTTGCTTCCTTATATAGAAATATATAAAGGCTCATACTGTGTTCCATTTATATCCATTCAGCCATATATCCATGAATATGCTTATGTTCATCAGTGTAGGTTTCCAACTGATCATGCGAGTAGGATTCATTCATTAAGCCGACATTTGTGGGACGTAGCTGTTTGAGAAGAACCTGGTGTTTTTGTATTTAATATAATTCTGTTTTCACAAAGATGGAACATCATTTACATTTGGATAAGTCCACCATTTCCATTAGTACACCTTGATTCCACAAACTGAAATTAATGGTGTTGTTTAAAAATTATATCGATGTTGTAAGCAATCGCCCCAAGTCTTTATTTTAAGAGGTAAATATTCAATGATTTTGCAGAATAAGGAGGCATAAAACTGAACATTTCATTTCAAATTTTGTTTTCTTATGAAACCTTGAAAAGCACATCCATAGAACAATGGAGTATTTGATTATACTTTAGAGAATATCACCAGAACTTTCACCAGCCATAGCGTGACGGAACATTCTGGATTGGCTGGCTGCTGTTAGCTTGTCTGATTTTTTTTTTCTGTCATTTGAAGTCAGTAGAAAGCAAATTGGGCAACCTGTGTTGTCCGCTATATTTATCTCAAATTTAGATGATGCACTTTGGAAGTTCTTCATTTGAAGCTACGGTAAAGTTTCAAAATTGCATATCATACCAATTCCCATTATATGGATGAGAACAGCAAGACATTTTGTCACAAATAATTCATGCTTTTTGTCATTTGTTTTATAGAGCCCTGTTTATTGATTTGAAATTGACAAACCTAAATTTTGCTGATTTTGACATGTGAATCAAAATTGTTGTATGGAAATACAGATATTTACTTTCTGTACTTATACTAGAATTTATTTTGTTGATAGAATTGCAAGTCTTTAGACTAAATTCGAGCCAGTATATGATATATAAGCTCTATTCTGGTATTAAGTGCCTTTAAGTGTTTCTTGAAAAATACAATGCACTCTGCTCGCTGAGGACCCTGTATGTTAAAAATTTCAACTCAATATTCAATATTCCCAAGTTTGGTATGTTTATTAACATGCTACCTCTGTAACCCAACATAAACATGTTAAAAGTGTTTTCCTACAGAAGAGGGGAAAACAAATAAGGCTACCATTACATGATGTCCAATATGTCTTTTGGATCAGAAGCTTGAATGTGTGAATTAATGTATATCATGAAAAGTGGAATCGGATCCTTCACAAGTGCATAAAAGAAGAGGTTAGATCATGAAATGATGGTATATTAGTGACTCTACCATTTGACATATGAAGAAGATGCAATACCAAGGATTGTGTGCAAACTAAATTAGTTAATGAAGAATGACATGCCCTGGCCCAGTCACCCAGCACAATGTTTAGTTTAGCCTGTGACTCTTGACTTGGGATTTAAAATGGTTTCAAATATAATTAATGTTAGAAGGGATGCAACGTAGCTTCGAGTTTGGTTTGAAACTGGGACTCTGACCTTAAAGATCAACAAGGTCGTCTATGTGTGAAAGAGAGGAGATGGGAGAGATTCTAAACAAATATTTTGCATTTACTGTGGGAAAAGACATGGAAGCAAGGGAACTCAGGGACATAAATTTTGATGTCTTGCAAACAGTCCACATTACAGAAGTGGAGGTACTGGAGGTTTTAAAAAGCATAAAGATAAATAAATCTCTGGAATCTGACTGTATGTCAGGACATTGTGGGAAGATAAGGAAGAAATTGCAGCACCCTTAGCCGAGATATTTGTATCATATACAGCCACAGGTGAGATGCTGGAAGACTGGAGAGTAGGTAATGTTGTGCCTTTATTTTGGAGAGACTGCAAGGAGAAACCTGGGAACTACAGACCAGAGGGTCTGACATCAATGGTGGATGGTTTGTTGAAGAGGATTCTGAGAGACAGGATTTACATGCATTTAGAGAGGCAAGAACTGATTAAGGATCACCAGCATGGCTTTGTGCATGGGAAATTGTGGTTTTTGAGGATGTGACCTAGAAGTTAGATGATGTCTACATGGTCTTTAGTAAGTCCTTTGACAAGGTTCTGCATGGTAGACTAGTTAGTAAAGTTAGATCTCATGGGGTTCAGGGAAAGCTTGCCAATTGTACACAAAATTGGCTTTACGTTAGGTGACAGAGGATGGTGGTGGAGGGTTTGTTTATTGGACTGGAAGCCAATGACCAGCAGTGTTCTACAGGGATCAGTGTTGTGTCTGCTGTTGTTTGTTATTTGTATAAACAATTTGGATGAGAATGTATGAGGCATGGTCAGTACGTTTGTGGATGACACCAAAATTTAGTGTAGTAGACAGTGAAGAAGGTTATCAAAGATTACAAAGGGATCTTGATCAATTGGGCCAGTGGGCCAAGGAGTGGCAGACAAGTTTAATTTAGATAAATGCAAGGTGTAACACTTTGGTAAGACGAACACGGTCAGGATTTATACAGTTAAGGAGAGGGTCCTGAGAAGTGTGATTGAACAGAAAGACCGAGGGGTTACGATACATAATTGCCTAAAAATTCTGTCATGAGTAGACAGAGTTGTAAAGAAGGCATTTAGCATGCTTGCTTTCATTGCTCAAACCTTTGAGTACAAGAGTGGGATGTCATGTTGAGGTTGTACAGGATATTGGTGAGGCTATGTTTGGAGTTCTGTGTGCAGTTTTGGTCACCCTGCTGTGGGAATGATAGTATTAAATTGAAGAGGGTGCAGAAAAGATTTACAAGGATATTAGTGGGACTGGAAGGTTTGAGTTATGAGGGGAGGCTGGATAGGCTGGGACCTTTTTCATTGGAGCTTAGGCCAGATCTTGGAGGAGAAGTGTTAGGCTGGCCATGAACATGGACAGGAGAGTTTATATGGGAGGAGATATTGATGGAGGAGAGAAGGGCTGTGAACTCACTTAAAAGATGGTAAGATTGAAGGGTGACCTTAAGAAAGGTTTATAAAATAGTGAGGGGCATAGATAAGGTGAATACCAAAGGTCTTTTCCCTGGAGTAAGGGAGTTCAAAACTAATGGGCACAGTTTTAAGGTGAGAGGAGAAATATTTAAAAGGGACTTGAAGGGTAAATTTTTCACAGAGGGTGGTTCACATGTGCAATGACTGCCAGAAGAAGTGGTAGATGTAGGTACAGTTCCAACATTTAAAAGACGTTTGGACAGGTACATGAATAGGAAATGTTTAGAAGGATATGGGCCAAACACAGGTAAATGGAACTAGTATGGTTTGGGAAACGTGGTCAGCATGGACGAGTTGAACCAAAGAGTCTGTTTCCATGCTGTATGACTCGATACACCAAGTTAACCCATCACTTTAAAGAAATGCTCCAGAGAATGTGTACAACTGTATAGTTTTAGTATTATCAAAAGATAAAAAGTACCTGGACAGTCAGCTGGGAGCAGTTTAGCTGTTACAACTAAACAACAGTGATTTGGGAGGATTTAGAGATTTTACAGTGATCCCCAAGTTATCTTGTTCATCTTAAAGCGTCAGTGTTCTCCAAGAAGCAAAGTGATGATTGAAACACTAGGACATACTATTGGGAGATTAAAATGATAATTTAAGTTTCTTTGAGTTCCAATTTTCAGTATGTAACTTGAAAGATATCTGAATAAGGTTATATTTAATAACATTATTGTCCTTTCTGTGGATATCCTTGCAATGTTTCTTTGCTAAATGCCTGAAGTTCCTAGATTTGGTTAAGTATTAATGTTTGCAGGATCTGAAAAAGTTTTTTTCAGAAAATATGGAGGAAATGAGTTCCTCTGTTTTCTTCACTTTGGCTGTTTCTCCTCTCTTCCCAGCTCCGAGATTATCTGATGACATAGGCATATTTGGAATCCCAGAGATGGTCTGTATAAATAAACTGACCTGAAAATGACAAACTGCCTATGTTTCAGCAACAACCTGGCACAAAACTGACAAAAGATTCAAAATCTAAGCTGCTATCTTTGGTTCCTGGATCTGATTCTGTGTCCATTCTACACAATATGTGTACTACACAGGAACATTTGAGAAAGCTACGAAACTCCTAATTTCAAATAAACTGTTCCACTGTTGATTTAGCCTGAACCTTGCCATCTGTTTAGTGAGTTCACAGCCCTTCTGTCCTCCATTAATATCTCCTTCCATATAAGCTTTCCTGTCCATGTTCATGGCCAGCCTAACTCTCTCCTCCTCCCAGGTCCCTCTATCATTTAAATCATTGATAAAGCCATCTCTAACTATTTTTATCACATCCCCTACCATTCTCAAGCCCCTTTTAACCCCACCACTGTTCTCATCTGGAATATCTCTTCCCAAAATCACTTAGAACAATATTTCACAATTTTCTCCTTTGTCTGGTCTCTAGCCTTGCATTTGCCATAACGCTTGTGCAGATACGGGTTTGATCAATCAACTCTCATATCTACCTTTAGTACCCTAGTAACACCTTTCATAGTTATTTCCTTTGGTGCCACAGGGTGCAGTCTTTAATGTTTTGGTGCACAAGTGATTTAGCCATTCATCAACAGGTCTGGATTATCCACTTTTTAAAAAACTGGGTCCTCTTTTCCTGTGCCAAATCTGCTTACTATTCCTGAAACACAAAAATACCTTTGGACTGTTTTTCTCTAATATCATGTCTCTCCTAAAACTCCCCCTCCACCTTTCCAATCTCACCTTCAAGTGTACAGTAACTCACGTGTGTCTGAAATTTAAATCTCTTCAGATGCCTCTGAAACTTTCCTTTACCACAGCCATGAAGCTGACTTCTTTTCCACCTTTTCTCCTATATTCCATTATGCCTTCTCCAAGCTCAGCTTGTCTTTGAGGGACAGTGCCTTGTTCCTGGGACCTATTTTCCCTGAACTAGTGACCACTCCTTTTCCTAACTTCTACTTGACCTTATTTCGTCGATGTTTCCGTCTTAGATACTGTCTATCTCCTTCCCTTTCAAATCTCCCACAATTTTCACTGCCTCATAAATTCCATTTTTGGTTGTTCTATCCTTGCAAATTGCTGCCCATCACCCTTCATTTCCTTTCCTCTTCAAGTTCTGGGAACATGTCATCTCCTCACAAATTCATCTTTCCCAGACATTCATGTTTGAACCTCTCCAATCGAATTTTCAAACGGCAGCAATGTGAAAATGGATCTAATCAAAATCATAAATTACTTCCTATGCAATTGTAACTGTGTTGCATAATCCATCCTAATCCTTCATAATCGTATTCCAACTTTGCCATAGTTGACCACACCATTCTCATCCAAAATATCTTCTTTGCTTATTCATCTCAATAGTACTGTGATTCTGCACTTACCTATCCCCTGTGGTGGCTTCTCTTCCAAACCCCATACGATTACCTCTCGGGCCTGCTACCTTATCTCCTGAGTCATTTTTTATTTCTCATTATAATAAATTTTTTTTTAAAAATCAAACTTCACGTGTACACTGATGGCCAGCCCTACCTCACCACTAACTTGCAAGTGCCCTTTGCTGCATCTGTTGACTCAGATTACTGGTCTGACATAAAATCCTGGATAAGCCAAAACCTAATTCAGTTCAACACCAGGAAGGCAATAGCCATTCCATGGTCACATTCCATTTCCTAATCATTGATTAAGGTTGTATCAGTGTGTGCACAATCTTAATCTTCAGTTGACCATGCAACCCATATTCTCTCCATCAAGAAAAACAGACTTTAACTCCTGTAATACCACTCAGCTACACCCCTTCCTCAGCAGAAACCTTCACTCATGTGGACTCGATTCCAATGTGCACCTAGCTAGTCTTAGAGCTTCCATTGTCAAAAAAATTAAAGCTCTGCTGTCCCAATGCTAATGCTAACCCGTTACCCCATGCCTTGTCCTGTATTCATTCTCAAATAGAGCCACTGTAAAATTCTCATCCACATGTTCAAATCATTGCTTCATCCCACGACTTTGTTACTAACATTCCCCCGTTTAACCCTTCTCCAACCTTTCCTTAATTCTGGACTTTTTACTATCTTTATTCACATTATCATTGCTGACCATGTATCCTATTGTCTTGGCCCTCAGCCTTGGAATTTCCTAAATATTTTTGATTCTTCAATTCTCCGTCCTCTATTCAGACACTGTTCAAAATTTCCCTCTTCTCCAATCGTAATGCCTTATGCTTTGAATTGGTGTCAATATTTCTTCAATTATGGGAATTTAACATATTAAAGGAGTTACACAAATATTAATAACTGTTGAACATCCAAGAAATCTGCAGCCTCCAAGCTAGTGAATTTGTGATTGTAGACAGGCCATTGGACAAAACAAAAGTACAGATAGGGTAGCACATTGATTAAAAAGGAAAGAAAGTCTTACATCAACATTACTGTCTCATCTATGACGCCACATTGTGATATGAAGGAGCCTGAATGGTAATTTATCTAACCTCTTGAGTGCTGACTGTTTCAAGAAGTGACTATCCGTGTTAAAAAAAAGTATTCTATTCAAATAAAAAAAAGATAAATTGAAAAAATGCCAGCACATTAAATATAAAATCATAAGATGTGTGGCACTGTGCTCATTAGAAGATAATCACTGTTGATGAAACTGAACATCTTCCCATGATCTATAACCTGATTAATGTGAGCCTCAATACAAAATAGGATCATTAGAAGACAGAACTGGGCTGTTCAGCCAATGTGTGTGCTCTACCTGAGCCTCCTCCAATTTCATTTATTCCATCTTACCCCATTGATATATCATATTCTTCTCCATGCAGTTATCCTTCATAAATTTGTACGATTGATCTGAAACAATCTATGTGGTAGCCAGTTCCATATTCTTTACATTCTGAATAAAAAAAGTTTCTCCTGAACTGTATGTTGGATTTATTAGGGGCTATCTCCCACTCTGCCAAGGACATGCAGGTCCTTGGCCTCCTCCACCGCCACTCCCTCACCGCCCAACATCTGGAGGAAAAATGCCTCATCTTCTGCCTCAGAACATTCAACCCCAGGGCATCAATGTGGATTTCACCATTTTCCTCACTTTCCCACCTTATCCCAGTTCCAACCTGCCAGCTCAGTAGCATCCTTATGACCTGTCCTACCTGCAAATCTTCCTTTCCGCCTATCCACTCCACCTTCCTCTGCGACCTATCACCTTCATTCCCGCCTCCATCCACCTATTGCATTCTTAGCTACCTTCTCCCCAGCAGCCCTCACCCCCACCCTGGAGGCTCCCAGCCTCATTCCTGATGAAGGGATCCTGCCCGAAACATCAATTTTCTTGCTCCTCAGATGCTGCCTGACCTGCTGTGCTTTTCCAGCACCACTCCAATCTTATCTCCTATTTTGGTCAAGTTTGAACTTTATTCACATGTGGAAACATCACTTTCTATTCTTAAGTGACAACATAACCTTGAAAACTATTACGGGGCTGTCTCAATTTTTTTTAATTGTTCAAATCTGTTCAGTCTTTCTAATCCTTTTACAAGTTTGGTGTTATCACTTTCAAACTACCAATTGGGTAAGGCACCAAAGCGGAGCTGCAGTCACACATAGCCTGTGATTATATAAAATGTTGTAGCAAGTGCTGAAGGATCTGGATGGCCTACTGCTCCTATTAAGTTCTTATATAATGCATTTTTTCACATTTTTTCCAGTGATTCTATATCTTTTTCATCAATTATTGCAGGCAAGTTGCTTCATCAAGGTTCTATATAAGATTGACATAACTTCTTTGCTTTATAAATTAGATTCCACCAGACGTTAACCCCAGTATTTGGTTGATACTTTTTATTGCTTTGTTAATTTGTATTGTCACCTTCAATAATTCTCAAATTTATTTCTGGATTCTTTTAAACCTGTGCACCATTTAGATTCTTAATTTCCAAAGACTTTCTGTGGAGCCGCAGAAAACGTGGGAGATACTAAATGCGTATTTTGCAACAGTATTTACTATGAAAAAGGACATGGAAGATATAGAATGTAGGAAATGGATAGTAACATCTTCAAAAATGGCCATATTACAGAGGAGGAAGTACTGGATGTCTTGAAATGCATAAAAGTGGATCAATCCCAAGGACTTGATCGGGTATACCTTAGAACTCTGTGGGAGGCTAGGGAAGTGATTGATGGGCCTCTTACTGAAATACTTGTATCATCAATTGTCACAGGTGAGGTGCTGGAAGACTGGAGGTTGGCTAACGTGGTGCCACTGTTTAAGAAGGCTGGTAAGGGCAAGCCAGGGAACTATAGACCAGTGAGCCTGACGTCGGTGGTGGGCAAGTTGTTGGAGGGAATCCTGAGGGACAGGATGTACATGTATTTGGAAAGGCAAGGTCTGATTAGGGATAGTCAATATAGCTTTGTGCGTGGGAAATCATGTCTCACAAACTTGATTGAGTTTATTGAAGAAGTAACAAAGAGGATTGATGAGTGCAGAGTGGTAGATGTGATCTATATGGACTTCAGTAAGGCATTCAACAAGGTTCTCCATGGGAGATTGGTGAGCAAGGTTAGATCTCATGGAATACAGGAAGAACTAGCCATTTGGATACAGAACTGGCTCAAAGGGAGAAAACAGAGGGTGATGGTGGAGTGTTGTTTTTCAGACTGGAGGCCTGGAGTGCCACAAGGATCGGTGCTGGGTCCACTACTTTTCATCATTTATATAAATGATTTGGATCTGAGCATAGGTATAGTTAGTAAGTTTGCAAATGACACCAAAATTGGAGGTGCAGTGGACAGCGAAGAGGGTTACCTCAGATTACAACGGGATCTTGATCAGATGGGCCAGTGGGCTGAGAAGTGGGAAAGTGGTAAGGTCCTTGGGAGTGTTGCTGAACAAAGAGAATTTGGGGTGCAGGTTCATAGCTCCTTGAAAGTAGAGTCGCAGGTAGATATGACAGTGAAGAAGACGTTTGGTATGCTTTCCTTTATTGGTCAGAGTATTGAGTACAGGAGTTGGGAGGTCATGTTGTGGCTGTACAAGACATTGGTTAGGCCCTGTTGGAATATTGCCTGGAATTCTGATCTTCCTATCGGAAAGATGTTGTGAAACTTGAAAAGGTTCAGAAAATATTTACAAGGAAGTTGCCAGGGCTGGAGGATTTGAGCTATTGGGAGAGGCTGAACAGGCTGGGGCTGTTTTCCCTGGAGCATCGGAGGTTGAGGGGTGACCTTATAGACGTTTACAAAATCATGAGGGGCATGGATAGGATAAATAGACAAAGTATTTTCCCTGGGGTGGGGGAGTCCAGATCTAGAGTGTATAGGTTTAGGGTGAGAGGGGAAAGATATAAAAGAGACCTAAGGGGCAACGCTTTCATGCAGAGGGTGCTGTGTGTATGGAATAAGCTGCCAGAGGAAGTGGTGGAGGCTAGTACAGTTGCAACATTTAAAAGGCATTTGGATGGGTATATGAATAGGAAGAGTTTGGAGGGATATGGGGTGGGTGCTGGCAGGTGGGACTAGATTGAGTTGGGATATCTGGTCAGCATGGATGGGTTGGACTGAAGGGTCTGTTCTGTGCTGTACATCTCTATGACTGTCTGACTAGGTAACTATCTTATTCTTGATAGAAAAGCACACTACCTTCTAATTGCCTATACAGGTTTGATGTTCTCTTGTATTTTATTGCAACACACGTCTGCATTAACTATTTCCCCAAATTTGGTGTCATCCCTAAATATTGTTATTACTTTTCCGTGTCCAAATCATCTATAGATTCCTGTGAATCATTACTTACCACCATCTCGCAATCATCTGAGTAGCGACTATTATTCTGTTTTCTGTCTAACCAATTTGCTCTCCGCTATGCTGCTTGTCCTCTGATTTCATATGCTTTGACTTTGCAACTTTACCTGACTTCTACTAGCAGGACCTTACTGCAGTCTTTTTAACCCAGTTAAAACTTCTCTCAGATTTGAATAAGAATTCTTATTAACAATTCCCATTTTATTCCATTTAGGAGCTGGTGCTGTTTTAACATGTACTACAAGTTTGTGAGCTGGAAAATATGTTATTATTTTTCTGGAAATGTATGTACAGTGACCTTCTAATATCTTCAAATGAGAGTTGCATATTAGTCTTTTAAACTTACTAACCAAGTGGAGCAAGTCTGTTAGGTGTTCTAGCAGCTAAAATTTTGAGATAGTCAGCTCCACTTGTTCATTGACAGTGCCATTAAGGCTGTAAACAATACATGGTTTAAAGGAAAGTAATTTCACCCCTTCATCTCACATAGTTCAACAGTTAAGAAATTGTCCAGGATGGAGATTAGTAAAGCAAGAATGAGTGACTTGCTTCAGTTTAAATACCAGATGTCTGCTGGTTAAATATTTCAGTGGGACCCAGTAAAACATTTGTGCTGTCATGAAAAAGATAGCCCAATGAAGTTTGGTCCATGGAGCTTTTCCCTTCCTGCATTCTCTGGTAACAAAACAAAATAGTGTGAACATATTTAAAATGTTCGTATTTAATAATCCCTGGTTCAGTTTGTTTCCCATGGGTTTATATGACTACCTTATCAGTTTTCCCCTTTTGCTATTTTCAGAATGGTTTTAATTGTTTGAAATATCACTTTAAATTTTTGCCCTCGTTAAGCAAAACAAAAAAATAAATTAGGAACTAATCAGGTTTTCAGATCTATTTTCCTTTAGTCACTAAAGTGAGAAAATATGTCAAACCAATATGTTTTGCACACCATCTGTATGCTGTCAATGCATATATACCCTCCTACTATTGGTTATTTAGATTTTATGGAATTACAGCTTATTTCTGTGCAAATCAATGCAGTTTTTTTTTAGTAGAAGAATCTTTCTACATACCAAACTGACCTATGACTGTCTGTGTCCACATATTGATTCAATTATGCAATATTATTTTGATTAAATTTATCAATAAAAATGAATTTGCATGTACATAATTGAACAAATTAACCACAGTTTTTCCAAACATTTTACAATAAATGCAGCCTCAAGAAAGGAGGAATAAATAAGAAATTGCTGCAAGTGCTGGAAGCACTTAGAATCATTAGAAGTGAAAAGTGCTATTTGTGCATGGATTTTCCTGATTGTCCATCAAGGCTTTAATAGAAGATTAGCCAGAGGGCTTGGAAAATTGTGTTGGCTCAATTACATACAGTCCATTAAGGAATAGTCAGGTGGACTGTATCAAGAGTGACACTTTATTGTGGTTTTTGCAAAGAAAGCTAACTGTTAGGTGGGAGGAATTTCAACATACTGTGAATCCAATTTGTCAAGTTGTTGTAAACGTTTGGCATCATCTGCTGGTTGCCCATATAGCTGCCTTTAACTTTTTCTCTGTTGTTCTCCTACCCCTCTGCACCTGCTCTCCAATTTTCCAGACGTCTTGTTGCTGTTATCAGCCAGAAGAAAATGCTTTTCTTTCTTGCTGTTCAGTTGATCTCCAGGATCTGCAGACCTCACTTTCTCCTTACTATTCAGTTCGCAAAGATTGAATAAAATTGAACTTGTAAATTGTGTACAACTCTGTTCCTAGCAGTATTTATGATAGGAAGCCCTGCCTTTGAAGAAGAACAAGAATCAGCAATGCACTGTCAACTCACCATCATCTTAAAACAATATAAAAGTTGTGCGTCCACTTCCTTCCATAAATATCAATTTCTTTCATTCAAATAAATTTTGAATCTTTATTAGTATTGAGTGCTTTGAATGTTTGAAGGTTATTTTTCTTAAGGCTTGCTACACACTAACTTTGTGTGAATGATGTCGTCCCAGTATGAGACCTGTTACTGAGATTGAATCTGATACTTAATGCCCTTTTGTGGAGCCTTTTCAATTCTCACATGGCAAGTGAGATTTTGGCAGTTCCAAATATTAACTTTTTTTGTCACAAAATACACATACAGTGGGCCACCTCTTTATATTCCATATCCTCCTAATGATCTGTTTACACACATGAAATTTGTTGCATTACAGTAGAAAATGGTGAGGATGGCACAAATTACTAATTCATTATTCTTCATAGGAAAATTGTAGTTTTCATTCTAAATTGCCTTTTTCTTACATGTACTGATAATGATGTGTTATTTTCAATTGGCGAGGCTCAGAAAAGGGCCATTTTCTTCCTTTAAAAAAATTTAAAGTTTTTTTTCTTGTTTCTTCAAATTATGGCAGAAAAAGTAGGAAAGCTGCTTCCAAACCAATATCAATCCACGTATGTAACCAGACACTTGAAGCTGCAGGAGAGTGAGAGCACAGAAATGAATAATAAGTGTCAGATTTTCTCAATCTTCATTTGAAGAAGTTTCTGGCTTGCACTCAATGGAGTAGAGTTTGACTTTGGACATTAGTGAAAAAGGATTACCATTGCATTGGCTGCAGGTTGCATACCTGATCCTCTGGTCAGTGCTGTTACCTTTAGTGGAATTGAATGTTGGATGAACTGTGCAATGAATTCTTCGCAATTAATTAAGTAGTTGATAAATACTAGAGTTTAGCTATCCTCAGCACATGAAGATTATATATCCTGAGATTCATTGCCAAAATGAGTTCCCCTGCATAACCAACTCATTAAACGCACTAGCCTCTCTTCCTCGATAGTGACTATGAAAGCTCACAATGGAATTGCTAATAAAGATTCTTCAAAAAGTGATGGAGCAGAAGAATACACTTAAATTTATTAATTTTTTTTCTTAATATTGTACTGTTATGCGCAAGTGTTATTTTTGTTTCAGCCAGTGAAATTATATACGGGGGGACATTTTAACTCTTAGCCCCACTGTGAGTGGAGAGTAAAAAACTGTTGGGGTGTGTATGAAACCCAATATTTCTACACACATTGCTCAGTTTTAAATTGACAACATACATCTGATATTACCAAAATGTTCCCCACTCTTAAGTCAGCCTGATTGATAGGCTCACTTTACAGTCAGGCAGGGAGCAAGTAGGTCTGATTGCCAACCTGGAGATGATAGGGTTTTTGGAGGGGTGCAAATGTGGATTTAATCACAAGCCTGTCCAAACCATATCCCTGGGAGATTATGGAATGTTACCATCTTGTGGTTGGTACAGTCCAATCCCAAGGTGTGTGTGTGGGAGGTGGGGGGTGGGGTGGGGGTGGGGGAGGGTTTGGAGAATGAGGTGGAAGACAGAATCCCATGCTCCGGCTGCTTGAAGATGAAAAGTAGACTCAAGTGGAAAGAAAGAATGTTCCATGTGTGTGTCCTCACCCTTGCTGCAGCTGCTGGTCAGCCCGGTTTGAAAAAAACCCTGCCACATATGCAACATCTGATGTCTCCTGTCTTATTGACTTACTTAAGATGCCAGCCTAAGAATGGATTGGCTTCCCACGACTTGAGTAGAAGGTTGAAAGCAGTGAATTGGTGGATGTGCTTTACCTAACACACAGTTTTTCCCCTCACCCGCCACTCCATCATCACAAATGCATCCAATCCCACCAGCTCCCCCAGGTTAAAACTCCCCCATTACTACTGAATATTTCACCATAGGCTTGTGCAATAAGTTAATTCATTGCTATTTTAGAAATCCATTTGTTCCTTTTAATCTTTTTGAAAGATAAAAGAACCAGGTAGATATTACTTTTCTGAGTTCAACTGTATTCTTCTGTGTACTATTATCTTGGAGGTGTGCTCTCTTCTGTCTAGTCTAGCATGCAATAATTAGATGTTCATTTATCAGCAGCCACTGTGATGCAGATGCTGCATTATATAACTAATCTCTACAAGTGCAGAATGAAAATGAGATATTCTAATCTGCAAATATTTATATTAATTTGAATTCCTAGACTATTTCTGCCACTCAAATTGTACCCCAGTCCAGCTAAGTACAAAACAGCATTTAAAATCTTGACAGAAAGGCATCTCCTTTAAGTTTCATGAATTCCTTTTTCTCCTCAGATACATTTTTTAAATGTTTCTTTTCATTAATGGACTATTTTAGTAATGTTTAGTTTCCAGTTCCTCAGTTTGAATAGTCTCATATTGTTGGCAATAGTCTTTTATCTCAAACATTCAGTGCATTCATACAATGTGTTTCTCTCTCTCTATTGCAGGAAGATATTTTAAGAGACAAAATGAAGATGAAAATAAATCTAATTATTTCTAATTTTTAAAAGAATTATGAAGCTGCCATATGCTGGTTGCTGTATTTGCAATACAGTATTGTGGGATAACCTTAATTTGTGATACATATAGGAAAATATTATAATGCAGAACATTTCATTAGCCAATGTTATGAAATAGAAAGTAAAGCCAATGCTGATAAAGAGATTCAGCTTTGTACTCTGGTTTTACAAAGACCCTGCTGCATTGAATATATTGCATTGTAATCTACTGTTATATTCATCACAGATGCAGTTTCTGGTATAACCAGTGCTTAATTGTAAGAGCTGCAGCATCCTACAGACTCCAAAACCATCTCCTCATCTGTTATGGTGCATTGCATTTACCAAAAATCCTCAACATGTTATGAAAGATCTATGAGCTCAAAATAATCAGGGACCTGGCTGGCTGGAATGTCATGTGACTTGCACTGTAGTAGTATTGCTAAATACTAGCAGTAATGGGGTTTCATTTCACTGAGCAATTTTCTTTGTTCATATAGACAGATGTAAAAGATAGTGCAAATGAATGTACTCTCATTGACATCATGTTTTAGCATATATAAAACCTAGCTTACCTTTATTTAAACCCAACATCAAGGTAATTATAGCATCACACTACTTTTGTTTGAACAATTTAACATGGGTCAACTCAAACTAAATTTAATCAAAAATATCTAAATGATTGACTAATATATTCAAATTGTGTATACAGCCATCATTTTACATTATTTTAAAATGCAGCTAAATTGTTCAGCAAACATTAAATTCTGATTGAAATATTTAGGACAGTTCCCTGCTTTTAAAACATAAACTAATAAAATTATATGTCACAACAATCCCGATTAAAATCTATTTCATGCCTATTTCCCACTGTATATATTAACAATCATTTTACTTCAACTCCAAATAACAGTCAACTATGGAAGGCTGAACAAACCATGCATTAGGGAAGTTTGGATTAGTCTGATGGAAGTACAATATCTATTTAATGGTGTGAGCAATCCACAATGTTCTTCAGATTATGTTGAAAATTGAAAGAATGGTTGAAACAAATTACAATTAACTTATAATGAAACTGGCAATGGACTATTCCAACCTAAATATCACTAAATATCTGCCAACTGTCTGTTTATTGGAATCTGACTGTTATCTGTTCACTTCACCAAAAGAAAATCAGCTCTTCTAACACCTCTGAGCCAATGCATCCGTAGTTGATGAGCAAAGTTAAAAATCACACAACACGTCATCCAACAGGTTTATTTGAAAGCACTAGCTTTCGAAGTGCTGCTCCTTCATCAGGTGGTTGTGGAGTACAGGATCATAAGACACCAGAATTTATAGCAAAAGTGTGACAGTGTCATGGAGCCGTAATGATATATTAAATATATTTAGATTGTCTTTCATCTTTTAGAATAGCTTTAGCTTTTCTAACAGTAAGTGCCATCTCAGCTCAGACAATGCCTTAAAGGTGTGAGGTTAAAGTCAGTCTGTGTCCCATTGTTAAGTGAGACTGATTCTATTTACAAAGTGGGACTTACAGAATCTTGCATGAATTTATGCAGCTTTTGAGGTTGGACTATAACCTGGTGTTATGTGATTTTTAACTTTGCCCACTCCAGTCCAACACCAGCAGCTCCAAATCGTTGTTTGTGAGGACAGAGTTTTTATGTTTAAATCTCAATTTTGGCTAGCTAACGTAAATTGCACATATACTATTCCATGCAAGTAAGATTTAACTGTACTTTTACAAAGATACCTAAATTAGTATGTGCAATGTTTAGTGTTTAGTCAGGTCTGTAAAAAATAATGGTGTCCCTTAATCTTATGTCTTGTTAAAGTTACTTCATTGAAGAAGCACATTGAGCTAGATTTAATGCAGCTTGTCGTAACAGAAAAATGTCAGCCAGGCCTACTTATTCAGTCAGTCTTCTGGTGGTGGGGGATGTTGGTGAGAAGCTCATTAGTGAACCAATTGCCATCCATTTTCCCTGAGACCACCCATTTTAGCAGTGCCTCAGGGATTTAACAGACATGACGTGCCTTTTCCACATTCTCAGCAAACTGTTGAAAGGAGGTCCGATATTTGGCTGATCAGGGAACCGGCATCAAGAAGGAGTACTGAAAGCCAGTCCCCTGCCCCTTCTTTCATGAAGATCACCCTCGTCACTATTCTGTGTCTGCAGTCCTGCAGGCCTCTGGTCCATGCTTTGGTGTCACCCCTCTAATTGTGATTGACCAGCACCTTCTGGCAGATTGGATTTCTGTCACTGGGGACCTCAATTATGGTTCAATGGTGGCCACTTAAGTGCTTGCATTGATTCCGCCGTGCATCTCTGACTCTCCTGTGGACCAAGACCCCTGTCAGCCAAAAAGTTCTAGCACATTCTTCCTGAGGAGCATTCACTATCTAAAGCCATATTTCCATTTCTATATATTGTAAAACAAAGGTTAATAAGGATATTTTAAGTGATTAGATGTTGTACAAGGTAAATGACCTGATGCTTTTTGTTAAATCGACTATTCTAAAAAAAAATCCATAGCTTTCAGACTGTCAGAATAATGTATAATTACAAGTGGTCTTGTGATCATTCAAGAAATATTTATTGTTGTTGGAAGAAAGAGCAAAATTGCACGAGGAAAATCAACTTTATAGACACGTTTGTCATCTTTTTAGGCATGTTCAAACTCTTATAAGTTATTGGAATATAACACAAATGTCAATTACCTTTCTCTTTGCTATTTCTCAGCATTAAGCTTTGTTAGATTGCATTTTAGTATTAAGATTACTATCTATATTGGTTAATATGTTCAAATTCGAGGAGGTTATTGAAGTTTTCTTTACTATTGGAAATCCGGCTATCCACAAAGTCCTGGATTTATCAATGTTGAGAATAGAAAATCTGTAAAGGAAAACCTTGAGTTAAGGTTAAAAACAGGTGATGAAAGCACAAGGCTCCTGCTTGATTAGAGAACTGGCATTTCTTATGTTTGGATGGATTTCTCTTCAGTATCAGTTTAAGGGTATAATCCCGTAGGTTTGGATCATTCTCAGTATTGTAGGACTATAAAGGACACTCTATTTGAGTAATAGGAATAGGGTATTGACAACATTTTTTACTCAAAATATTATTGCAGATAACATAAACCTCAATTGTTCATTGTATGCTGCTGTTCAAATACTACAATATTCTAATTCTAACTTAGACTTAAATAAAATCATAACAGCAACCAATGCAAAGTCAACTTTGAATCATTGGGTGTAGAATCCACAGGAAGTTTGAATTTATTAAAGTCTTGTAGCACAATTACACAGAAAGGGAAGTGTTCCATGTCACCTTTTTAGAGTTACAAACATAAGCTTTTATCTGGGGCATATGTTGTGGATTTGCTTACATTATAACCATGCACATATGGAATAGATGTACTCTGTTCATGGCATTCATGGAATTGAGCATGAACATTTTTGTGAATTGATGTCCAGTACAGGTATTTCTTCTATAACGTGATGGTTGTGTTCTTGTGCAACCCTGTGTTATAGAAAAATCACATTTCAGAAATAGAGCTCAAAGTGTTGGCAATGTAATCACGTTACAGCCAACACATGTTAAAAGTTCATGCGTTAGAAAGTATCCCCAATTTGTCAATTGTGTTACAGCGAATTCACATTAACAAAACATGCGTTATAGTGGAAAGACATGTATAAAATATGAACAGCTGTGGAGATCAGTGTCCAATACTATTATTGGACATGCTATCATATTTTTAGCAATTCATAAATTTAAACTGCCTGAAGCTCTTACAGAAGAAAATGTAGGAAGTGAGTACAAGTCTGTAAGTTGGTCAAGTGTTCAGACATTATAAATTGAGAGAATAAGGTTCAGTGGATTTTGAGCATGTGTTGAACCCATCAGACTGGGAGGGCCCAATTTTCATATTGGAATTTAGGAAGTTTGTTAGTGTATAGGGAGATCTTGCACAAAATCTCCATTTGGCCCACATGTCAACATACTTGAAGTTTAAATGTTGCTATTCTGGTTTATGCTGGAAGCTGAAGGTCATGGTGCATAAGGTCCACAAATTCATTTATTATTCATGGCACCTTGCCACATGGTTTACAGAAAAATTAACCTACACTTGATTATGTCAAAATATTTCTGTCAAATATGTATATAATAGAGGACAGTGGGCATCTGTAAGTGAACTAGAAAACAATTAGCCAGTCAAGACCTTGAAGTGTCACTCATTACATTTGTTAATTTTGAACTGTTTAAGATGATTAGCATGTGGAACCTAAGATTATAATGCATTTTAAATTCACTCGTGCATATGGTATAATTTATACTTTGTGCTCATACTACACACTAAATATTGATTTTTTTTTCATTTAAAATTGTTTCTTTTTACAATTGCAAGTGGAGTTGAATACAAAGTCTGGAGGTTATACTTCAGTTATACAGGGCATTGATGAGACTATATCTGGAGTACTATGTACAGTCTCCTAGTTAAGGAAGGATGTTCAATATGTTGGAAGCAGTCTGAAGAAAGTTTGCCGTACCAGTGCCTGGACTGGATGGGTTTTCTTATGAGAATAGGTTGGAAAGACTAAGTATGTATCGGCTGGCATTTAGAAGTAAAAAAGATGACTTGTTTGAAATATGAATCCCTAAAGGGACTTGACAGATATGGAAAGTATGATTCCAATTGTGGGAAAATCTAGAAGAAGGGATCACTGTTAAAGATATCGTCATTTCAGACAAGGTGAGGAGATCAAAGTTTGTGAGAAGATTTGTAGCTTGGATGCTTGTTATTGTGGTTCTGTTCACCGCCCTGGGAATTTGTGTTGCAGATGTTTCGTCCCCTGTCTAGGTGACATCCTCAGTGCTTGGGAGCCTCCTGTGAAGCGCTTCTGTGATATTTCCTCCGGCTTTTATAGTGGCTTGTCTCTGCCGCTTCCGATTGTCAGTTCCAGCTGTCCGTTGCAGTGGTCGGTATATTGGGTCCAGATCGATGTGCTTATTGATTGAATCTGTGGATGAGTGCCATGCCTCTAGGAATTCTCTGGCTGTTCTCTGTTTGGCTTGTCCTATAATAGTAGTGTTGTCCCAGTCGAATTCATGTTGCTTGTCATCTGCATGTGTAGCTCCTAAGGATAGCTGGTCGTGTCGTTACGTGGCTAGTTGGTGTTCATGTCTCAGACAACAACTCACCAGAACGAAGGACCCGATACCCAGCATGAGCAAAACCAATGTAGTGTACAAAATCCCATGCAAGGACTGCACAAAACACTACATAGGACAAACAGGAAGACAGCTAACGATCCGCATCCATGAACATCCATCAGTCATCATCTTACTGAATGGTGGAGCAGACTCAGGGCTGAGTGGCCTGCTCCTGCTCCAAATTCATATGTTAATATGTTCACATTGCTAGTGAGGCTTGACAATCAAAGCATTGGCCACATATCATAAGTCAAATAAAAATAGGATATGAAGGTGCAATGGATGACATGTAGGGCTATATTGTCATTTTCTCCATGGAGAAAATATATTATTTTGTATAAATTACAAACAGGAGAATTATATTTAGGAATATTCCACAAGAAGGCAACAAATTGTCAAGACTTCAGTTGCAATATAAATATATATTGTGGTTAATTGTCAACAACATTGTAACATTGAAACATTAACTCTTGATATAAAGTAATATTGGAATTAAACAGTACGTTCCTGAGCAGCAATGACTATATCTACACTCTGGTTCCTTGTTGCATTCTACCTATATATGCTGAGAATTGACCAATTTTTAAATGCAGCAAAGCATCAAAGGCAAACAGCCAGATCTCACAAATTAACTTTCTTCATCAAAGCCTTGATTGACATTATTTCTGACTTAAAAGGATTGATTTATTTGGACTTTTTTTTTGCTGAAATAACCATGTGTCATTTAAGATTTGCTTCAGCCTGAGGTAAATGCTGCAATCCACTGCCATGTAGGTACAGATCTAATAGTTTAGGAAATGTCACTACCTAATGGCCATATCACTGGATGACTGTTCTACTGGAAAGGTATTCATCAATGGGTTTATGCGTAACCCTCCAGTGAGTCAGCTGCACTTTGAAATTTGTGGTCCCTCATCATTCAGAATTCAGGAATCGCTGAATCCTCACGAAATCTGAGAGTAATTTAAAAAGCAGGAGAGGGTCAATATTTTACAAAAGACAACTTGAATAATGCCACTATGTAAATCTGTTGTAACGGATTGGAATAATGAAGGAATTCCAAACTCTTTTTTTACCCTACAAATATTGCATATCCCTAATAATGCCTACAATTGTGTAAAAGTTTTATATGAAATGTGCCAAAATCGGTTTTAATTGTGGTCAATGCAAAAGCCTGTACAAAATACATTGTGTTTTTTGAATGTGTGTGCATAACCGTTTTTTGGCCACTAACCCCCGAGAAGCTATTCTCAGGTTTCAGGGGCCCCCTTTCAAACAGGGATACAACATGAACAGATAGACAGAAAATCATTTCACAGTTTGTGGCCCCCTTCAAATGTGCCAGGGCCCCTAAGGCCCCCTGTTGAGAATGGCTGGCTTAGAATTTTATCTTGAAATAACTTGCCTAATCAGGCTGTCTTGAGGTTAATGTTAAGATGCGTGACTTTTGAAATGACCCCCTAGGGTAAGCCTTTGTCTGAATTTCCTCTTTGCACTACTTTTGATGTTTAGCCTTTTGAAAGTAAATAGAGTAGCACCTTTACTAAACCAGTGGATAGAGAAGCTATAGGTGAAAGTAATTTCATCAGTAACTTGGAATCCCATTGTGCAACTTCAAGATAAACAGAATGCCTTATTCATCATCCATCTTGTACTATGCTGAATGTAGAACTAGTTATTAATACTGTTGTGCAAAGCAAATGTCCTTTTAAGTATCATCTTATGTAGCAATGTTTTCATATTAGCATATGCTATATTGAGAATGCTAAAATGTTTATGGCATTTAATATATTAAATGGCAAATTGCAGTCAACTGGAGTTGAATTTAAGGTTTTTAATTTAATAAAGTGCTTGCAGCTAATTAACAAGTTATTATTCACAATGAGAGATGGAAAGTCTTACAGAAGAATGGGTTCAAGGATAAAACTATTGTGAGGAACAGGTGCGTTAGTAGGTGCTTTTTAATAGCATGACTGTGTTCAAAGATGTTACTCTTATGAAGTACTATTATTTTCCTCCTTTTATCTTCCAGACCCAAACAATGACAGGGGCAGTTCCACAACAGGTTCACAAAATGTACCGGAAGTGAAATATTTATCAGAAAGACGACCTCATCCATCACTGGAACCCAATTATCCACCAGAAATTCACAAATCATCACAGCACAGGGAAAGGAGGATTAGTGAACAAGAAGAGCCAATAGGCAGAAAAGATCACAGCAGACCAACCAAGGAACACCACACTACAACCTGGAATGGTACTTCCAAAAGGAAAGAAAATGGACCGGCAAGGAGGAAGGACAGATCACCTGAGAGGAAACAGCGTCAAGAAAGAAAAACAGAAAATGGCTACCATCAAAGGTCTCTTGAAAGAGGTAGGGAAATATCAAGGATGACTGCTCAAGATATGGAACGGAATGAAAGACCTCTTGGCAGATACAAAGAGGGACATTATGAAAGGAGAAAAAGGTCACCTGAAGGGAGATGGCAAGATTTACCTGATAGGAGGAGGGAGAGGTCACCTGACAGAACAAGAGAAAGGTCACCTTACAGGCGGAAAGAAACAACAGTTGAGAGAAGAAGAGAGCGGTCACCTGAGAGAAGGCGGCATAGATCATTGGACGCAAAAAGAGACAGATCACCTGAAAAAAGAAGCAAAGCTGATGAAAGATCAAGGCACAGAGATGAACATAACATGGAGAAAAATGACTTTATTAGAAGTTCTAGGCAATCCCCACAGCCTAGAAGGAAGGCTATTCGAGAATGCAGCACTGATCTCAGCATCTAAATGAAAGATTATGCACTGGAAAAGTCAAGTTCCGTCTAAATGGGCAACATAGGTTCTCCGAATAGATCCAAAGTTGATCATTGCTTGTCAGCTTAAAAAGACTAGAGGCCTATTAATGTAAAAAGAAGACTACAAACAAAAATGACACTGTACATACGTCAGGAAAATGTTAACAGTAAAATGTGCCTGACCCAACAAAAGCTAGGGATTGCTCAAAAGGAAAATAGTATTGACATTACATGTGAAATGTAAGCCTTAATTGTATTATTGATTTTAGATAACTTGCCAGATATTTTGTTAGTCTTTGGGGTGTCTCCAATATTGTAATGAAACCAGACGACATTAGCACAAAATAATTGCACTTTGTCGAAACACTATGCCATTTTAATATGAAGTATTTTTCTATATCACACACAAGGTTTGGACGCTTTCTGAAACATCTAAGAATTGATGGATATGGTATAGTTTAAGCTGGTAAATTGCTGATCAAACATAAAAGAAGAGCAAGCTTCTAAACTGGAGTAATATGACTCATGATATTGATATACTCATGAAGGAGAGTGTGTTTAGATTAATAGAAAAATGGCTAAAGAGACTGCAGACTTTAGCAACAATTTTAAACAGGTGGTATATTCAAGATTTGAAGTGGAATAGTCATGTAAATTAATTTGATAATTTCTAAGCCAATTGCAAAGGGGGACTGTGTGGTGAAGGTCTGCTGTGGCACTGCTTGAAAAATGAGAAGAGAAACTGCCTAGCTGAGCCATGAAGAAGCTCTTCATTATTGTTTAACCACTAAGTGAACTGCTTTCAGTGCTTCAGTGTGTGTATGTGTATACTGTTCACATTTCCATTACAACACGAAAGTAAGCATTGCAAGTTTTATCACTGTTGTTGCCATGGTACTGTACAAATGTATGACTAACCATCTTGTGTACAAAGTTTAAATTGTAATTAATTGAGCCTGTTGGAAATGTTGCCTTTCTTGTAAAAAGAGTGAAACTATGGCAAAACTAGTTGTGAGGAATGTGATAGTGTTTATATTTCAGAAATTGAACAAACTGATTTATGGGACATATTTTAAAGTAAAATGATTCAGGTATATAAAACTGTTTTCAAAAGGAATACTCTATCAGTAATTATTAAGTTTTTGTTGGTTTTGAAATTCTATTTCTTGATGGTGAACCTGCCTGTATATTATGAAACACTTGTATGCAGTCTGTGTTCTTTAAGCATTAACTCTTGCAATGTGCTATAGGCCTAATGTTCTGCTGTGTAGATTGAAAGCAATATATGGGCAAATCTTTTTATAAAACACTATGCATATATAAATACTACATTGTTCGTAGCTTGATCCATGTGGCTATATACATAACTTTAGTATAGTGCAGTATAGTATGTAGATGTTAATATTATTCGTATAGCTTCTTCGCCTCCCCACCCCAATCCCTTAAACAGATCACAATGTATATGTAGCTACAAAAAGGAGTCTGTGAATGCTATTTTTATTATCAAATAAAGTTTTCCATACAAATTCATCAATTTAGTGTTGATGATTGTTATAAAGGACCTATCTGTTTCCTACTATCTTAGACTATCTTCGAGGCTTTACTTTTAAAGGATACTGAAAAATAATGTTTTATGTTCCACTGTTACCTCACTTACATTGTTTTATTGTGTGCACCTTGGATCAGATAAGCTAGAAATACATAGAGGAAGAGGTAACATTGCAGCAAGTAATTGGCATTAAAAATAAATCTGCAAAGTTGGGCCTGACAACTTGTCTTTTCATCAGTGCCAAATCTTTAACATCATTAGAAATGTCCTAGTGTGCAGCAGCTTACCAACAATGGATTTTTAATGTTGGCTTCACAGAAGGAAGAAACCATTTGCACAATAATCTTGCATGGCAAATTTGTCTGCAACTCCTATAGATACAAATGAGAATGCTTACAGTGACAGTAATTGTAATTGTTCACCTCAGTTTGTGTGTATAGTTCTGATACAATTCATGCATGGTTTCCTGGTGAAAAATAGATTGTTTTCTCCCACAGTAAGAGATCTCTTGATCATGGTTTAAATTCTCTTTGATAAATTCTTAAGTTTTCACTAATGAAATGAGAACATTGTCTTAAAGAATGGCAGAAAGCACATGATTATTAATTGAACACTAATCTATGATCCCATAGTATAATAAAAAAATGACAGTTTGAGAACAATAAACCAGTTAATGACTTTGGAATTATTTTCTTAGTTTGTTAATAAATATGCACATAGTTACAAAATGAAATATGCCAGCATAAGATGTATTTACATTTGAAATAATATATGAAGTTTTTTTGTTGATAACTGTTTCATTAACTGGGAAGATAAATACAACCAGAACAACACCGACAGATATGTGCAAATAATATATTGACAAGTCTTGAAGATTAAATGACATCTTTAAGTATTGCCTTCAAAGTATGAACTCAGTACTTGAGCTGTATTATCATAGAATCATACAGCATAGAAAAGCTCTTCGGCCCATCAAGTCTGCCCCAAGTAAAGGTACCCTGAATCTACACTAGTCTCACTTCCCAATACTTGGCTCATAACTATGAATATTATGTTTCAAGTATCATCTGAGTAATTTTTAAAGGTTGTGAGGTTGTCCACTTCATCTACCCTCCAGACTCCCACTATGCTCTGGGTGAAAATAAATTAACAAATCCCCTCTAAACCACCTTAAAAATGTTGCCCCTTGCTCCCCCTCCAATAAGGGGAACAGGTGCTTCCTAACCATATTGTCCGTACCCCTCATAATCTTATACACTTCAGTCAGGTCTGCCCTCAGCCTTCACTGCTCTAAAACAAAACAATCTGAGCTTATCCAGCCTCTCTTCACAGCTAAACCACTCCACCCCAGGCAACAACCTGACGAATCTCCTCTGCATCACCTCCAGTGCAATCACATCTTTCCTATAGTGAATGTCCAGGATTGCACACAGAATTCCAGCTGTGGGGTAACCAAACTTTTGTACAGCTCCAACACAACCTCCTGCTCTTATAGTCAATCCCATACCTGATATAGGCAAGTGTCCCATCTGCCTCCTTAACTATGTTATTTAACCTGCCCTGCTACCTTCAGGGACCTGTGGACGAGTACACCAAGTACTAGTCTCCTGACATTCATTGAGTATTCCCTTGTCTTGTTACTTTCAAAGTCCATTACCTCACATTTATAAGGGTTAAATTTCTGCACATCTGACCAATCAGTCTACATCTTCCTGCAACCTTTGATCTTCTTCCTCACTGGCAGCCACCCAGCCAGTCTTTGTCCCAATCGTAAATGTACTTTTCAATCTAATATGTTCCCTCCCCAACATTTTCTCTGTCATTTATATCATGATCATTGAGTGACCCAGCACTGATCCCAGTGGTGCACTGCTGGACACTGATCTCTAGTCACACAAAGAGATTTCTACCACCATCGTCGATATTCCTTCCACTAAGCCAGTCTTAGATCCAGCTAGCAATGTTATACTGGATCCTATGCGCTTTTACCTTCTTAATTGGTTCCACATGGAAGACTTTGTAAAAGGCTTTACTGAAATCCATGTAAAACTCTTCAACTGCACTCCCCTCATCTACACAGCATCTCAAAAAATTCTAACAAATTTGTTGTGCATGACCTCTCTCTGAAAAGCCAGGTTGACCATTCCTAATCAAACTTTGCCTCCAAATGCAGATTAATCCTCTTTTTCAGAATTTTTTGCCAGTGGTTTCCCTACCACTGATCTGAGATTCACTGGAAGGTTTTAGATAATTTCCAAATACTATATAATTTATCAATAAATGTAAACACAGACTACCTTATGACATGTCATATTAAAATACCAAAACATGGTAACTAAAGCAAATATAGTAGGTTTTAGTTTAGAGATGCAGATCAACAGCAGTGTGGAATGGCATGTTCTTTCAAAATACTTCCCAAATGTTTTCTTGCTGTCATTGCTAATTTGAGGCAGAGTTCGGAAGACTGGTCAGATACAGAATCTGTAGTTAAAAGTGACTTTTCCCCTTGTGTGGAATTATTCTGAAAAATAAGCAACAAAAAGACATCAATTTCATTCAGAGGGATTTGTTTTCTTTTTCAGTTTTTTGTTGTAGATTGTTGACCCCCGCCCACCCACCTAGAGGTTTGGGGAGCAGGGATCCTTCATTCTGAGCAATGGCAACAGCATTGGGTTCGGGCCAGTTAAGATATACTGCTGCTTTGTATTCTGCAAGCTTATATTACTACCACAATAGGCAATGTTAACACCATCCAGCAATTACACAATCAGATAAAATCCATCCCAGGTGATTAAGATTCTATAGAAATTACATCCTCACAGATTAAGGTGCAAATGTGCCCTGAAGTTATTTCACTTGTATCAGCCCATGATTCACCCGAAAATGATACCATCATCCTGTTATGCGCACATTCTGATTAATTGCACCTAGTTGTTCATTTAACCGATGTATCCCTACCTCCTATCATTAAGCTAATTATGTAGACAGATGCCTGCAGTGAAATGGGGTTACAGAGTGGCAGAATCGTTAAAAATTTATAACACACAATCAGGCTATTTGGCCCAATACATCAATGCTGCGTTTTATATTCCATGTGTGCCTCCTCCCACCTTACTTCATCCCATCATCTCAATATATCCTATTCCTTTCTCCCTCATGTACATAAAACAGAGAACAGCATCACACAAGAACAGGTCCTTCGGCCCACCACGTCTGTAACAACCATGATGCCATTCTAATCCCATCTGTCTCCACATGGTCCTTATTCCTCTATTCCTTAACCTATTCATGTATTTAACTAAATGCCTGTTAAACGTTGCTGTCATAACTATTTCTATCATCTTCCTTGGCAACGCCAGCCACCCTCTACAGAAAAAAACTTTCCTCACATGTCTCCTTTTAACTTTCTCACTCTCTCCTGAAACCCCTGAGTATTTGATATTTCCAACTTGGGGAAGAAACTCTGACTATCGTCTCTATCCACACTTCTCATAATTTTAAATATTTCTATCAGGTTGCCCCCTCAGTCCCTGACACTCTAATGAAAACTACCCAAATTTGTCGGACCTCTCCTTATAATTCCAATCCAGCCAACAGCCTGGTAAACCTCTTTGCATCCTCTTCAAAACCTCCACATTCGTCCTATCGTGTGATGTCCAGAACTGCACATAATGTACATATCTAACTTTCCCTTTAATGTCTGTATGAGAAGTCAGGTTCTCAAACCTTGTTGTGTTGGCCAGAGTACTTTGGATTGGCTACTTGACAGGGCAAGAAGTACATAGAGTGTTGGGTTTGCGTATCTACGGTACTGTGGCTTATAAAAAACGTTGTTTGTTTCTCCATTAAAATAGCACCCTATTGCCACTTGTATATTTTTTTTCTCTCTCACTTTTCAGTAGCAAAGATAGTGGAAAGTGAGAGAGAAAAAAATAAACAACTAGGGGAAGGCAGAGATTTCACCCTCCATTGTCTTTGATTGGAGGGGGAAGAGAGAGAGAGAGAGAGAGAGAGAAGCATGCATGTACCGAAAAGGAAAGGGAAAGGAGAAACACAGACTCAGTGGGAAACAGACAACTTGGAATAAGGATGGATGAGACTTTTTTATGCTATGTTACATGTGTTTTACTATGAGGTTTAGGCAACTTTAGTGCTGTGGAAGACAGTGGATTGTATTATTTTTGGTTTTGGGTATATTTATTATTTCTCTATCTTGCTGCATTATGACCTGGTTGATATTTCTCGTTGCTGTCAATATTGTCCAAACATAACAGAAATAGTGAACATGGAGGAGCAAATTTTAACCCTTCGTCTATTCAGTGCAGCTGGGTATGTTTGTTCTATTGGACTATGAGCCAAATTTCTGCTCTATCTCTGTAGGCCATTTTCTAAAGGCTGATGGTAACATTAGCCATGTATAAGCTGTAGGTAGCAACTTGAGTTTGTTGTAGGTCTGCAAAGTTTATCCTCAGAGGCTGGCTAGAGTTTTCCATTTAGCTCCCAGGTGCCCAGAGGCATCAACTGTCAGGACAGAGATGGCCTTACAGACCTGAGACCTGTTCATTTCAGCTTTGATGCACTTTTTGCTCGTGTTCAGTTGCAGCCACAAGCTGCCCTGTTGAAGGATCTGTCCATAATCTTAGCCAAGCTGCTGGGGGTATTTTCACTTGAAAGCATAAAATATTGGAGGTTACCTTTATCTTGGAGTGACCCATCTCTCATTTATCTCAAAGTGACATGCTACTTCTTCAGTGTCAGACTGCTTCTATTGTCTCTCCAGCTTTGAGAGCCCAAGGACGGTGAGCCTTGTCTTTTGGCTAATAATTGGCGAATTTGTGGAACATTATAGATGGTGAGTTTTTCCCATATACTGTGGACATCTAACCTCCATTTGACCCTAGCAATAGGATTCTGAAGTCCATGGAGAAAGCCCTGTCTGGGATATATGTTTTCCAGAGTTTAGATCAATGGAAGAGAGAATCTTAATGATTAACATAAAATCCTAAAGAAACTTTACTGAATAGGTCAGGGAGGCTCATTCATCTAACAAGAGAGCCTCAAACTATCACTCGTTGACTCAGAGTGAGAGGTAAGTATGAAGGGGGACTCTCAGAAATTTGTTCATTGAGTCATGGAGTCACACAGCACGGAAACAGACCCTTCGGTCCAACCAGTCCATGCTGACCATAATCTCAAACTAAACTAGCCTCACCTGCCACCCTTGACCCATATCCCTCTAAACATCTGTTTTTCATTAACTTAACTAAATGTTTTTTAAAGCACAGCCGGTCAGACAGCATCCGAGAAGCAGGAGAATCAATGTTTTGAGAATAAACCTGATGAAGGATTCCTGATGAAGGGCTTTTGCTCGAAATGTTGAATCTCCTGCTTCTCAGATGCTGCCTGAGCTGCTGTGCTTCTCCAGCACCACACTCTTCAACTCTGACCTCCACCATCTGCAGTCCCCACTTTCTCCTAAATATCTTTTAAGCATTATAACTGTCCCACAGCTTCTGGAAGTTCTTTCCACAAATAAATCATTCTCTATGTAAAATCATTGCCCCTCATGTCCTTTTTAAATCTTTGTCATCTCACCTTAAAAATGTGGCTCCTAGGCATGAAATTCCCCCATCCTAGGGAAAAGACACCTGTCATTCACCTTATCTCTACACTTCATGATTTTACAAATCTCTATGAGGTCACCTCTCAACCTCCTGTGCTCCAGTAAAAAGAGTCCCAGCCTATCCAGCCTCTCCTTATAACTCAAAGCCTCCGTTCCTGGCAGCATCCTGGTCAATCTCTTCTGAACCCTCTCGGCTTAATAATATCCATCCTATAACAGAGCGACCAGGATTTGGACACAGTACTCCAGTAGAGTCCTGACCAATGCCAAAAACCTTCTTAACCACCCCATATGTGATGCAAACGTCAAAGAATTCTGTACCTGAACCCAAGGCGTCTCTGCTCTCCAACACTATCCAAGACAGTTCTTTTAATTGTATAAATTCTGTCCTTGTTTGTTTTAACAAAATGTAATACCTTTCTTTTATCCAAATTAAAATCAATCTGCTATTCCTTGGCCCATTCACTCAATTGATCAAGATTTCTTTGTAATCTTAGATATGTCTTCTTCACTGTCTGCAATGCCACCAACCTTGGTGTCATCCACAAACTTACTAACCCTGTTCCTATATTCTCATCTAAATTATTTCTATAAATGACAAACAAAAGTGGATCCAGCACCAATCCCTGTGGAACACATCTGGTCACTGGCCTCCAGTCTGAAAACCATCCCTCCATCATCATTCTCTGCAAGAGGCCCTGCAATTTCCTCCTTAACAATGTATAATATCAGCTGTTAGGGAGTTCCAGGTTTATGGTTTAGCAACAATGAAGGAATTGACGCTACATTTTCAAGTGAGAGCAATGTTTTTGCTTGGAGGAGAATGTGCACATGGTAGTGCTCCCTGTGTCCTTCTAGTCCCTTGTTTCTTGTTTGCAACTGAAAGAGTCTTCATGAACTGCTATTGATCATCTCTGCTAATACACATTTCAGCTGCAATGTCCTGGGGTGAAGGATTTCATATTAAAGGCAATGGATGTGATGCCAGGCAGGCTGCATTGTGTACAATTTCTTGAATAATGCTGCAGTCGAATTCTTTGATACAAGTGGAATATATTCGAAGACATTTCTGATTTGTACCTTGTATATTTTGGATAGCCTTTTAGAATTCAGAATTGGGTTACTCATCTCTGACTCATATGCGTAGTGACAGTATATATGTGTCAGGTCCAGTCAATTTCTGGTCAATGGTGAGTTCCTAGGACATTGATAGTGTGAGATTCAGTGATGATAATGTTTGAATGTTAATTTGAGATGGTTAGATTATTGCTTGTTGGAGATGATTGGCACAATGTTACTTACTATTTATTAGTGTAAGTATTGTTCAGGTTTTGCTGCACATCAACTGAGCAGTTGTGAATACAAGTGAACACTGGTCCACAAGCTAATCCTCAATGAGATTAAGCAGGAAAAAGCATGGCTCAGAGATTGGTGTGGGAGAAATGGGTTTGAAATTGGCACCAGTACTGGGGAAGAAGGGACCTATTCTGATCAGATGGTCTTCACCTGAACAGTGCTGGGACCAGATTCCTGGTGAATCGCATAATTAGGGCTGAAGACAGGGCTTTAAACTAAATGGGGAGATGGGGGTTGGGGAGAAGGTTCAGTTACAGGAGAAATTAAAAAACCTGAATTAAAGGAGGAGGTAAGAATGCAGAACTCAGGAGAGGTTATTAAAACCTCCAGCACAGACACAAACAGGACAGAGTGTATGGAAAGATTAACAATCAAACTTTGAGTACATTGGACAAACGAATGACAATGAGAAGAGGGACATTGAATACAGGACTGAAAGTGTTATTTTTTTTCATGTGAGACACAGTGAAAGACACAAAGTGCACGAATCTTTATTCAAATTCCACCACCAGGAAGATAGGAAAACACCCGAGTGGCCAGTGACAAACACTGCCCTTCACATCAAAGGGCAGTGCTGTGTGATCAAAACAGTGAAGGGGAGGGTAGGGACTAAATCAAAATAGAGTTGGAGGGAGAAATGATGCACTCCACTCCCTGCGGCACCCACCTCTCCCTGAACAACTCCAGGGTGTTGGTGGACACCGCGTGCTCCTTCTCCAAGGACACCCGGGCTCTAACATAACCGCGGAGAGGGGCAGGCAGTCGGCCCTAACGACCCCCTCCACAGTCCGCTGCCTGGACCTGTTGAGGTCTTCACGAGGAGGTCTTCAGACCTGCCCTCCTTCCTCCGTACCGGGTGCCCAAAGATCAGGAGCGTGGGACTGAAGTGCAACCAAAAACAGAGGAGAAGGTTTTTAAGAAAATCAAAAAGGGAGTGCAAACGCCCACACCCAATATATACGTGGTCCATGGACTCCACAGCGCCACAGAACAAGCAGTTGGGCTGGGAGTCCGTGAACCACTGCAATCTGCGGTTGCAGGGGACTGCTGCATGCAGCACCCTCCACCCCAGATCCCCGAGAGAAAGGGGGAGGACTCCCGCGTAGAGAGTCCTCCACTGGGGATCCCCACCACCCGGTGGCAAATGGGTGAAGGTGTTATATCTGAATGCACGCAGTATAGGGAATAAGGTAAATGATGCAGATTGAAATTGGCAGGTATGACGTAGTGGGCATCACAGAGACGTGGCTGCAAAGGGACAAGATTGGGAGCTGAATATTCAAGGATGTACATCCTATCGAAAAGACAGGCAGGTAGGCAGAGGGGTGGGGTTGCCTTATTGGTAAGAAATGAAATTAAATCGATAGTAAGAAACAAAGTAGGGTCAGATGGTGTAGAATCTGTGTGGGTAGAATTGAGGAACCACAAAGGTTAAAAAAAACATAGTTGGAGTTATGTCCAGGCCTCTAAACAGTAGTCAGGAGCTGGGGCGCAAGACACAATACAAGATAGAAAAGATGTGTAGGAAAGGCAAAGTTGCAGTGATCATGAGAGATTTCAATATGCCGGTGGAAAGTAAAAATCAGGTTGGAAGTGGATTGAAAGAAAAGGAATTTGTGGAATGTCTATGAGATGGCTTTTTGGAGCAGTTTGTAGTGGAACCCACTAGGCAATTCAGGATTTAGTGTTGTCCAGTGAGGCAGACTTGATAAGGGAGCTTAAGGTGAAAAAACCCTTAGGAGGAAGTGATCATGATATGATTGAATTTACTCTGCAATTTGAGAAGGAGAAGATAGAATCAGAGGCAACGGTATTACAGCTGAATAATGGCAGCTACAGAGGCATGAGGGAGGAGCTGGGTAGAATAATCTGAGAGAGGAGCCTAGCAGGAAAGACAGTGAAACAGCAATGGCTGGAGTTTCTGGGAGTAAATGAGGAGACACAGCAGAGATTCAATCGAGGAAAAAGAGGCATGGTACAGGGAGGATGAGGCAGCCATGGCTGACCAGGGAAGTCAGGGATAGCATAAAAGCAAAAGAGAAAGCATATAATGTGGCAAACGACAGTGGGGAACCAGAGGATTGGAAAGCTTACGAAGACCAACAGAGGACAACAAAAAAAATGAGGGAGAAGTTTAAACAATGAGGATAAGTTAGTCAGTAATATAAAGAAAAATTATAAGAGTTTCTTTCAATAAATAAAGGGCAAAAGAGAGGCTAAAGTGGACATTGGACTGCTGGAAAATGGCATTAGAGAGATAGTAGTGGGGAACAAGGAAATGGCTGAGGAGCTGAATAATTCCTTCGCATCTGACCTCCCTGTGGAAGACACGAGTAATGTGGAGTGCTGGTGGTGATCTTTTAGGAATCACGAGAATCAGGGAGGGTCCCAGAGGACTGGAAAATCACCTACGTGACACCCCTGATTGAAAAGGGAATAAGGCAAAAGATGGGAAATTACAGACCAATTAGCTTAACCTCGGTCTTGGGTAAGATCCTGGAATCCATTGTGAAGAATGAGATTTCTGAATACTTAAAAGTGTATGGTAAAATAGGGCAAAATCAGCATGGTTTCATCAAGGGGAGGTCATGCTTGACAAATCTGCTAGAATTCTTTGAGGAAGTAATGAGCAGGTTAGACCAAGAAGAGCCAATGGATATTATCTACCTGGACTTCAAGAAGGCCTTTGATAAGGTGCCGCATGGGAGGCTACCAAGTAAGATAAGGGCCCATGATGTTAGAGGAAAGATGCTAGTATGGATAGAAGCTTGGCTGTCTGGCAGAAAGTAGAGATTGGAGATAAAAGATAGCAGGAATATCAGCCGGTGACAAGTAGTGTTCCGCAAGGGTCAGTGTTGGGAACAAAACTTTTCACTTTATGCATTAATGATCTAGATGAAGAAACTGAGGACATTCTGGCTAAGTTTGCAGACAATGCAAAGATAGGTAGAGGGACAGGTAGCATTGAGGAGGTGGGGAGTCTGCTAAAGGACTTGAACAGGTTAGGAGAATGGCAGAAGGAATACAACATGGGACAGTGTAATTTCTGCTCCTAAGTCTTATGGTCCTATGGTCTCAATCCTCAATAAACCTTCCTGTATAGCCAACTGATGAAGGGAAGCTCATTAAAAAAGCAGCTGAAGACGTTGGGCCTAAGATACTGCCGTCAGAAACTACTGCGGCAATGTCCTATATCTTGTTTATACCACACTCTTTCACATTGTACCTTCAACACAAAGGCAATAATTCTCAAACTCATCTCTTTCTTTCCATTTTTATACCAAAGCTGTAATGAAGCCAGGAAGCAAGTGATGCTAACAGAATCCAAATTAAGTATTCTCAGCAACAGCATGCTTGCCAATGTGCTGCTTAATAGCACTTTTGACAGCACCTTCCATCATTTTAATGTTTGAAAGGAGACTAATGGGGCATTTACTAGTCAGGTCGCACTTGTCCTGTTTTATGTGGTTAGGATGTACCTGAGCAGATTTCCACACTCTCAGTTCAATTCCAGTTTTGTAACAGCTTGGCTAAACGTGCAGCTGGTGTGGAACCATGAATCTTCAGCTCTCTTGCCAGACTATTGTCAGGACTGACTGCTTTTGCTGTCCGACCTTCAGCATTTCTTCATATCATGTGACAGTATGGAATTCGCTAAAATCTGGTGGCTGTGATGATGATTTAAGAACAGATGGCTGGACATAGCTGAAGCTTGTGCAACTTTTTTAAAAATTCTCTTGTGGGACCTAGACCTCACTGGCTGGCCAACATTTATTTCCCATCCCTAGCTGGCCTTGAGAAGGCAGTGCTGAGCTGCTTTCTTGAACTGCTGCAAGTCTACATGCTGTAGGTAGACCCATAATGTGCTTAGGAAGGGAATTCACATCCTGGGCTCTGCCTTAATGGGGTCTTCTCCTCCAATTACTCTATTTGTTTAATTGTTCGCTACCATTCATTGAGAGCAATGATCCGATCTCCTTTCTGTGTATTGCCACCTTGCTGTGGTGGAAAGGCTAGACTATTCCATTGTTCCTGAGTTCAATTCCATCAAGAATTCTCAAGACCTGGCAGCTCCACCCAGGTCGGGAAGGGCAGAGGGAGGAGCCAGGCAAAACACAGTTGACAGAGAGCCAGGCAGAGGCTTTTTGTGTGATATCAATTATTGCAATGGTAGATAAAGGCTGTAGCAGTAGGGAGATACCTATTTGTCAAGGTTCCCTTATTACTGGAACTTGATCTACGTTCTGTCTAGGACCATAATGTGCAATGGCAATCCCATATTAAAAGACATCGCACACAAAATGTTTAACTTGAGGAATTCAAATCCTCCCTACCACACTACACAAGATTAAAAATCACACAACCACCACAACCACCTGATGAAGGAGCAGCGCTCTGAAAGCTCGTGCCTCCAATTAAACCTGTTGGACTATAATCTGGTGTTGTGTGATTTTTAACTTTGTACATCCAAGTCCAACACCAGCATCTCCAAATCAACACTACACAAGGTTTGTGATGATCAGTGAGAGGTGACGGGGACAAGATTGAGAGATCTGGAAGTCCCTAGCTTTAACCACTGGGTGGGTGGTGGAGTACGAATCTGTTGTTTCGATCTTGGAATTGGAAGAGGAGAGCTTTCCTCGTGAGTGACCAGCCCCCTTCAGGATTTACTCTGCTCACCCTGTACAAGGCAGTGGGCTACAAAATGTACTTTAAAATGAATCTGTTTGTCACAAACCCTCGGCTGGAAAAAACACTTTCAGAAGGCTCATCGACTTGCAGTCGAGAAACCAAGATCTCATTGACCATAAGAAAGCTCTTTGTGCCTAGCAAAGCCATATCACCAAAGAGAAAAACTCACCAAACTGCAAAGGTGCAGTTACAAAGAGGTGCTAGAGAAATCAAGAATCAATGATTAACTGAGAAAGCTAAGGAGCTGCAAGCCTCACTGACAAGTGCAGCACCAGGGTTTCTTCAATGTCATAAAAGTAATACGTGAACCCAACATTCCTGGCTTTAAAGATGTTCTTGGAACCCACCTCGTGTGGAAGAAGTTAAAGCTGCTATTGGACCTGAGGGGTAACTTTGGCCACACAGAGGTGCGTGTATGGAATGAGCTGCCAAAGGAGGCTGGTACAATTATAATATTAACATTTAAAAGGTATCTGGATGGGTATATGAATAGGAAGAATTTAGACAGATTTGGGCCAAATGCTGGCAAATGGGACGAGGTCAGATTGGGATGTCTGGTAAACGTGGATGAGTTGGACCAAAGGATTTGTTTCCATGTTGTATGACTCTATGCAATATAGCCTTACACAGCCTCAGCAGTACATCTCTGCTCTTGAATTCTAGCCCTCTTGAAGCAAATGCCAACATTGAATTTCCCTTTCTAACTATGAACTGAACCTGCATGTTAACTTCATAATGACATCAGACCCCATGTTATTTTTCCTCCTATGTATTTGTTTCATGGAATCCCAACAGCGTGGAAGCAGGCTATTTGGCCTATCAAATCTGCACTGACCTTCTGAAGAGCATCCTGCCCAGACCCAAGCCATACTGTCTCCTTATAACCCAACATTTCCCATGGCTAATCCACCTGCACATCTTTGAATTGTGGGAGGAAACCAGAACACCTGAAGGAAACCCACACAGACATAGGGAGAACGTGCAAATTCCACACATAGTCGCCTGAGGCTGGGATTGAACTCAAGTTCCCAATGCTTTCAGGCAAAAGTGCTAACCTCTGAGCCACCGTGCTGCCCCCAGGCTTGTTGCCTGTTATAAGTGGGTCCATGCGATTGCCACAGTGACATTAGGATAATCTGGTAATAAGTCAAATTATACCACTTTGAAATTGTTATCATGGAAGTAATACCAATACCAGGTGAAAAGTAGTACCTAGTAAATTAACTTTAAAAGCATAGATTTTCTCGGACATTGTACAGTATTAAAATATAGTGTTAAATTGAGTGGAGCTCCAGGGCTTGGATTTACTATATGAGCTAAGAACATTAATACAAAAAAAATTAGTAAGGGTGTAAAAGAATTATGAACACACATCCCATCTTTATTGAGACAAAATCATAATATATACACATATGATGTTAAAGAAAACATTAGGAAATCTTAATGATATTAAATCAAGGTTTCAATTACATGTCATAATGGAAACTACTTTGTTATTATATTCATTTGTTTTAAAAGAAGTAATGTAAGTGAGGTGACTAATTAAAATGTGCTGACTTTTATGAATCAATACATTACAATAAACATAATATTAAACATTAAATTAAAATGACAATTCAGTTTTGAAAAGACTGCTTAGCTGGGGAAGGAAGCAGCTATCTGAACAACTCTATATCCTGTACCATGGACACGTAAGTTATGCTAACACTCTGGGGCACTACTGAGGGATTACAGCACTATCTTTTGCATTAGGCATGTAACACAAGGCCCTTCTGCCCTCACATTGTAGATGTAAAAGAGGAATTTCAGGATTCTCTTGGTATTCTAGCCAGTATATATCCCTCGATGAAGATCACTGACATCAGATTATACTGTCAGCACATTGTTGATTGTAGGACCAGGAATTTATGCAAAAATTGGTTACAATATTCCGACATTGCAAGAATGGTTACAATTAAGTGCAGAGGATGGCCTGAGATCGAGAAAAACATTAAACTAAATGATTTTTAAAAAAATTATCTAGGGGGTCACCATGTGGTAAGAGCCTACGAATAATGCACATATACTCATGAGTATTAGTATTGATTGTATTATTTTGGATTACCACTGATTTTGAGTTTTGTTTTTATTCTTCTGTGAAGCTGTTAGATTGCAGCATTTTAAACTAATTCTTATTTTAAATGCAATTTAGCGAAGGAAGATTACACCCATTCAACACCATAATTACAGTAGTGCTTTGTTCTCCCATCCAGTCTACTGAAATGCATTCCTGATATGCCATACATTTTCTCTGTTAATGAAAGTAAGTAGATGATTGTATGAATGAACAATTTAACATAAGTGTTTCAGTGTAAGAGCTGAGATTCACCAGAAATTATGTGGTTGCCCTAAGAGGGCTGCTGATTGAGTTAGAATTATTATTGATGAGTGGAAATATAATTGGAGCGTTGAAACAATTCAGGTCATGTTCAAATTAGACAAGCAGTGGAAGCAAAATCTTGGGATACCTTAAGATCGAGGTTGATGGATTTTTGATAAGTGAGGGGTTGGAGTATTATAGGAATTAGGCGGAAAAGTGGAGTAGTCAGATTAGTCACACTCTTGCTGAATGATGGAGCAAATGTAAGGTGCTGAGTGACCTGGTCCTGCTTGTAATTCATAGATAGTCAGAATTATCATTGTAGTCCAAGCCTGGACTTTCCCCAGTGTGTGTAAGAAATGGCTTTATCCATTCACTGCAGTGACAATTGTCCATAGACTTATTGCAAATTTGGCAGTGCAGATGAATCCCAAGCCACTAGACACTCTACAGGGGAACCATGGCATTTGTATTGAGTAAAACTCATTGGAGTAGCAGTAAATCAACTATGGACAAACCTATCAGATCGAAAAATCCTCATTGAAACTACAGATTTCAACCCATAAAGAATAAAGTAGGAACTATAAATTTGGTTTAAATAATGTCTAATGAACAAAATGAAAATGAGGAATGACTCATGGAATTGAGAAACTGATTAATGACTGAATTTCTAAATGTTATTATATTTTTTTCTTTTAAATTTCCAACAGTGAATTTCTTCTGAAGGAATGAGACCCGATATTTTAAAATTTAATTTATAAGGTCCAGAGGATCAATTACTCATAAGCAATCATCACTTGTAGCACCATTAACAACTTACTTGCTTCTGAATACAACAGTTCAAGCTTTTTTTAACCACTTTTAGTATGGAACTATAAGTCAACAACAGGAAGTTCACAGAACTGCAGCATTTTCTTTGAGACAAGGACTTCACAGTGGATTCTGTGATGAAGCACAATGTCTCTGACGGCAAGTTTGACATTTCAGGCTTTAACTGCACATGTACATTACCTAGAAATTGCGGTCAAGTTTCTTCAATTATACCTATTGGGTCAATGTTATCATAGAGTTGGAAATACAATTGTGAAGCTGGAAATATTCCTGGATCCTCCAACTTCTCATCTTGCCCCCTGGCATACATCACCTGAAAACATTGTGTTTGGATGCACAACCCTGTCCCTATTTCAAAGTTGTTTGACATCAGTAATGATGAATAGAAAATTCCCTTAATTAAATATTGCCTGATGAGTAGAAAATTCCCTGAGTAAATATTGCCAAGACCAAACTCATTATTTTCAGAACCCACCACAAACTTCATGTCCCAGATACCAACTCTATCCCTACTCTAGTGACTGAGCTAAACCAAGCCATTCATCAGTCTGGTGTCATATTTGGACATGGATACTTGCCATTATTACTATGTCAATAGCATTGTCCATCTCTTTCTATGGATGTGTACTATACGTGCCTCTGGCATTTGCGGCTGAAACTCTCATGCTTGTCATTGTTACTTGTAGACTTGACAATTCCAATCTTCTCCTGGCCAGCCTCTCAATATCCATCTGACTTAAAGTTGAGCTCATCCAAAATGCTGCTGTCCAGAGCTTAACTTGCACAATCACCCTTTTGCCTGCAGATCTACATTGCCTCCCCCCCACCCCCCACCACCACTGTCTAGCAATGCTTCAGTTTTAAAATTCTCATTTTCAAACTCCTCTGTTAGCTGGCTTCTCATTACTTCTATAATCTCCTCCAGTTCATAGAATTATATCATAGAATCCATACAATCTGAAGAGTAGCCCATTCCCATGGCTAATCCACCTAGCCTGCACATCCCTGGAAACTATGGGGCAATTTCCCATTGCCAACCCCCTAATCTGCGTATCTTTGGACTGTGGGAGGAAACTGGAGCACCTGGAGGAAACCCAGACAGATGCAGGGAGAATGTGCAAACTCCACACAGACAGTTGCCTGAGGCTGGAATCGAACCCAAGTCACTAGTGATGTGGGGCAGCACTGCTCACCACTGAGCTACCATGCCACCCAAAGTTCTGCAGCTTTTTGAAATATTTGAGCTTCTTTATTTATAAATTTGTGCAAGCCCAGTTTTGACCTTTGTACCATTGGTAATGGTTCTCACCAAAAGTTTGTCCCCTAATCTCCGGAATTCTGTCCTTAAACATCCCCCTCTCTATCACACTCTCTCTTCGTTTGAAACGCTTAAAACCTATCTCTTGACCAATCCATTGGTCATACATCTTAGGTCATCCTTACATGATCTGGCATCAGACCTGGCTTTTTAAAGCTCCTCCAAAATGTCTGAGAGATTTTACTTTGCTCAAGGTAACGTTAGTAGCCATACCCAGCAAAACGAAAGATGATTGTAGTTGTTGGAGGTCATTGTAACAGTTCTAGGACATTCTGCAGGAGTTCCTCAGGCCAGTATCCTAGGCTCAACCAGCTTCAGCTGCTTCATGAATGACCTCCCCTCCATCATATGGTTATAAGTGGGGATGATTCCTGATGAAGGGACAATGTTAGCATGATTTATGGCTCCTCAGATACTGAAGTAATCCTTCAGAAATGAGATAACCAGAATCCAGAGAAAGTATATTCCTGTCGGGGTGAAAGGGAAGGCTGGTAGGTATGGGAATACTGGATGACTAAAGAAATTGAGGATTTGGTTAAGAAAAAGAAGGAAGCATATGTCAGGTATCGATCGGATAGATCAAGTGAATCCTTAAAAGAGTATAAAGTAAGTAGGAGTATACTTAAAAGGGAAATCAGCAGGGCAAAACGGGGACATGAGATAGCTTTGGCAAATAGAATTAAGGAGAATCCAAAGGGTTTTTATAAATATATTAAGGACAAAAGAGTAATTAGGGAGAGAATAGGGCCCCTCAAAGATCAGCAAGGCAGCCTTTGTGTAGAGCCACAGAAAATGGGGGAGATACTAAATGAATATTTTGTATCAGTATTTAATGTGGAAAAGGATATGAAAGATGTAGACTGTAGGGAAATAGATGGTGACATCTTGCAAAATGTCCAGGTTACAGAGGAGGAAGTACGGGATGTCTTGAAACGGTTAAAAGTGGATAAATCCCCAGGACCTGATCAGGTGTATCCGAGAACTCTGTGGGAAGCTAGGGAAGTGATTGCTGGGCCTCTTGCTGAGATATTTGTATCATCGAGAGTCACAGGTGAGGTGCCGGAAGACTGAAGGTTGGAAAACGTGGTGCCACTGTTTAAGAAGGGTGGTAAAGACAAGCCAGGGAACTATAGACCGGTGAGTCTGACCTCGGTGGTTGGAGGGAATCCTGAGGGACAGGATGTACATGTATTTGGAAAGGCAATGACTGATTAGGGATAGTCAACATGGCTTTGTGCGTGGGAAATCATGTCTCACAAACTTGATTGAGTTTTTTGAAGAAGTAACAAAGAAGATTGAGGGCAGAGCAGTAGATGTGATCTATATGGACTTCAGTAAGGCGTTCGACAAGGTTCCCCATGGGAGATTGGTGAGCAAGGTTAGATCTCATGGAATACAGGGAGAACTGGCCATTTGGAACAAAAGTAGAAGACAGAGGGTGGTAGTGGAGGGTTGTTTTTCAGACTGGAGGCCTGTGACCAGTGGAGTGCCACAAGGATCGGTGCTGGGACCTCTATTTTTTGTCATTTACATAAATGATTTGGATGCGAGCATAAGAGGTACAGTTAGTAAGTTTGCAGATGACACCAAAATTGGAGGTGTAGTGGACGGCGAAGAGGGTTATCTCAGATTACGACAGGATCTGGACCAGATGGGCCAATGGGCTGAGAAGTGGCAGATGGAGTTTAATTCAGATAAATGTGAAGTGCTGCATTTTGGGAAAGCAAATCTTAGCAGGACTTATACACTTAATGGTAAGGTCCTAGGGAGTGTTGCTGAACAAAGAGACCTTGGAGTGCAGGTTCATAACTCCTTGAAAGTGGAGTCGCAGGTAGATAGGATAGTGAAGAAGGCGTTTGGTATGCTTTCCTTTATTGGTCAGAGTATTGAGTATAGGAGTTGGGAGGTCATGTTGTGGCTGTACAGGACGTTGGTTAGGCTACAGTTGAAATATTGCATGCAATTCTGGTCTCCTTCCTATCGGAAAGATGTGGTGAAACTTGAAAGGGTTCAGAAAAGATTTACAAGGATGTTGCCAGGGTTGGAGGATCTGAGCTACAGAGAGAGGCTGAACAGGCTGGGACTGTTTTCCCTGGAACGTCGGAGGCGGAGGGGTGACCTTACCGAGGTTTACAAAATTATGAGGGGCGTGGATAGGATAAATAGACAAAGTCTTTTCCCTGGGGTCGGGGAGTCCAGAACTAGAGGGTATAGGTTTAGGGTGAGAGGGGAAAGGTATAAAAGAGACCTAAGAGGCAACTGTTTCACGGAGAGGGTGGTACGTGTATGGAATGAGCTGCCAGAGGATGTGGTGGAGACTGGTACAATTGCAACATTTAAGAGGCAATTGGATGGGTGTATGAATAGAAAGGGTTTGGAGGGATATGGGCCGGGTGCTGGCAGGTGGGACTAGTTTGGGTTGGGATATCTGGTCAGCATGCACGGGTTGGACCGAAGGGTCTGTTTCCATGCTGTACATCTCAATGACTCTATGACCTTATATCCAAATGTAGCATGACCTGGATAATATTCAGGCTGATAAATAGTAAACAACATTCATGCCAGGCAATGGCCATCTCCAACATGAGAGAACCTAACAAATTCCCCTTGACAATCAATAAAATTTGACAGCACAATCCCCCATCATCATCATCCTGGAGCTTATCATTGGCCTGAAACTCAACTGGAACAGCTGGATATAAAGACTTTGGCTTCAAAAGCAGTAAAAGGCTTAGAATTCTGCCATGATAGGTCACCTCTCGATGAGTGTAATCCCTGGATGAGTGCAGCTCCATCAACACTCAACAAGCTCAACACTGTTCATTGATACTTGTGTTGTGGGAACATTATTTGCTACCAACTAGCCCAGACCTGAGTATTGTTCAGGTCACTGAATGTGACAGATTGGCACCAGATCTCTCCTTATTTAAGGACAGGTGGTCCCCTAACTTGCTATAATGAAATATGGGAGATTTTTTTAAATTCACGAATGTGGGCACGGCAGCCTAGGTCAGCACTTATTGCCCATCCCTAATAGTTCAGTTCTGAGTCAACCGCATTGCTGTAGGTCTGAAGCCACATCTAGGCCAAACCAGGTAAGGATGAGAGTCAAAAGGTGTGGCACTGGAAAAGCACAGCAGGTCAGGCAGTATCTGAGGAGCAGGAAAGTCAACGTTCAAGAATAAGCCCTTAGTCAGGAATGTGGGGAGGGCTCAAGGGAGCTGGGAGATAAATAGTAGGGTAAGGGTGGGGCTTGGGGAAGTGAGCTGGGAATACCATAGGTAGATGAAAGTGAGGGTAATGGACATAGGTTGGAGTGGAGGGTGGAGTGGATAGGGAAGGAAGGTGGACAGGTAGGACAGGTCAAGATGCCAGTGCCGAGTTGGAGGGTTGAATCTGGGATGAGGTGGGTTAGGGGAGATGAGCAAACTGGGGAAGTCAATGTTGATGTTGTGTGGTTGAAGGGTCCCAAGGCAAAAGATGAGGCATTCTTCCTTCAGTTGTCAGGTGTCTTTGATTTGGTGGTGGAGGAGGCCCAGGACCTGCATGTTCTTGGCGGAGTGGGAGGGGGAGTTGAAATGGTTGGCTACAGGATGGTGGGGTTGTTGGGTGCATATGTCCCAGGGATGTACACTGAAATGCTCTGCGAGTTGGCAATCTGATGCAGAGGAAACCACATCGGGAGCAACGGACACAGTAGATGAGGTGAGTGGATATGCAGGAAAATCTCTGCCAGATGTGGAAAGATCCTTTGGGGCTGTGGATGGAGGTGAGGGGGTGGGGGGGTGCGGCTGCAGGTTTTGCACTTTTTGTTGTGGCAAGGGAAGGTGCTGAGAGTGGAGGGTGGGTTGTTGGGGTGGGGTTGGACCTAACAAGGGAGTCACGGAGAAAATGATCTCTGCAGAATGCTGTTAAGAGTGGCGAGGGAAATATGTCTCTGGTGGTGGGGTTTGACTGTAGGTGGCGGAAATGGAAGAATAATGCACTGCATCCAGAGGACCGGGGCGGTTCTGTCCTTTTTGCAGTTGGAAGCATAAGATTCAAGGGTGGAGGTGCTCAACGTGGTTGAGATGTGCTGGAGGGCATTGTTGATCATGTGGAAGTGGAAATTCCAGTCCTGGAAATAGGAGGCCGTCTGACAAGTCCTGGAGTGGAATTACTCCTCCTGGGAGCACATATGGCAGAGGCGGAGGAATTGGGAGTAAAGGATAGCATTTTTAATGGAGTGGAGGGGGGTGTAAGAAGAGGTGTAGTCCAGGTACTTGTGGGAGTCGGTGGGTTTGAAATAGATGTCCATGTTGAGTTGATTGCTGGAAATGGAGACAGAGAGGTCACAAAGGGGAGAGAGGTGTCCAAGGTGTCCAGGTGAATTTAAGGTCAGGGTAGAAGGTATTAGTGGAGTAAGGATGGCAGTTTCCATCCCTAAAGGGCATTAATGAACCAAGTAGTTTTACCTGACAAATGACACCATTTTCATGGTCATCATTCGACTCTTAATTCCAGATTTTTATTGAATTCAAATTCCATAATTCAGGACCCCCTGAACATTACCGAGACTGCTGAATTAGTCTATTGGTAATAGTCTAGTCATAGTACAACAAGGCCATTGCCTGCCCAGATATGCATAGTCATAAACTGACAGATTTTGGTGAAGTACATTTTGTTACTTATGTTGACCTGCAGAGGTGCCTCATGGATGTTCGGTTTTGAGCAATGAAAATGTTATTCAAGAGTTGAAATTATTACTGGAAAATGTAACTATTATTTAGTGTTAGAAATATTACTATAAAGTCGATCGTATGGTTGGAATTAATCCATTCAGAAAACCATCAAATGCTGTGTTGTGAGACTGCCATAAGAATGTTCAGGATGTTATGCATTTGAAGCTAATTATGCAAATATACACAATTAGTTTTCTGTCTGTTTAAAATGGGCGAAATGCCCGTAGGGGTGAAACAGACACCAGCAGTTCACTGCAATAATATAAATAAGTACTGACTTTAAATTATATCACTACTCGATTATCTTTTGTGATAATTTAGTTTAGTTTGTAATATGGAGACTGGTACAGTGGAGAAATCCCACAAGGTTTTCCTTCCATCAGTCACCCAGCAGAATGCTCACGGATTGTGAAATGGAGGAATGTACAGACTTGTTTATAGAATGCCTGTTACAGCTAGCTGTTGAGGCTGTGGCTGACTGGTCAGAGAATACTGATTTGGGTATGATTTACCATACCTGACATCTGCTTGACATTGCCAGTTTTGTTATGTGTATATTCACCTTGGCTTCTGGGAAAATTGAATTAATGCAACAAGGCTTTACTTGTTTTCTAGTTACAGTAAATTAGATTTCTGACTGTTTTATTTTGAAATATCCTTATTTGTAAACATAAAGATTAGGCAATGAAAGTAATGAGATTCCGGAGCAGGGAAATATCTGAGCTAGTATTTTATTCATTTTCAACTTTTGTAACTAGAGCAGCAACAATACTGCTATTGGCTCTGACCATTGACTGACTGACTGACCTTGATAAACATTCTCTGGTTGTTGTGGTAACTGCAAAAAATTCTGCATCAGCAGCTCAATATGAATATAGCAGTCACTTTCGACAGGTACCATTCCCTGGACTGCTTCAGTTACACCACAAAGGAAATTCTGTTACCCTTCTTTATGAAGAAAGCTTGGGGTTATTACCCCAACCTCTGGGTGTTAATGAAGGTGGCATGGACCATTCAATTCATGGCAGACTTATGTGGCCCTTATCGAAATTGGTGTATAAATAAATTGTACTTAGATGAAAGGCTTACAGATTCACTTATGTTATAATAGCTCCTACTGTCTGTTGTGTCTCCATTGGCAACTTGCTCACTTAGATAAGCAACTGAAAGGGGTGGGGTGGGGTGGGGTTGGGGGGTAAACAGGCTAAAGAGTTGAAAGGTAACTATGGTGATGGATAACTATGAGAAATGGTGAATCAGAGAACATTCTCGCTCCATCTGCCTCCACTATCATATATTTTCAAGTGTCATGGAGAAAGTGTGCTAACTCTTTTTTTAAGCTACATTCAAGATGAGTTGAGTTTTTTGGAGGATTTCTGCCTGGTGAATTCTTTCACTGTATCTTATCCAACATTCTGTATTAAACACCTGTCATGTCCCTCAGGCATCTCTCATGTCCAATTCTGGCTGCATTTTAACCATGCTTGGTTCTCAGAACAAGTTGCCACTCAATGGATATCCACCAGAAAGCTGGTATCCCCAGTTCCCATGCCATCTTTAAAGGCAGTTGTTCACCGGGACAAGCACTGACAACTTGGCATTGCCCTTCACTGGCAGCATAATTATGCTATCCATGTTACAGCCGACATGGGCTGACACTCCCTTGCACATACAGCCACATTCTCTCAGCCTTTTTGCTGCTAAACCACCAGCCACACACTTTACTGTTTGTAGCTGCATCCCACCTGAAACCCTCTCAGGCAGCACTACTTCATCTTCAGTTTCCATCATAGACCCACAGCTTGTCATTTCCAGTAGGGGAACATCACATACAGACAAGCAATTGGAGAATTCCAAGCTTGAGCTTTTATTTACAGAAAGGTTACGCAAACGAAACAATAGAGGTTGCAGTTTACCCTGACAATGCAAACCAGACTTTGGCATCTTGGTCAAAGAATATTTTACAGTTCACAATGATCTGCACCCAGCCCTCATCTACGGGCAGCAAGTGCCAGTGAGGTCCTGTCTGGCTTGTAGCACTTGAGTTCTGTCATAGGGAGAGAGAGCTTCCTCCTCCCAATGCCCTTGTCCTCATCCTCAGAAGGCTGCGTTCTTCCCTTAGTTCCTCAGCAGCATCATTGTCTGTTACAACTGTGCAGAGCACAACACAGCACACCAGGATGATGCAGTCCACTTTGTCTCTGCTATATAGAAGGGGCAGCACGGTGGCACAGTGGTTAGCACTGCTGCCTCACAACACCAGAGACCTGGGTTCAATTCCCACCTCAGGCGACTTACTGTGTGGAGTTTGCACATTCTCCCCGTATCTGCATGGGTTTCCTCCCACAGTCCAAAGAAAATGTGCAGGTTAGGTGAATTGGCCATGCTAAATTGCACCTAGTGTTAGGTGAAGGGGTAAATGTAGTGGGTGGGTTGCGGGTCGGTGTGGACGTGTTGGGCCGAAGGGCCTGTTTCCACACTGTAAGTTCCACACTCTAATCTAATCACTCCCAGACCAGTCCAAGCAGTGGAACCACATCTTTTGCAGCACTATACTTTGTTCCACCATGGCCCTGGTTGACACAAGGGTTGCATTAAACCTGGGATCCCAATGAATCAGACTGTTGTGCAAAGATTTAATGAGCCATAATTGCAGTGGGGGAATGGTGGGGGGGGGGTGGGGGGGGGGGGGGGGGGGGGGAGGTGGTATCTCTTATTTCCCAGTAGCTAGCCTTATAATGCTCTGAAAAGCACCAGGACACAAGAGTGCTCTAGGATGTAGGAGCTGTGGCAACTGCCAGGGTAATCATAGAATCCATATCCAGATCATTCAGCCCATCGAGACCACACCAACCCAAACAGAGCATCCCACCCAGACTTCTCACCCTTACCCCATCCCTGTAACCCTGTATTTTCCATGGCTAATCCACCTAGCCTGCACATATGCAGACACAATGGGCAATTTAGCATGGCCAAACCTCCTAATCTGCATATCTTTGGACTGTGGGAGCAAACCAGAGCATCTAGGGGAAACCCACACAGACATGGGGAGAACATGCAAACTCCACACAGTCACCCAAGGGTGGAAGCAAACCCAGGTCCCTGGTGCTGTGAGGCAGCATTGCTAACCAATAAGCCACTGTGCTGTCCCAATGGGCACATGCAGGAAATTGTAACAGCGATCACAGAGCATCTCAACATTAATGGAATGGAACCCCTTCCAACTGATGAATTCAACAGCATTGTGTTATGGCTCAGTAATGTCTCTGCCAATGTTCCCTACTACAGCCACACGGCCTCTGGGCTCCAGCTGAAGCTGCAAGTTAATGATTGGCATTTGTGGCCACTTCTTACTCAGAAAAATGTAAAGGTATTCAGAGAATACTTTACTTCAAAGGGTTCTCAACAATATCAGTAGTGCCCAGCTCTCCCCATGGAGCCACCGATCTTCCATTGCTGAAATGCCTTCTGTTAGTCCTCCATATTTGGGAGTGCGGCCACTGTTCTTAACTGGTGAGGGACTCCTTAAAGATAGCCACAACCTCCGAAATCTTCCTTGGGGGTTATTCTGCTGGCATTTCCAGATTCTAAATTTCATTTTATTCCAATTGTGGAATGAAAATCTAGCATGTGATTGTTGTCAAATTGCTTCTGCTCAAGCCTTATCAGCATCACTCTGCAATCCATCTTGTTTGTAACACTGGAAAATCTCAAATTACCAGAAGCAACAAAGAAATAGGGCAAAAGTGCACACAAGCAGTTGTTTAAAATCACAATTTTTAAGTATCTGCACATGTGCAAAATCCTACTTGCATAATTATAAAGCACCTCATCATATATGTTGCGATTTCTTTCCAATCAATAGATTGCTTTCAAATTATTATCATGGATAACATGGCAGGCAAGTTTAACACAATAAGTTATACAAGCTGTAGCATTGCTAACTGCTCACCTGGAAGTAAGCATTATGCGGGTGGTAATGTGAAAACTACATTGTTGCTTTACATGGATGGGGGCTGACAGCTCGTGCCCCCTCCCTCTATCTTTCAAAACTAACAATATTCTCTAATATCATTGCTTCAATACGCATGCAGCACAATCTCATAAGCAAGTTTCACTTGTTGCATAAAAACTCCAGAACAAAATAATTGTCAAAATCACCCCCGTGTTATAATCAACCTCTCTCCATGCCAACGATCCATTTTGTCCTTTTGCTTAATTTCATTTTGCACTGTCACTCTTCCTGGTTGCCAGAATGTTTGCAAAAGCATAACCATCTGTACCTGCTTTTATTTACATATCCGCACATATCAGTGAAAAGACATTTTAATTAATTTCAATCTGGCTTCTATACATGAGGCAGTAGCAGTAGGAGGTAAGAAATAGGAGGCATGTGGTACCAGCGGGAACAAGAGTGGATCTTTTTCAGTGGGAAATCCCATTTGCGTTACAGCCAAGATTACTGTAAATGAGCTCAGCTGAAACAGTATGTTTTTACCAGTTGTATTCCTGCCTGTTGTGATACTTAGCTATGTGGACTAGAATGGATCCTTTTTTTATCCCTTCGTCTGTGATGGGATCTCAGATAAAGAGACAATGGTATGCCTTAATTAACATCAGCGGGCTGGATACAGGAAAGAAAAAATTGGCTTGAGTTCCTACTCCTCATTGCTTTTTTAGTAGCCTCTGATGGACATACAGGAATATTATTTTGGATATGATTCTTTCCATTGTAACTTGCAGATGTTAATCATCCCAGATCCTTTAATAAGAATAAAGGTAGCAGAAGGCTGTCAATATTTATTGAACAGCACTCGAAGTGAAGGTGATATTTTTGAAAAAGACACCAAAGAACTGTACAATGAAATGCCAGTGAAAAAGATATTAAAATAGTGATTTTTGGGCTGTAATCTAGTCTCATGATTTGACTGATAGTTATAAGCCATTCAAGCTTTACTCCTTTAGTTTTGGAGTGATGTGAAATATGCAGCTACATTATCTCGGCGTCTATGATTTGTTCTACCTGTACACATGCAAGTTTTAACAGTTCTTTACTGATTCTGTTCTTTATTTTTTGATATCATTCTTTGTATAATTAATAATATATGACATGTGGAATTGTTTTGATCTTTGCAACACTGGTTAGAATAATTCACTTGACTGTTGATTTATATCACCATCTAGGGGATCCACGTGGAATTAGAGCCGGAATATCATTTTGAGATACATTTGATTAAGCTCTTCATTGTGTTACTGCAACGATGTTTATTCACTTACAAAAGCAATCACATTTAGCCCACTCAGTTTTTTAATTAGATTTTTAAACATCAGTTAAGTACACGCTTCATAACTTCTGTTAGAAGCCAATTTTGAGCAGTAAGAAAACTTCCTCACAGTATGGAAAAGTGTGGTAATTTTCACTTTTACTAAATGTGGTGTGAAATCTCTACTGGCACATCATAAATTCAATGCTATAAGTCTTAAATATTCTAAAATAGTAGTTTCTGTCAAAATGGCAAACTAACAACCAACCCAGCATTTTCAGATGTGAATGCAATCCTTGTAAATCAGTAGAGCGTGAATAGTTTTGTAACAAAAATAACATAAGAAATTCATACATAAAAATGCTGAATATATGGAATAAACTGGCAAAGGATACCATAGACTCAATAATAATTTGTTATTTCAAATCATTAAAGAAACTTCTCTTTCAGAGGTCATTTGATGACATAGTTCACTCTCATGACTGGCATTAGATAATGTAGTCAGCGGAATAGAAGGAGAAACTCCATGCACGCAATATTTTCTGAAATTACTATATTTGATTAATTATTTTGAACTGCAAGCTATTATAAATGATAATCAAAATCAGATGAATGCCTAATTAATTGTCTGTTGGTGAATTTGGCCTTGAAATTAGGGCAACTCCCTGTCCTCTTTCAAATAGTGCTACTAGATCTTTAACATCCACCTAAATTTCCAGGGAAAGTACTCAGTTCATGATTAAAATAATTAATCTGAATAAATGGACATGCGCAAATGCACCCAACTCAGTACTAGTTCGGCTTGTCAGATTAGATATAGCACACAAGTCTTAGGCTGGGTCTTGAACCCAACACCTAATGGCTAAATTTCACACTTAAAATGGATCTGAAGACTCAACATGGAGAGTGGCACCAGTTTATCCAATGCCTGTCCTATTGAATTATTAGAATCTGTTTCATGCCACAACCATTTTGGAGACACAATCAAATAGGTAATAAATTCATTGGTTTAAGCAGAATTTATGATTCATGGAAGCATGGAATAAACCTAAGCCTTACTATCCCATTCAAAATTTTGGATGGACGTTTGACCTTCCACCATGAATTTATCAGGAGGGTGGAATTCCTCAGAACAAAGTTGGTATAACTGCCTTCAAATGTGATATTGATATTGCTGTATTTATTGGAGATGGATGTAGAATATGTGTCTGGCAGTGCCTTGGAATAAGTGTCTATATTTTCTTATGCCAGTCATGAGAGTGAATTGTGTCACCAAATGACCTTTGAAAGAGAAGTATCTTTAATGATTTGAAATAGCCACTCATTATTGAGTCTATGGTATCCTTTGCCAGTTTATTCCGTATATTCAGCAATTTTTATACATAAGTTTCTTATGTTATTTTTGTTACAGAGCTATTCACTCTCCACCAAGTACATAGTAAGAACCTTCACTTAAAGCCTTTTTTAAAATGGGGAGGCTATTGCACTGCCTATTCTGACTAACCAGGAAACTCTCCTACACTTAGGGCCTTGGTCAGGCATATCAGACAATTTGCAGATTGGTAGTCTGTATGGACTATAGAATATGTGTTCATTGTGAAAATGGTGTTCCTTTCTATCCAAATAATTTAATGGATTGACTTTTGGCATTATCAATGCAAAATGAATATCTGACACTTTGAGATAATCAGCAACTTAATAAAACCCTGAACCCCATCACACCCTAGCCTTACTGCTGCCCCATATTGAATAACTTCTCACTCACTCAAATGTACAACTGAAGGGCACTCTGGGTGATGTTGCATTGGGATAATGGACTATTTTCTAATTTGTGGCAAAAGGAGAACTGCATCTTTTGTTTGTTATGCACACAAATTTCATCAGACTTTCTGATACATATCGAAGTCCTTCTATTTGTCAATTAGTCGTGGAACACATACTCAGAAATTAGAGTTGCAGTAGTCCTTCATGGCTAGTTGGTCCTTTGTTTTTATTAATTCATAGAATGTAAGAACTGCTGGCAAGTCAGTACCTGTTGCTCATCCCTAATTGCACGTGACAAGTGGGTAGTGATCTGCCTTCTTGACAACCTGTTAGAATCAAACACAGTGCTGCAATTCTAGAATCACAGAAAGGTCAGATTGTATTAAGGATAGAATTCCCTATCCCAAAGGATACAAGGGAACTAGATGGGTTCTTTTGAGATCCAATAATTTCACAGTCACCATTATTGGAACTAGATTTTTTTCCAAGTTTATTTATTTAACCAAATTTGAATTTCCAAGCTTTCACGGTGAGACTTATGTCACCAGATCATTGGTCCAGGTAATTAATTGCTTGTCTGATAATATAAACACCATATCTCAATTTGCAAATATTTTTCCTGGTTTAGAAACTTTGGAATTTGCTCACTAGTGCTTACATTCCATTTCATGCTGTAGAGCTTTCAAATGGATGTTTTAGTTGATCTCCAAATCCTTCATATGCAAGAAATGTGAAAATTTAACAGTCTCTAAGTTGACAGCATAATGTCTGATATTATAATTGCTGTGCGATTAACTGCTCAGTGGTTGCAATGTGCAAAACCTGTCTTGAGACCACACTTATATGTTGAAGTTAATTCAGTGTACTAAATGCTGCAAAAATATATATTTGTAATTTAACATCTAGAAAAGAGATTTTTTTTAGCCAAAATGGGAGGGAAATTGCAGCCTTCCTTTAATCTTAACTTAGTAGAAAGGATCAGGCAATGTGCAAATAAATTATTCCAATATCCATGTCAATAGAATGTCTCTGTATTGAAGTACAGAAGTAATTTGCATCTTTAATTTTCACAGACAGAAACAATGAAAATGTCACGGTATTTGCATCAGCGTAGATTACCAGTTGAGTGGTTTTATATTAAGTATGTTGTTATTATCAACACATTGGATTGTTGCACAGTGGCATTTTTGACACTACATAAGTTGTGATATTTTATCCATTGAGATACTGGCTGTGATAAATAATGCTGAGGGTTCAGGTTTCTGCTTGCAACAAGATTACGTCTCTAAAAAGCTTACTTGCCAACATCAGTGTATTGCTACAAATTAGGAAGGATAAGGAAGTTTGTATATTTCTAAAATGATTTTTACAGTATGATTTGGAAATGAATTCTGTTACACAATGCTAACATATAATATTTTAATGCTACATTTGCCTGAGAATATTGTATGGTTAATTTATTATAGCATATTGCATCAGATAATGCATACAATATTAGCTTATCAATATACCTTTTTATATAAAATATTAAAAGGCAATGTAATTATTAGATGCCTATAAATGCCCTGGTGGTTTATGTTTTGAACAGTCTTGCTTTCAATGAGGAAATGTTGAGGAGTTATACTGGGTAATATTTTGTTTCATTCATTTGGAGTGGTTGTATCAAGCTTACCATTTGTTCTCTCAATCTTATAATCATTTCTGTGCTCTCATACTACCTGAAGAGAATGACTGGAGCTGCAATATGTGTTGACATGAGTTACGCTATGAAAGAGAATTCTGGGAATGTCAGAATGTCAGGCTTGGCACCTGAAATTACCATGCCAGATGATTTTCCTGAGGTTCTGGATCCACTTGATGCTCCAACTCCAGGTTGGAAAGAGAAGACTCCTGATGCAGATAGTTGCATAAACTAATGGTCACAAAGTCCTGGGTGGCAACCCAAACAGTCAGTTCTAGATGCCAATGGGACAATCACTGTTGGATTTCCTTAGTCATTGTGTCTCACTAAGTCATTTTCTACTTTATTCATTCAGGAATGTGGCATCACTGGTTAGACGAGCATTTATTTCTCATCCCTAGTTGCCCTTGACAAGGTGACCTGCCTTCTTGAAGCTCTGCAGAACATGTGACGTAGGTACACCACAATGCTGTTTGGGAGGAAGTTTCTGGATATTGTCCCAGTGACGGTGAAGGAATAGTGATATAGTTCCAAGTCAGGATAATGAGGGGCTTGAAGAGGATCCTTCAGAGATAATATCCGGACCAACTTCCAGACGCCATCACTGAGGATCACCACCTAGATGTGGTGGAGAGGATTGTGTGTACCCAGGAATGCGAAGGTTAAACATGGCAGGGTCACCCCTAGTGGTAAGCTCGAGGGGGGAGGTTCCAGACAAAGACCAATCCATGAAGTCCTCAATGGTGGAACAGGCAGAGGGTGATAGTTAAACTTAAATGAGAGCATCACAATGCCTGAAAGGCAAATGAAGGCAGCAACCAGTCGTTTTGGTCTCCATATCAGTGGGCTTCAACCCCTATCTACCAAGATCACCAGCCTCCCCACATTAAAAAGCATCATGCACAAGGGTTCTCTCAAGAGGTACCAGACCTACTTATATCCTGGACAAAAGTCCTATAGTGAACATCTAGTGGCAGAAAGGGCAGAACTGTGATATCTGGAAGCCCATGGTCATAAACTGACACATCAGGCAGTGGGTGTCAGATTCGGTCACCTTGTTCCTGGAGGGGATAGAGAGAGCATTTCTATAGCTGAACCCATGACTGTTTAGCTCTGTTCAGGATCCACTCTGCTCACCCCAGAAGGGTGGAAGGGGCCAGAAAAGCTCCCCTAAAAATAGCCTGCATCAAAACCCCTGACTGGATTACCGCCACGTGGTGAGAAATGAAGAATAATAAGCTTTGTTGCCTGGAATGTAAGAACCCTGATGGACCCAACTAACAATGACCGACCTGAGAGAAGAACTGCCATCATAGCCAGAGAACTGATGAGATGTGAGATCAACTGAGCTGCTTTTTCCGAAACCCACCTTGCAGACAAAGGGCAACTGAAGGAGGTGAAAGATGATTACAACTTCTTCTGGAAAAGGAAGGCTGCTGATGAATCCAGAATCCATGGTGTTGAATTCGCAATTAAATGAGCTCCTCTGTTGCCTCTCTGAATTTCCCGTGGGGATCATTGACTGACTCATGACCATTTGCCTGAAGCTCGCCAACGACCAGCTGATCAATTGTGAGTGCTTATACTGCAACCCTTTGACTCAGAGGAGGAAGTAAAGGAGACTTTCTATGCCAATCTTGACATACTGTTGTCAAGTATCTCCAAGGAGGACAAGGTAATTCCTCTTGAAGATTTCAATGCCAGGGTTGGTCGAGACAACAATCTTTGGAATGGTACCATAGGAAGGGAAGGTAACTGCAATATCAATTCCAATGGAGTACTTCTCACACAATGTGCTGAGTACAACCTCACCATCATAAACACATGCTTCCATCAGAAAAAAATTCAAAGCAGCTTGGAGGCACCCACACTCGAAAAAACAACATCTCATTGATTATGTCATTGTTCGCTCCAGGGATCATGGGGAAATGAATGTCACCAGGGCTATGATATGCTCAGATGACTGCTGGTCTGATCCCCACATTATCCACTCCACAAGGTCCACCAGACTACATAGAAAGACAAGGGTTCAGAAAAATCAGACCCAGCCAAGATTCAATATCGAGAGCCGAGATAACACAGTCACAACATACATCAATAAGTCTCGCATGCTAAAAACCTATCTTGGGAATAGCCAGAGGACTGGTGCAGGTTAGGTGAATTGGCCATGCTAAATTGCCCATAGTGTTCAGGGATGTACAGGTTAGGTGCATCATTCAGGAGAAATGTAGAGCAACAGGGTAGGGGAATGGATCTGTGTAGGTTACTCTTTTGAAGGTCGGTGTGGACTTGTTGGGTCCAATGGCCTGTTTCCAGGGATTCTAGGTTTCTATGATTTGGTAACACAGAAGAACACTCGACTCTGCTTCAATCAACCAGTCTCAGTACCTATAGTAACATCCTCGGATAGAAGACCAGAAACCATCAGGACTGGTTTGATGAGAATGACATGGAAATTAAACAGCTCATCTCCAAGAAAAGGACAGCCTTCTGTGACCGACAGAATGACATCAACTGCAAGGCCAAAATAAGACCCTATGTCAAAGCTAAGGCTGATGTCCAGAACAGGGTAAGGGAACTCAAAACTAAGTGGTGGACTGGTAAGGCCTTGGAAATCCAGTAGCTGACAGATGCTGGTGACATAAGAGGCTTCTTCAGCGCCACCAAGGCAATACAGTGTCCAAGCTACTGTGGCCAAAACCTGCTGCACTCTAAAGACAGACACATACTGCTCAAGGGCTACGATGCAATAAATACCCACTGGAGAGAGCAATTCCAAGAACTCCTCAAATATAATACCAATGTTAATCATCAACCAAATCCCCCAGAGATCCATGCAAGATGACATGGGTGAACGAAATACCAACGAAAGTGGAACGAAGTGCCAACGAAATACAAAAGGCCATTAGGAACCTAAGAAACAACAAAGTTGCTGATCCTGATGGGATCCTGACACAGATCCTAAAGGATGGTGGCCCACAGCTCCATGAACATATTTTGCTCTTGGAGAACTCCCCTCAGAGCTCAGGGATGCTCTGATTGTGACCATATTCAAAAAGCGTGACAATGCTAGCTGTGGGAATTACAGAGGCATCTCCCTTTGGTTAACTACTGGCAAAAGGCTTGCACGTGCCCTCACCAATGGACTACTGCCGTTATCGGAGGAAATACTCTCTGAATTGCAGTGTGCCTTCTGCCCGTCCAGAGGAACAATAGGCATGATCTTCAGAGTAAATCAATTACAAGAAAAATATCAATGGCTTTACATTGCCTTCATTGACCTAACTATGGCCATTGACACAGTTAACCATCAGGTTGTCTGGCAGATACAGTCATAATGCGGCAGCCCTGATATAGTTGTCGGGATGCTGACACTGCTGCATGATGTCATGTCTGTGACAGTGCTTAGCAACAGTGGATTGGAGCCTGAGCTGTTCACCATGGAGATGGAGGTCACCATCGCACCCAGCCCGTTCACCACTGTCATGGCCGCCATCCTCCCCCTCACTGGCCAAAACATGCCCAAGGGAATTCAAATTGTTTACCATATGGACGGCAGGCTGTTCAAACTTCATAGGTTCAAGGCCAAGGGCCACTACCTCCATTTTGGAACTTCGATATGCCGACAACACTGCCATCGCAGCATACACTGTTGAAGATTTGCAGTGCATCTTGAATGGCTTTGACAAGGCAGATAAGCTCCTAGATCTTACTATTAACATAAAAACAACTGTAGTATTCCATCAACGACCACCCAACCGTCCCTTCATCCCCTTGAAAATGTAGATCACTTCCCATACCTCAGCAACTTTCTCTCTTCCAAGGCTAACATCGATGCAGAAATACAACACTGCCTGAGCTGTGCCAGTACAGCCTTGACCTCACTCAAAAGAAGGGTGTTTGAAAGCTATGACCTTCCGGCTCAGGTTAAACCTCTGCTCTACAAAGCCGTTATCGTTCCCACACTGCTTTTTGGAGCAGAAATGTGGACTACCTAAAGTAGGCATCTTTAAGCACTGGAACAACCCCACCAGAGATCCCTATGAAAAATCCTGTGGATCATCTGGGAAGGCAAGTGCACTAACACCAACATCCTGGAGGAGTATAGCATTTGGTGCTGGAAAAGCACAGCAGGCCAGGCAGCATCCAGGGAGCAGGAGAATCGACATATCGGGCATAAGCCCTTCACCAGGAATCTTGGAGGAGGTCAACATGGCCAGCATCACTACTGCCATAAATCAGCAGCAACACCGACAGACAGACCATGTCATCCGAAAGCCCAACTCATGCCTCCCAAAACAGATCATGTATTCCCCAGCTGGAAGAAAGTCTGCATTCCTCTGGTGGCCAAAAGAAACGCTTCAAAGATGACATCCATATCAACCTCAAGAAATTCCACATCTGCATCAAGAACAGGGAGGAGATGGCTACAGACCATATTCATTGGGGAAACATCATCCAGCAAGGAGCTATATGTCACAAAACAATCTCCACAGTGCCGTTGAACAAAAGCAATTCTTGTGTGAGGAGTGACGGAACATCAGGAAGGTCCACCCACCACGACCCACCAATGCCCACACTGCTATCGAATCTGTGGATCCCGGATTGGCATTTTCAGTCATCTGAAGATCCACAAATAGACGCCGTTTTGGAGGACAATTGCACACTACCCAAGTAATCGCCAAGAGAGAACGCCCTCGTCCTCCCGGTTGATAGACATCACAGGTTTGGAACATGCTGTCTAAGGAGCCTTTGTGAATTTCCATAGAGTATCTCATAGATTATAAACACTGCTGCCACTGTACATCAGTGTGAAGAGAGTGAACGTTGAAGGTATTGTGGTGACTATCAAGTAGGATACTTTATTCTGGATGGTATTGAGCTTCTTGAGTATTTTTTGGAGCATTGAGGCAAATGGAGGTTGCTCCATCAAACTCCTAATTTGTACCTTTTTAACTGTAGATAGCTTTTGAGGAGTCAGGAGGTGAACTATTCACTGCAGAATTACAAACCTCTGATCTGCACTAATTGTTTGAGTTTGGTTTCTGGTCAATGGAAACCCCAAGGATATTGATGGTGGGAAATTCAAAGTTGATGATAGTATTCAATATCAATGGGCAAGGGGTGGATTCTCTATTGTTCAAGACAGTCATTGCCTGGCAGTTGTGTGACATGGCCATTACTTGCCAGTTAATGGTTCAAGCCTGAATATTGTCCAGGTCTTGCTGCATTTGGATACAAACTGCTTCATTATCCTGAAAGTTGTCAATGGTGCTGAACATTGTGCAACCGATGGCAAAAATTAATATTTCTGACCTTATGATGGAGGAAAGGTCATACATGAAGCAGCTAGAGATGGTTGGCCTGAGGATATTACCCTGAGGGACTCCTATAGTCATGCTCTGTAGCTGAAGTAAGTGGCGTCCCAACAACCACAACCATCTTCCTTTATGTTAGAAAAGACTCCAATCGGCAGAGAGATTCCTTCTGATTCCCATTAACTCTGTTTTGCTGGGATCTGTAATCTTTGGTGAAATGCGGCCTTACTGGTACTTTCACCTCACCTCTGGGGTTCAGCTCTTTCATCTTTGCTTGGACAAAAGCTGAAATGACATCTGAAGTTGAACATGCATGACACAACCCAAGCTGTGTGCCAGTGAGCAGTTTATTGCTGAACAAGTGCTACTTGATAGTACTCTCATAGACACCTTCTATCACTTTACTGATAATGGAGAGTAGGCTGGTGGGGCAGTAATTGGCTGGGTTAGATTTGTCCTGCTTTTGTGAGAACATCCCTGATCAATTTTCCAGATTGACCACTAGATGCCAGTGTTGTAGCTGTACTGAAACAGCTTGACTAGGGGTGTGGTTATATATCTTGACTACTATTGCCAGAATATTTTCAGGATCCATAGCCTTTGCAATATCCAGTGCCTCCGACCAGTTCTTGATATCACATGGAATTAATCAAATTGGCTGAAAACTAGCATCTGTGATACTGGGGACTTCAGGAGGAAGCCAAAATGGATTATCCATTTGGCACTTCTGGGTGGAAAGACCCTGTGTTTTTAGCACCGATGTGTTGGGCTCCCTATCACAGAAAATAGGATGATCTTGAAGATTCCTCCTCCATTGTTGATCACAATTCACCTCTCAATGTAGCAGGACTGCAGAGCTTAGATCTGATCCATTGGCCAGAGATCATTTAGCTCTGCCTATCACTTGTTGCTTATCATGCAAGTAGTCCTCTGTTGTAGCCCATCAAGACTGCTTCCTCATTTCTGAGGTATGCCTGGTGCTGCTTCTGCCACTCCCTCTTGAAGTCTCCATTGAACCAGAGTTGATGATTTAATTTGATTCAAATTGATTTATAACAGTCAAATGTGATGGTGAAAAGTATTGTTTTGAGTGCTAACCAGACAAATCATTCTTTACACAAATAAAATATAGAACATAGAACATTACAGCGCAGTACAGGCCCTTCAGCCCTGGATGTTGCGCCACCCTGTGAAACCAATCTGAAGCCCATCAATCCTACACTATTCCATTCTTGTCCATAGACCTATCCAATGACCAAATAAACGCCCGTAAAGTTGGCAAGTTTACAACTGTTGCAGGCAGTGCATTCCACGCCCCTCTTTCTCTCTGAGTAAAGAAACTACCTCTGACATTTGTCCTATATTTATCACCCCTCAATTTGAAGCTATGCCCCCTCATGCTAGCCATCACCATCCAAGGAAAAAGGCTCTCACTGCCCATCTGATCTAACCCTCTGATTATCTTGTATGTCTCAATCAAGTCATCTCTCAACCTTCTTCTCTCTAATGAAAACAGCCTCAAGTCCCTCAACCTTTCCTCATAAGACCTTTCCTCCATACCAGGCAACATCCAAGTAAATCTCCTCTGAACCCTTTCCAATGCTTCCACATCCTTCTTATAATGCAGTAACCAGAACTACACGCAAATCTCCACGTGTGGCCACACCAGAGTTTTATACAGCTGCAGCATGACCTCACCGTTCCGAAACTCAATCTCTCTACTAATAAAAGCTAATTCACTGTATGTCTTCTTAACAGGTATATCAATCTGGGTGGCAACTTTGAGGGATCTATGTACATAGACACCAAGATCTCTCTGCTCATCTACACTACCAAGAATCTTACCATTCGCCCAGTACTCTACATTCCTGTTATTCCTTCCAAAGTGAATCACCTCACACTCTTCTGCATTAAACTCCATTTGCCATCTTTCAGCCCAGCTCTGCAGCTTACCTATGCCCTTCTGTTACTTACAATACCCTTCGGCACTATCCACAACTGTACTGACCTTAGTGGCGTACGCAAATTTACTATCCCATCCTTCTACATCCTTATTCATATCGTTTATAAAACTGACAAACAGCAGTGGATCCAAAACAGATCCTTGTGGTACACCACTGGTAACTGAGCTCCAAGATGAATATTTCCTATTAACCACCGTCCTCTGCCTTCTTTCAGCGAGCCAATTTCTGATCCAAATGCTAAATCACCCTCAATTCCATGCCTCCATATTTTGTGCAGTAGCCTACCATGGGGAACCTTATCAAATGCCTTACTGAATTCTATATACTCCACATCAATGGTTTTACCTTCATCCACCTGTTTGGTCACCTTCTCAAAGAACTCAGTAAGGTTTGTGGGGTATGACCCACCCTTCACAAAACCGTGCTGACTACCCCTAATCAACTTATTCCTATTGAGATGATTAGAAATCCTGTCTCTTATAACCTCTTCCAACACTTTACCTACAACCGAAGTAAGGCTCACTGGTCTATAATTACCAGGATTGAATGCGGGAACAACATTTACTATCCTCCAGTCTTCTGTTACTATTCCTGTAGACAATGATGACATAACAATCAAAGCCAAAGATTCGGCAATCTCCTCGCTGGCTTCCCAGAGAATCCTAGGATAAATCCTATCTGGCCCAGGGGATTTATCTATTTTCACATTTTCCAGAATTTCTAACACCTCCTCCTTGTGAACCTCAACCCATCTAGTCTCATAGCCTGTTTCTCAGTATTCTCCTCGACAACATTGTTTTTTTCCAGAGTGAATACTGATGAAAGGTATTCATTTAGTGTTTCCCCTACCTCCTCTGACTCCACGCACAACTTCCTACCTGTGTCCTTGATGAGCCCTAATCTTAGTCTAGTCATTCTTTTATTTCTAATATACCTATAGAAAACTTTAGGGGTTTCCCCGATCCTATCCACCAACAAACTTCTCATGCCCCCTCCTTGCTCTCTCTTTAGGTCTTTCCTGGCTACCTTGTAACTCTCAAACGCCCTGACTGAGCCTTCACATCTCATCCTAATATAAATCTTCTTCTTCCTCTTGACAAGAGATTCAACTTCCTTAATAAACCACAGCTCCCTTGCTTGACCACTTTCTCCCTGCCTGACAGGTACATACTTATCAAGGACACACAGTCGCTGTTCCTTAAATAAGCTCCACATTTCTATTGTGCTCATTCCCTGCATTTCCTTCTCCATCCTATGCGTCTTAAATCTTGTCTAATCATCCCATGGACAAATTAATTAGAAACAGTTACAAAAATGCTTTAAAATTAACTTTTCTTGGAGAATTTTGTGGAGATACAAGGAAAGGATTATTTAAAAGAGATAATTGAAAGTTCTCCATGGACATCGGAGTTTTGCTTCAGAAACTGGTTTCTTGGAACTCTTATGACCAGTTACAGTAGCTTGCTTTGCTATAAATCCTACTGAAACTGAAGCAACAGTGACCTAGGGAGAGAGTAGAGAACTGTGCAGCTCGGGAACAGGCCGTTTGGCCCTCCTGGACTGTGCTGACACAGGCCTTTCTAAACTATTGATGTAGAGATGCCTGTGTTGGACTGGGATGGATAAAGTTAAAAATCACACAACACCAGGCTACAGTGGAATAGGTCCATTGGGAAACACCAGCCCCTGGAGCACCGTTCCCTCACCAGTGACCCAATTATCACACAGCTACCTGATAAGAGGCAGCGCCTCGAGAGCCAGATCCTCCAAACAAACCTACCGGACCACAACCCGGTGTTGTGTGGTTTCTCACTTTCTAAACTCATCAGGGTAATAGAACAGAATGCAGAATATAGTGTTACCGTGACAGTGAAGGTGCAGAGAGAGATCAACTGTAAAATATGAGAGGTTTGTTCCTAAGTTTGATAAGTGTGGCAGAAGTCATTCTTAAATCTGTTGGTATGTGATTTCAAGCTTTTGTATCTTCTGCCTGATGGAAAGGGTGGAAGGTGCCTTTGATGATGTTGGTTGCTTTCCTGAGGCAGTAGGAAGTGTAGAGGGAGTCAATGGAAGGAAGGCTGGTTTCTGTGATGGACTGGGCTACGTTTACGACTTTCTGCAATTTCTTGTGATCTTGGGCAGAACAGTTGCCATACCAAGTTGTGATGCATCCGGATTGGATACTTTCTGTGGTGCATCTATAAAAATTGATGAGTCATTGTTGACATGGTAAATTTCCTTAGCCATTTGAGGAAGTAGCATCAATGTTAGGAAAGATTGTTGGTGATATTTACTCCAAGGAACTTGAAGTTCTCGACCACCTCCACCTTAGCACCATTGATACAGCCAGTGGCATATCCTCTACTCTGCTCCCTGAAGCTGATGACCAGCTCTATCATTTTTCTGACATTGAGGGAGAGATTGTTATCTTTCATGGTAGAGTAGGGGATATGGTGGGCCACAAAATCATAGATTGTGGTTGAACACAATTCTGTTGCTGATGATGATGATTCACAGCATCGTGTGGATACCCAGATTCGAGTTGCTTGATCTGATCAATGTCTGTGTTATTCAGCAGAGTGTGGCACAACATGACAAATGATAATTTCAATGTGAAAGCAGGACTTCATCTCCATAATGATTGTGTGATGGTCACTCCCAATACTGACATGGATATATGCATCTGCTACAGATAGATTGGTGAGGAGAAGATCAGGCATGCTATTTTTCTGCAGTTGTAGGTTCCATTGCCACCGGTCACATGCCCTGTCTAACAGTTGTGTTCTTTAGGACTCTGCCAGCTTGGTAGGCAGGGGTCCAATTGAGCTACTCATGGTGATGGACATTAAAGTTTCCTACTCAGATAAGAGTGAGAGACTTGGAGTGGAGCTGATTGGGCATAAGTCTTCCCAAAACTCCTGTTCATCCTTCTGGCTCCTGCAGCTTCAGGAATATGTCCAGTTGAGTCTTTATGATCTATGTTGCTGGCATTGTAATTTCAAATCCTGATGATTATAACTGTTGATATTCCAGTATAGAGAGAAGAGCATTCTAACTTGCCAACCTCATTACCTGCCAGTCTTCTTTGCCACTTCAAATGTGTTTCTGGGCCCATCCTAACCTCCCACACTCTCCCACTAAACCTGGCACAAAAATATGATGGTTGGGATACCCTTGACTGATGCTGGTTTTACTTGAGCAAATGTGCAATTCTCCATCACCATTGTAATTAGTTTTTGCCTTTGACAGCTTTAGCCATATTGGAATGGTTAGTATTCATATAGACTTTCCTCTCTTATTCCTCTTAAACTATTAAATATGTTTTGTCTGAACATTATTCTTCCTCACTCCATCAAGTTATGACAAAATCAAGACTTGTTTGCTGAATTTCCCACTTGAATTCATGTTTCCAAGATCTCCATGCTGCGATGCTCCTTCATTTTCTGATTTCCTGATTTGCCCCGTTTTTTTTCTCAACTGTGGGTTTGCAGAACAATTCACCATGAACAGCAACATACACTAGGGGATGCAGTTTTTAACAAAGTGACAGTTTTGTTGAGTTTGATGTCTGTTTCTCTCCATGAGACTTAGTAAGATCTCTCACATTAACTCACCAAATTCCAGATCCACAGCAATGTGGTTGGCACTGAACTGCCCTCTGGGCAATTAGGAATGGGCAATAAATGCTGGCCTAACCAGTGACGCCCTCATCCTGTGAATGAATTTAAAAAGTGCAATTAATAAGAACATTAACAAGCGTTCCTCCACCTTTAATTGTTAACTTGCCGCTGCCTCACGAGAATTTCAGCTAAATGTCCGAACTTGCTTAAAAATGCAGCAGGTAATCCTAAAGTTGAGATAGGCCTCGCTGGTGTTTTCATGAGATCCTGCCATATTTTTTGCCATAGCTCACATGGTTCAGGTCCCTATCAGATTCTACTGTCAGTTTCTTTAGATGGTCAAACGTGAATTGAAGGTAACAAAATTCTAAATTATTTTGAGTGATGCAGCCACACAATAATGCAAGCATACTAAGCCTGTCAGGAGATGAAAACCCCAAAATCTCAAAGCTTCAAGAAAAAAATGACTAACTTTGCAGTATAATCTGACCTGACCTCAACATCATATCATACATTTGTAAAACACAAAGTCCTCTTGGTGTATGTCTTAGATATGCTTGTGATGGCTTGTAATTAATCGGAGTAATGGATGACACAACCTTTTGCATCAAAACTCCAAAGGCAACAGTCTGAATTATTCTGAGTGCTATGTTCAAGACATCTTTGGTATCCGAAAGGTCTTAGTGAATCGCTCAAATTTTCTCTCATGGGAATGTCCTCTAAATCCATCTAGTTTGCTGCAATCCATGCCTAATATTCTAAGAAAATGTTTATTCTTGGTGTAATATTCACAAAAAACCCATTAGAAGAGCTGTGTTTGGTTGAACAGTCACTTCAGTAAGGCCTCCATATCAATGCTGCTTATGCTGCTGTTCCTCACAATAATTTAATTTTCTGAAGTCTTTAGAGATCAGTCCAATTCTATTTCTGGCTGTGCTACTCATAATTATAATTTATATTGCCTTCAGTCCACTAAGATACAAAATCCAGCACTACTCTGCCCTTTACTGTGTCCAATGGATCAGACAAATTTATTCAATATTAGAATATAAATTTTTATCCATGACAGGAATGGAATATAAGAAAGAATGAGCAGTACAAGCAAAATGAAAGCAGTGTTTCCTTGGCAACAAGATGTCAGTAAGTTCCTTGGTGTTGCTGCTTTAAAGCCTATGCCTGCTAGGAGCTGTCTGATACATAGTCCCTGAATGCACTTTTGGAATTTATAGGCTGCGGAAAATGTTGGCAGTTTTTTTTTTCAAAAATGCCAGCTGGGCGGCTAACCTGCAATATTGAATTGTGATCTGCATAATGTGAAATATTATTTGATCAGTATATGAATCTGAAATGCATAACTGCTTGTATTATCCCTGAGATCAGTGCTGAGAAATTTAGTGATCAAAAATGCCCTGCCCTGGGTCAGGTTTTCAGGTGGGGTCATCTGAAGCAGGCAAGAAGGAGACGGATGGGAACACATGCCATTCTGTCTGTGCCCTCGTTATGTTTAAGAGAAGCAGGCTCATGGATGGGATTCCTGCTGCACTACCACTCAGGCCTCGAGTGACCAATTAATGCCTGCTTTAAGGCTTCATTTTGTCTCCATGGGTTGTATAGGAGCCCATAAGGCAAAACCTTATCAGGTTTGCCTACAGGATCCTGGAGAGACTACTCTTGCCAAGGACTTGGCTCTGGCATGGGAAAGGAGATGGCAGTGCTGGCTGGCAGACCCTGTCCTTTCTGCTTCTCTCCCTTCAACTGTAACCCCCATCCTGGCTGCCCTCATTCACCCCTGGCCTGGGTGCCTCGCTGATCCGAGATGTTTGCCGGGTGCATTGCCAACAGCTGCCACTGCTCAAATAAAAGCAGAAACTGGAGATCTGAAATGAAAAGAGGAAGTGCTGGAGTAACTCAGTAGGTCCTGGCTGCGTCTGCAGGGACAGAAGCAAGGTTAACCGTGTTTTCTTTTATCTTCACAGATGCAGCCATTAACTGACACCTAAGGGGGCATGGGAGTTTGGGGGTCGGGGGGTGGGGGGGGTTGCTCAGGATCTCTGTCCCCTGACTCCTTGATATCAGTGCAAACATTAGCAGCTTAATGCAGCAGACCTTTCCAAAGGAGACAATGAAAGGGGTGGGGGGTGTTGCTCTTCCCAGCTGTCCAGCCACAGGGAAAGACCTCCATTATCTGAGTTAAATTCCACCCAAGGAGTGGGACATGCATTGAACTCACCTGGTCCCAAATGCAGTTGGTCCTTTGGTTTGTTGGAATACGTTAGATGGCTGGCCGGTTCTACCATGGTTGAAATGCAGAAAATCAGGCCACATAGATACTGCTTCAAACCAGGCACTTCGAAAAGGCTTAATTCAAATTGTGTGGCTGCAGATATAAAGGAAACCTGAACCTCTAAACATGAAACTGATTGGGCTTTGGGTTTTCTAATGTCACTTTAGAGATCCTGGTCCAAGTGACAGGTAGAAGGGGCAGCACAGTGGTGCAGTGGTTAGCACTGCTGCCTCACAGCATCAGAGACCCAAGTTCAAGTCCAGCCTTGGGTGACTGTCAGCATAGAGTTTGCACATTCTCCCCGTGTCTGCATGGGTTTCTTCTGGGTGCTCTGGTTTCCTCCAACAGTCCAAAGATGTGCAGATTAGATGGATTTGCCACGCCAAATTACCCACTGTCCAGAGATGTGTAGCTTAGGTGGATTAGCCATGGGAAATGCAGGGTTATAGGATAAGGGGCTGAGTCTGGGTGGGATGCTCTTCAGAGGGTCAGTGTGGACTCGATTGGCTGAATGATGTGCTTCCATAGAGATTCTGTGCTCTGTTGAAACTGGAGATACTGTGCTTGCTCTCAGAGGCTGCAGCTATTCAGTCCAGTGCAGGAGATGGTTTTGGTGTAGGGTTGCTGGTCACAAAAGCTGTACATGACTCCCGCTGCCCAGGATTGCAATGAGGATTTTGAAGGGGGACCATATTAGAATATTCTGATGGCTAGATATGATGAAATGCTTGGTACACTGGAAAGCCTGAGAGAAAGTCTATTGTAATTGCCAAAGAGATGGGGAAATCTGGCTCCAATCTTGCATGGAACTTTGTTAGAGCTTGGAGCCCATCCTCTCCAGGTTAACAGTCATGGAGATTGTGTGAGAGTAGTTGTAGAACCAAGCACGAGCCAATGCCTTAGTTTCCACTGTATTACAATCAGAAGCTGTTTAACATCTGACTGTTGCAGTGGAAGCTTAGACTGAACTGAACTCGTGTAATTGCAGGTTATTGCAATGAAATCTCAGACTGAAGCTGTCACAACTGCAGGTGTCAGTTCACAAAGGGATTTTTGAAGGCTCGCTGCAGTCCAACAATTATCCTCCATCAGATTACTAAATCACACAACACCACATTATAGTCCAACAGATTTAATTAGAAGCACTAGCTTTCGGAGTGCTGCTCCTTCATCAGACGGTTGTGGAGCACACACACCTCTTGCAAACTCCTCAATCATCTCGTGCACCAACTCTATAGTAGATGCTATAATCTTGAAATTCGGATGGAGTCTACACTCTCAGCCTGCGCTCAGGATTCAGCAGTACAATTACATGACATTGCCAAACAGACATGGCGATTAAATTACACCACATACATGCACACTAAGAACAAAAAAACTGAAGAAACATGGCATTTTCACCAATAGTAGCAAAACCCATCCCGGCACCACAGTGGATAATGTTATCACTGAGGGGAAGTTGATTGTCAACTTATTGGACCACACCCGTCGACCAGAAGAGATTGAAGTCCTAAGTGGGGGTCTCAATTTTTGCCCCGCCACCAAAATGGACCCCATGGTTCTTGCAGCAGACACGGAGGAATTCATCAGACGATGAGACTCGGGAATTCATTCAAGAAGCCAGCAGTGATCCCAATGAGCCCACTGATGAACCGGAACAGTCATCACAGGGATCCGTAAAGAAGTGATCAAAGGAGGAGTCAACTTGGACCCCACCGGAGGGCCGCTGCCCTGGGCTTGACATGTGTGCTCAAACCGTCAGGAAATAGAGAAATGCCAAATTCATTAGCCACACCTACAAGGTAGAGCAAAACATCACCCGATCACAACTCAACGTCATCCAGGCTCTCAAGACCAATCACAACATTGTCATCAAACCAGCAGATAAAGAAGGAGCCATCAGAATAGAACAGATTACTCACGCCTTGGCGTGCCCATTTGCCACCAGGCGGTGGGGATCCCCAGTGGAGGGCCCTCTATGCAGGAGTCCTCCCCCTTTCTCTCGGGGATCTGGGGTGGAGGGTGCTGCATGCAGCAGTCCCCTGCAACCGCAGATTGCGGTGATTCACGGACTCCCAGCCCAACTGCTTGTTCTGTAGCGCTGTGGAGTCCGTGGACCACATGTATATTGGGTGTGGGCGTTTGCACTCCCTTTATGATTTTCTTAAAAACCTCCTCCTCTGCTTTTGGTTGCACTTCAGTTCCACACTCCTGATTTTCAGGCACCCGGTATGGAGGAGGGAGTGCAGGTCTGAAGACCTCCTCGTGGGTCTGCTCCTGGGCCTGGCCAAACTGGCCATCAACAGGTCCAGGCAGTGGGTCATGGAGGGGGTCGTAGGGCCGACTGCCTGCCCCTCTTCCGCGGTTACGTTAGAGCCCGGGTGTCCTTGGAGAAGGAGCACGCGGTGTCCACGAACACCCTGGAGTTGTTCAGGGAGAGGTGGATGCCGCAGGGAGTGGAGTGCATTATTTCCCCCTCCAACTCTATTTTGAATTAGTCCCTACCCTCCCCTTCACTGTTTTGATCACACAGCATTGCCCTTTGATGTGAAGGGCAGCGCTTGTCACTGGCCACTCGGGTGTTTTCCTATCTTTCTGGTGGTGGAAATTGAATAAAGATTTGCACACCTTGTGTCTCTCACTGTGTCTCACACCTGCACACACACAACATGGGTGTTGGGGGAAAAATAAGCGCTACTGCAGTTAGGTGGTAGTGTGGGGGTTAGGAAAAAAAAAGAAAAAAAAAAGAACAGGAGTTCACACAGCATTGCCCTTTGATGTAAAAGAAACATAAACAGGAGTGTCCCCTCCCCTTCACTGTTTGATAAAGAAAAAAAGCAAAAAAAAATAGAACAGCTTACTGCAAGGAAGTGACCGGACAACTGAACAACTAGGAGCACTACAGGCAACTACCAGCCAATCCGACCAAAGAACACACCTGTGAATTAAACACACTGATCAGGACTATGGATTCAGTCCTTCAGAGTTCCCTACATGCCCTTATCCCACATACCTCTCATGTAGGCAACTTCTACTCCCTTCCAAAGATACACAAAGCCAATACTTCAGGACGTTCCATCATATTGGACTCTATGTGAGGACCTCTTTGGCTATGTCAAAGGCATCTTGAAACCCACTGTACAGGGGATCCCCAGCCTCTGTTGTGACTCTACGGATTTCTTACAGAAACTCAGCACCTATGCACCAGTCAAACCGGGAACATTCCTCATCACGATGGACGTTTCAGCACTCTACACCAGCATTCCCCACAATGACAGCATCACGGCAACAGCCTCAGTACTCAATACCAACAACTGCCAATCTCTGAGCACCATCCTGAAGCTCATCCACTTTATCCATGATCATGACGTCTTCACCTTTGACAACCAGTTCTTCATCCAGACACATGGAACAGCCATGGGGACCAAATTTGCACCCCAATATGCCAACATTTTCATGCACAGGTTTGAACAAGATTTCTTTTCTACGCAGGATCTCCAACCAACACTATACGACATTTTCTTCCTCTGAACCGTGGTGAGGAGTCACTGATAAACTACACAGTGATATCAACAAGTTTCATCCCACCATCCGACTTACCATGGACTACTGTTTAGTATCTGTCTCATTCTTGGACACATGCATCTCCTTCAGGGATGGCCACCTCAGCACCACACTCTACCGCAAACCCACAGACAACCTCACAATGCTACACTTCTCCCACCTCCACCCAAAACATATTAAAACGGCCATCCCCTATGGACAAGCCCTATGCATACACAGGATCTGCTCAGATTAGGAGGAACGTGACGGGCACCTGGAAGTACTCAGGGATGCCCGTCACGAGAACGGGGTACGATGCTCAACTCATCGACTGCCAGTTCCAATGTGCCACAGCAAGGAACCACAATAACCTCCTCAGGAGACAGACACGTGCTGCAACCAATAGGATACCCTTCGTTGTCCAGTACTTCCCAGGAGCTGAAAAACTACGCCATGTTCTCCGCAGCGTGCAACGCAATATTAATGAGGATGAGCACCTCGCCAAGACCCACACCACCACTTCTCGCCTTTAAACAACCACCACACCTCAAACAGATCATTGTTAGTAGCAAACTGCCCAGCTCTCAGGACAACTCCATACAACCCTGTCACGGTAGACACTGCAAGAGGTGTCAGAGTGTGGACATGGATACCACCATTACACATGGGGACACCTCCCACCATGTATGTGGCAGGTACTCATGCGACTCAGCCAACGTTGTCTATCTAATACATTGCAGGCAAGGATGCCCTGAAGCATGGTACATTGGTGAAACTGAGCAAAGGCTACGGCAACGGCTGAATGGGCACCGCACAACAATCAACAGACAGGAGTGTTCCCTCCCAGTTAGAGAACACTTCAGCAGTCCAGGACATTTGACTTCAGGTGACCATCCTCCAAGGCAGACTTCAGGACAGGCAGCAGCAAAAAGTGGCTGAGCAGAGGCTGATAGCTAAGTTCGGTACCCATAGGGAGGGCCTCAACCAGGACATTGGGTTCATGTCACACTACAGGTGACCCCACTGCACTATATTCACACACACAGACACCCCTACACACGCACATATACACACACACAGGCACACACTCCTACAGACACACACACTCACACTTGCACCCTCTCACAGACTTGGACCTCTTTACACTCTTACACACACTGTCTCACAGACACTTGCAACCCACCACCACCACCACCCATCTCCCCCCCCCCCCCCCCCACACACACACACACACATATACATGTATAAGTTTGTGGGGTGAACTTGTACTTGCAGAGTTACATTGTACTTTGCTCAAAAACTGCATTAATCCATGTAAGATTCAATTTTTAGATTAGAATCAGTCTAAACATTATGGCACAGACAGCAGCACACAGAGGTGCTAATAGCCAATACATTATCTGGGCTGACACCAATTGTTAAAGTTCACTTGAGAATGTCATTTTTTTTAAAAAGTTTTGTAATTTACATGTGAAAGAAGTGAAACTATCATGGTCATTCTAACAGATGAGAGACTTAACAAACAATCAAGGTATTTTTCAATGTATAATTTCAGCTACATCATGCTATGAAATTTTGCTATAAATTCTGTGTCTTACAATTGTGTACTCCACAACCACCTGATAAAGGAGCAGCACTCCGAAAGCTAGTGCTTCCAATGAAACCTTTTGGTCTATAACCTGGTGTTGTGTGATTTTTAACTTTGTACACCCTAGTCCAACACCGACATCTCCAAATCATCAGATTACTAGGAATGCTACAGTGTCACCCCAGGGGAGTGGCAGTGCTGCTATCCTTTCTCAGGATGACAATGTTAGTACTCCTCCTACTGTCACTACTCTAGTGTTCTCAATGTTGTCAGTCAACTTAACAGCTCAATTTACTGTTTTCTCTATCAGATGATGCTGTCCACAGTTGGGCTCACAAATTCCAGGCCTGAGGGTGTCCTGTAAGCTCATTTGAATTCCTTCCCCATTGAGAGTGAGCAGCTTTCCACCAACTCTCTTTCAACTAATGGGGTCTTACTAGGAGCACTAAGACAGGCAAAATGAATCAGGGAAAGCTCAAGGTGATTAGTTGAGTATTGTATAAATATTATGTTGGATAATTTGTTATGAAATGTTTGTTTTTTCATAGTTTTCAGGACTATGGCATAAAGGACATTTTAATGGTCAGTAACTGAGAAATGGTGAGGTGTGGAACTGATCAACAATTTCTGGTTTTATTCATGGAAACTGGAGTCAGTTAATGCACCAGAAATGTTAATAGACAGGTATCTATTTCCATTCCTCCTCATCCTCATGCTTCTCCTCCTCTTTTCTCTTTATCCTCCTCCTCTTCTACATTTCTAGACTCTTGCCAATTCCATAATGGCGGGAGTGATGCCCTCGTGACGGCCAGAGTGTGAAGGGTACAGAAACCACCATATTGCAGGATGCCCATTCCAGTAAACTCTGGAGGGCTTCTCCACATCAGTCAAGAACAATCACTTCGGTTCCTCAATTGGCTATTCCATGATAATTCTTGTGTTGCCATTTGAAATTGTATGGATGCAAACCATGTGCAATTATTTTCAGAGGGAAGTCATTTGCCAATTGTTCTTATTGCCTAGCAACCATCCTCTAGCATGACCTGTTGGCTGAAAGATTGTTGCCCGAGTGGCCTGGCATTGGACACTTTATTTCTGGTTGGCTGGCATGCATTCACCATCAAGAAGTGCTGCGTGGGATCGCTACACACTGAGTGAGTTACAACCTTTGTGGTTTTGGCATGTTTCAGTATTCAGATGCATTATTCTCAAAGTGGCACCGTGGGTCAATGCCTCACAGTGCCAGAGTACCGGGTTCAAATCCAGCCTTGGGTGACTGTGTGTGGAGTTTGTACATTCTCCCCATGTCTGCATGGGTTTCCTTCGGGTGCTCTGGTTTCCTCCCAAAGATGTGCAGGTTAGATGAATTCACCAAATTAATTTGCCCATAGTGTTCAAAGATGTTTAGGTTAGGTGCATTCGTCATAGGAAATGTGGAGTAATAGGATTGGGGAATGGATCTGGGCAGGATTGGTATGGACTTGCTAGGTCTAATGGTCTGTTTCTACACTGTAGGGTTTCTATGACATTCTACGATGACATGCATGCAGTCAATGGTCCCTTGCATCATGACAAAACCCACTATCCTAGCAAAAGCATGGGTGCAGTCCTGCTTTTCTCTCTTTAAAGACAAGACAACAATGTCCTTTTTCTTGGCATACAGAGCTTCTGTCAGTTTTGTGATGCAGCAATTCAAATACAAACTGGGAGATATTTGCCATGTAATTTATTTCATTTGGAAAGAGATAATTGCAAAATGAGAGCCACAGCCACCTTCATATCACTAGCAGCACTGTCCTCAGTATGTGCTGAGAATATAGGAAGAACCTTCCCAAAAACTCTTCATGATGTTCAGTCCATCTGGTAGACTTCCTTTTACCATCCATTTTCCTGGTAGGGATTTCCAGGGCTTGCTTGGCCTATTGTGGTAGAGGAAAACCACTCAATAATCTATCAAGAAGAGATGCTTGTCTTAAAGGTGATGTAGTTTATTGCATAATAGCAACTGCATGCACGTTACATTAGAATGATGCTGCTGTTACTGGGACTATGAGGGTGACCTCAGTGGTAGGCCTTACTCCTTTGGGGGATCAGAGTTGTTCCCTGCCCATGTGACATCATCAAATTGGGTGTTGCTCAAAGCACACCTCAGCATTAGCCATTACAGACCCTTGTACTTAGACAATACCGAGATGTAGACCAGGTTACATGAGGTAGCAGCATTCTGAAATGAGCTTCTATTTTATTGACGATGCTGAACATACAGCTGCTGGCTTAACTAAAGCTAAAAGAAATGCTGCATTTAATATTGCAAGTGAATAAGGTCTCCCATTCAGAGTTTCTCTTTCCTCCCTCTGTGAGCAGCTTGTGTTCTTATTTGCTACCATCTACACCATCATCCTCCAACACTACAGCCCATTGGCAATCTCTATTATGGGACCCTTGATTGAGAGCAGATCTCTTACAGTCCCAAGCAATGCATTCCCCATGTGCAGCACTGTTCTGCAAACTTGTTCAACAGTTATGAACTGTTCCAAACATCCAAAATTGACACAACTTCAGAGACATTGGAAAGTAATCAACAATTAATTTCCAATTTGATGATATCTTTAAATAGTGCTTTTGGAGAGGGTACTTCTAAGTGGGAGGCACCTCAAGTTCGCCTTTGCATATTTAAGGGAAGGTACTGAGATCTAAAATGTCACATTTGATGCAACATCCCCTGTAAACTGTTTATGTGTTGCTGTGAATGCACTCAAAAATCAGCTCCTTTCAGAAACCATGGGCTTGCAAGGAAATCAAACATTGTTGCGTATTCAAATGCCAAGCAAAGCAAAAAAAAATTTGGAAGGGATTTCAGTCTCATGTTATTACCATTAGATACTGACCAAACTCTGTTATATTTAACTTGTCCATTATGCATACATCCAGTGGACACAATCTCCACAAAAACCCTCATCAAAAGGTGTTTGGCACAACCCACTTTTGAATTGGCACCTGCCTGAAGGTAGGTTTCAGCACTGAAAATGTGTTGCTGGAAAAGCGCAGCAGGTCAGGCAGCATCCAAGGAACAGGAGAATCGACGTTTCGGGCATAAGTCCTTCTTCAGGAACATCGATTCTCCTGTTCCTTGGATGCTGCCTGACCTGCTGCGCTTTTCCAGCAACACATTTTCAGCTCTGATCTCCAGCATCTGCTGTCCTCACTTTCTCCTCGGTAGGTTTCAGCAGTTGTGTGTCAGTCACTGATTTGTAATCGGCTTGATTTTTATCTTATTTATTATCTCTAGAACTTGATGTATACTTGACAAACCATAACATTTCAAAAAGTCTCAATTGGGAGTTGTTGTGATCTCATTTGATGGTAATACTGGAAACTTCAGATTGCAAAGTGAAAGCTGCCTTGATGGACTGCAGGTTTTAGTTTTGCAATTTGTTTATCATGGTGATTAGTCACTGAGCATCTTCACAAGAGGCTACCAATGTACTTTTCACAAAAAAAAAACAAATGTTATTACACAAAAAGGAAAATAAAACATAAATGATGTTAAACTATACAAAAAACATTTGAGATGTTATTAGACAAATATCAGAAAGAATGATTTAACCCTTTTACCCTCAACAGCAATGTTACAGACACTCAAACCTCAGTGAATGGTCATCCTGCCTTCCCTTGAAAGCTCCGTGTTCAGTTGACACAACTGTAATCAGTTTCCTTTCAGCAAGTGTTTGCTCTTTTCTTCAGTTAAAATCTCTTCCTGAGATTCTTAAGCGATCTGCAAGCTTATTATTCAACCTTAGACTCAGGTTTCATAGCTTTCTGCTTCTCAAGTTTTTATCTAAGCCCATTTCTGACTGCACTGGAAACTGCTATGACCAGCACTTCTGCTATTACGGATCATTTCTCTATGAATTAAGATGCCCACTACCTCACTACTTCTAGGTGTTTCCATCTTTCTGTGACATAGGATTCAATTAAATGCAGATAAACCAAAAAAAATCTAGACAGTCATTTCCTCTCATTGAATTCAAAAATTACACTAAAGCTATGTCTCCACCTTACTTAACAGACACAATACAGAAAAAGCAAAGGTAAAAATGTACATCATTTATCCACTTCGAACCAAAGCTCTCAAGCAATAACATATTATTAAGTTTCTTCACATCATTCTTTTAAAGAAAATGCTTATTTAGAAGTGTTTTGCAGAATTAGTTGTATTTATTTGATATTTTTCATTGCAGTCAGTACTGTACAAATATCATACCTTTCATTTATCCTGAATAATGTTCCCTTTAACATTGAGTTGCTGTGTATGGCTCATTTTCTTTAACATGTGATTCCCCTAAATTGGTTTGGCACAGCTGCAAATTCATTTTATCCGTTCCAGGATAAAGTCTACGTGTTACCTTGTAGTCAGCTGCTTGACTGAGTATACATGCAACTTCCTGCGAATTTGATCTATTTTCATGTCAATGGACATAAATTTTTGTCTTGCATTTATCAGGGCAAATGTATGAATGCTAAATTTCAAACAATCCAACAATTTACAGTACATGAGGAAACTTTGCTGATTAGTTTCAAGTCCATTCTGATTGGTCAAGATCATGCTATGCAGAAAGCAATGAAGAACTATATGAAGGTCAGATGCCGGAAGAGTGGAGGTTGGCTAACATGGTACCACTGTCTAAGAAAGGTCGTAAGGACAAGCCAGGGAACTATGGACTAGTGAGCTTGACGTTGGTGGCGGGCAAGTTATTGGAGGGAATCCTGAGGGACAGGATGTCCATGTGTATGGAAAGGCAAGGACTGATTAGGGATAGTCAACATGGCTTTGTGCGTGGGAAATCATGTTTCACAAACTTGATTGAGCTTTTTGAAGAAATAACAAAAAGGATGATGATGGTAGAGCGATGGATGTGATCTATATGGACTTCAGTAAGGCATTCGACAAGGTTTCCCCCATGGGAGACTGGTGAGCAAGGTTAGATCTCATGGAATACAGGGAGAACTCGCCATTTGGATACAGAACTGGCTCAAAGGTAGAAGATAGAGGGTGGTGGTGGGGTTTGTTTTTCAGACTGGAGGCCTGTGACCAGTGGAGTGCCATAAGGATCGGTGCTGGGTCCTCTATTTTCCATCATTTATATAAATGATTTGGATATGAGCATAAGAGGTATAGTTAGTAAGTGTGCAGATGACACCAGAATTGGAGGTGTAGTGGACAGTGAAGAAGGTTACCTCAGATTACAACAGGATCTTGTTCAGATGGGCCAATGGGCTGAGAAGTGGCAGATAGAGTTTAATTCAGATAAACGTGAAGTGCTGCATTTTGGGAAAGCAAATCTTAGCAGGACTTATACACTTAATGGTAAGGTCTTAGGGAGTGTTGCTGAACAAAGAGACCTTGGAGTGCAGGTTCATAGCTCCTTGAAAGTGGAGTTGCAGGTTGATAGGACAGTGAAGAAGTCGTTTGGTATGCTTTCATTTATTGGTCAGAGTATTGAGCACAGGAGTTGGGAGGTCATGTTGCAGGACATTGGTTAGGCCGCTGTTGGAATATTGCATGCAATTCTGGTCTCCTTCCTATCAGAAGGATGTTGTGAAACTTGAAAGGGTTCAGAGAAGATTTATAAGGATGTTGCCAGAGTTGGAGGATTTGAGCTATAGGGAGAGGTTGAATAGGCTAGGGCTGTTTTCCCTGGAGTGTCGGAGGCTGAGGAGTGACCTTGTAGAGATTTATTGAATCACGAGGGGCATGGATAGGATAAATAGACAAGGTCTTTTCCCTGGGGTGGGTGAGTCCAGAACTAGAGGGCATAGGTTTAGGGTGAGAGGGGAAAGATATAAAAGAGACCTGGGGGCAACTTTTTCACTCAGAGCGTAATATGTGTTTGGAATGAGCTGCCAGAGGAATTGTTGGAGGCTAGTACAATTGCAACATTTGAAAGGCATCTGGATGGGTATTTGAATAGGAAGGGTTTTGAGGGATGTGGGCCAGGTGCTGGCAGATTGGACTAGATTGGGTTAGGATATCTGGACAGCATAGACAAGTTGGACTGAAGGGTCTGTTTCCATGCTGTACATCTCTATGACTCTAAGCTCCCTGATCATTCAAAAACAGTTTGGATTGGACTAAACAGTGAAGCTTATCTCAGATTGTGAAAGCTCGGTACTACAAGTCAGCTGGATGATAATGGAAGGTCCAGTGTGGTAGAGGCAGAAACCCTGGTCACATTTACAAAGTACTTGGGTGTGTATTTGGAAGTAGCATGAGCAAAGAGACTATGGATTAAGAGGCTGAAAATGGAATTGTGCTGAATAGCTTTCTGTCAGCTGGTACACTCTTGACAGCTGAAACTCTTTCGATGCCATCATTCGGTACCGGAAAAGTTCCCAACTTCGGAAATGTATTTTGAAGTGCTTTACACAAATTTTAAAACCCAGTTAAACTCTTGATGCCTCTTAACTGATTGATAAAAACTTTATTGCAGTTTATTTAAGAACTTGCTGTTTTCACACAGGAGGACTGTGATTGCCCGCTACATTTTGTTTTACCCTGAATTGCATTTACTTGCTGACTCAGGTTTTCAACTTTTCTTTGACAATTGATGTAATTGTGATAAAGATTTAATTGAGTTCACAAAATAGTATCACCTTTCAGTTTGATTAGTTTGAAAACTCTAGTTCTATAACTAGTATCGTATGGTCTGTCTAAGTCAAGTTGCTAAATACGAGTAATAATTGAAGCTATTATAATGTGTGGTTCTGTTCTCCATCATTAAAGCCTCAGTGCATGCTTGATCTTTCCTCCTCTTGTTCCCTTTTTTCTGAAAGCACTTATGTTGGCACATTGTTTGTATCAGTAACCTTCTCGTCTCTCAACTATTCTTTATGTCTCAGTTTGAATTTAAATTTTGTCTGGTTCTATGAATGTGAAGGGCATTACTGCTGTGCCTATCCTTCTTTAATATCTACTGAGGAGTTCCACATTCCAGATTTCACAAGCCTGGTTTAATAGTGAATAAAGGCATTGCATTTATTAACTATACTATCAAGAGAGCTCTTGATTATTAAATCAAGAATTGGAACGTCCAAATGCCATCACCTCCCTGTACTTGTGTCAGCAGATCATACTTTCAGAATTCAGGAAAGCAATATCACTTTCTTATTAAAGAATGATAGTTTGCGCTGACATTGCACTGTTCACGTTGTGAAACATCTCCAGGTGTGTCAGTTGAAGAAACAGCTCCCCTGAAGGAAGAGAGGAATAAGAGAAAGGTGTTAGATAAATCATAGAATTGTAGAACAGTGAAGATCATTGGTGCTTGTGCCAGTTCTTTGAAAACCCTCTCCAATTAATTTCACTCTTTGTCTATTTCTTTGCAATCCTGCAAATGTTTCCTTTTCAATTGAATATACAATTCTCTTTTGCAAATTACTGTTAAACCTGCTTCCTCCACCACCCTTCCAAACAATACATTCCAGATCCTAACAACTTGTACTGTCAAAAATCTCTTCTCATCTGCTGCTGTGTTCTTCTGCCAATTATGATCTGGTTACTGACTTGCCTGCCAGCGGGAACAGTTTTCTCAGTGTACTCCATCAAAACTCTTCTCTGTTTAAAGTATACACTATGAGCAGGCTTTTGAAAAGAAAGAGAAATTTCAGAAGAAAATTCGAGAATGCAAAAGGTAATGGTTGATAACTCTGCCACTGATGTTAAAGTGGTTGATAGATTCATGGTAAATTGGATTTACAAAAGAGTATCATACATTTTGGAGCACATGTCGGAACAGATTGCAGAGATGCAGAGGGATAAAGCTGTTTGAGCAATTTAACAAGAATAATGATCTTAAACTGCTTAATCAGTCTAAACTGATTTTAGACTGTTATATGACATGTAGTCTTAAATGAGTCACAATTTGTTCTGTCTAAACACTGGAGAGATTGAAGCCATTAGCTCTGGCTTTTGGCACAAATTCCATACCATTGCAACTGATTCAATCCTACTCTCAGCTCCCATCTCAGGCTAAATTAAATTGTTTGCAACCTTAGAATTAGATTTGTTTTCCTCATCTAAATCTTGTCCAGCGTTGAAATTGATCTCTTCCACCTTCAATATGTTGTTTACCTCTGCCCAGCTGCTGTTGATACATTATTCAGACATTTTCAGAAAAATGGGACATTTCGGGAAATAAGGGTGACTGCCCTTAACTTCAAGGCATTTAACCATGTGTGGCATCAAAGTGCCCTAGGATAACAGGAGCCTTTGGGAATAAGGGGAAAAGCTCCCTTGTCCCTTGCTGGAGTCATACGGAGCTCAAAAGAGAATGGCTGTGGTTGTTGGAGGTTTGTCATCTCCTCACCAGACATCTCTGTAGTATTTCCTCAGAGTAATGTCTGAGGTCCAACCATCTTCAGATGCTTCATCAATGATTGTCCCTGCATCTCAAATTTGGAAGTGAGGTTTATTGTAATGAAGTCAGATTAATTAATGATCTTATACTAAGGAACTCCTGGGGAAGAGTGATCATAGCCTGCTAGAATGTCAAATTCAGTTTGCGAGCGAGAATCTGGAGTCTCACATCAACGTTCTGGAGTTAAACAAAGGTAATTGCATAGGCCTGAGAACAGATTTGGTCCTAGTGGACTGAGCAGCTGTTGAACAGTGATATATCTTTGAGGAGATATTCAATTGCTCCCAAATGAAATATGTTCCTGAGAGGAAGAAGGATTTTAAGGGGGGGGGGGGGGGTTGGTGCAAAATTTCCATGGCTAAGTAAGGACATGAAAGATAACAGAAAGACAAAACCTAAGGCATACCATATCTTAAAGAACAGGGTTATGAATCTGTGGAAATCATGGAATCCACCAAGACATTGAGTACATTTAAGGAAGAGACAGACATATTTTTAATCAGTAACAGGTTGAAGGGTTATGGGGAGCAGGCAGGAAAATGGTGTTCAGGCCAAAATGAGATCCTGATCATATTAAATGGCGGAGCAAGCTTGATGGGCTGAATTGCCTTTTCCTGCTCCTACATCTTATGTTCTTTTGTTTGCTAATGATTGCACCATTTGTGACTCCTCAAATACTGAAGTCTTGCTATCAATGCTAAGACAGCTGCTGAGTTTGATCGTTACTGCATTTGTGAATGAATTGCTGATCTGTGATAAAAGAGAAGGAAGGAGATGTATATTTTCCAGTTGGCATTTTGTCATTTGTCAGTGACAGCTTTGAGGCTTTATCAGGCTGCATATGTCTTAAGTGAAAGCCTGCCCAACTGCCATTTGTACATGGATTGGTGCAAGTCTATTTGCACCCCTTCCCTAATGCTGTAATGTACAAGGTTACTTGTGCTCTTTATCTTAACATTCCTTTGCATGCATGTGTGAAAAAGCGCAATGTGCAACTATTTGCCCTTTATTTCCCCCTTCAATGCAGCTCTTGTACATCAGAAGGTTTAGTCAGCATAATTCTTTCATGACTAAGTCAAGAACTCTCACATGCACTGGCTTGTGCGTGGTCCAAGACAGATGATTGTGCTTTAATTATATACTCTCTGATCGTTATACCAAACCCCCACCATTAGCACTGCTGATGAATCTTAGACACTCATCTTGTGAAAGGTTAAGGAATAAATGGAAATGGGTAGCAAATGGATATTTGTTGCTTGTTCTGTAATTGCTTTGATTTGGAGGTGCTGGTGATGGACTGAGGTGGACAAAGTTAAAAATCACATAACACCAGGATATAGTCCAACAGGTTTATTTGAAAGTACCAGCTTTCGAAATACTTCTTCTTAATCAGGTGGCTGGCTTGGCTGTGTAGTGATTATTTCACTTCAAGCATTGCTTGCACACATTCAGTTTCAATATCTTATTTTAGGTATGGGCTGGCTCTGCCCAAACACATGTAAACACATCAGGGGCTCCTCCTATTTACACTGCACGTTTTCCAAAACTCTCGTTTGGAAAATAACTTGCCATAAAATAAAAAGATGAGCCTTTCACCCTCTACTCTTCGCCTTCTAAGTAAAATCTCCCCTATATTTTTGAAGGCCTTCTGCTTTAATTTCCTAAACCCTCTGTCCTTCTTCAATTCACCCTTTGACCATAAGTCTGTTCACTACCTCTTTGGATATTTCTGTTCCCCCCCTGCTCTTACTCCCCACATTTAGTCTCATCTTTATGTCCCCTCATTCATTTCCATTGCTCTTTCTCCCCCTCAGACACAGCAATTTACCCCATTGTGTTACTTCCCCTTATATCGAGTTCTCACCCATCATTGCCTCTAATGGTTCCTTTGCAATTACTCTCCCCTTTGCATCCCAGTTTGCTCAGCCCAATTAAAACTGAAGCATGAACTGTGGATATTGGAAATCTGAAACAAAAACAGAAATTGATTGAAAACGTCAGCAGGTCTGGCTGCATCTGTGGAAAGTGAGAGAGAGAGAGCAGACTTAGAGTTTCAGGTCTCGTGACCCTTCTTCATAACTAATAGTAGTTAGTAGATGCTGAAGACAGGGAAGGGGTAGGTATTAAAGTGGTGAGATTATAGGTGGAGATGGAGCCAGAGAGAGAAAGAGAGTAAGATAGTTGTTGCAAACCATTGGATGGATAGTGGTATGCCAGGGAAGGAGAGAAAAAAGCTGCTGGTTGGGACCATTACTGGGTGAAAATGGGTTGGCTGTGCTGAAAGCAGCCCATGTGATGACAAGGTCTGGGGTGTGCGGGGTGGGGGTGCGAGGGACGGACATGGGAGAAGATATTCAGGCCTTAAAATGATTGAACTTGATATTGAGTCGTGAAGGCTGTACAGTTTCTATATGAAAAATGAGGTGCTGTTCTTCCAGCTTGTGCTGAGGGTCACTGGTGCACTACAGCAAGCCTGAGACAGAGCTGGTGGCCAGGGAACAGCGTGGTGTTGTGAAGTGGCAAGCAACTGGAAGCTCAGGGTCATTTTTATAGACAAAATGTATCTGTTGCACAAAGCAGTCACCGAGTCTGCATTTTGTCTCCCCAGTGTAGAGGAGACTGCATTGTGAGCAGCGAAAGCAATAGACTTGATTGAATGAAGTCAAGGTCTTCTGCCTCTTCACCTGGAAGGTGTGTCTGGGGCCTTGGATGGTGAGCAGGGAGGAAGCAAGTGGGCTGGCATTACACCTGTGATTGTATAGGAAGCTGCTGTTAGGGTAGGAGGAAGAGTGGATGAATTGTAATCAAGCCTGCCAACAAGGGTGGTGCTGTTGCTGTCTGGCTGACTGATCTCTACAGTGCAGAGGCTGAATACCAGCTCTTAGTCACTTCCTCCTATCAGCCCTCCATCAATCATCAGGCCATTGTGTCCACAATGGTCACTAATTTCACCATATCTGCAGATCTCCCCAACGCAGCCTCCAACCCCATACACCCCACTTCTATCTTCTTGCCAAAATCCACAAACAACATTGCCCAGACAGACCCATTGTTTCTGCCTGCTCCCGCCCCACAGAACTCATCTCATCCTGCCTTGACTCGATTTTTTTTTCTCTCCTTGTCCAGTCCCTTTCCATTTACTTTCTCAATTCTTCTAAAACTTTAAGTCATTTTCAGAATTTCCAGTTTGTGAGCTCCAGCTGTCTCTTCTTCAGCAGGGATGTGCAATCCCTTTACACGTCTACCCCCCAACAAGATGGTCTTAGGGGGCTCCACTACTTCCAGGAAAAAGGCCTGAACCAATCCCATCCACCCCTACCCTCCTCTGTTTGGCTGAGCTCATCCTCACTTTGGACAATTTCTCCTTTAACTCCTCTCACTTCCTTCAAATCTAAGGTATGGTCATGTAGCTGCATGTGCCCCAGTTCTGTCTGTCTCTTTGTAGGGCATGTGGAACATTCCTCATTCCAATCTTACTCGGATCCCTCCCCACAACTCTTTTACTGGTACATGAATGACATCATCAGTGCTGTTTCCCTCAACAGGGATTAAACAAGTTTACTCATTTCATTTCCAAAGTCTATCACATGCTCCATCTTCACCTGGTCAATCTCCAACTTCTCCCTTCCCTTCCTCTGTTTCCATTTTGGCTGACCATTGATATCTATTGCCAACACACCAACTCCCACAATTACCTTAACTGTACATCCTCAAACCATGCTTCCTATAATGACTGTATTCCATTCTTCCAGTTTCTCCATCTCCATTATATCTGTTTTGATATTGCCAACTTCCACAGAGGGGTGCTCAGAACTGTCCACCTTCTACCTCAACTAAGAATTCCCCATTATTGTTATTGGCAGGGCCCTCAGCCATGTCTGACCCATTTCCTGCCCTTCTGCCCTCACCCTTTCTCTTTCCTCCCACAACACGAGTACCCCCACTTCTTAATTTCCACCCACCATCCAAAGGATCATAAACCTCCATTTCCGTCACCTCCAGTGGGATTCCCCTCCCTTTACTTGTCAGCTTTCAATAGGGACTGTTTCCTCCGGGACACCCTGGTCCACTCCTTCTCCAATCCCAACACCTCCCCCATACTTCCCTGAATTTTCCCATGCAATGGCAGAAGGTGTAATACCTGCTCATTTACCTCCTCTCCTCATCAGCCAAGACTCCAGGCATACCTTCCAGGTAAAGCAACAATGTACCTGTACTTCAGAGAACCCAGCCTATTATATTCGTTGCTCACAATGTGGTCTCCTCTATATTGAGGAGATAAAATGCAGACTGGGCGAATGCTTTGTTGAACACCTATATTCTGTCAGCAAAAATGACCCCAAGCTCCCAATTGCCTGCCACTATAACACACCATCCTGTTTCGTGGCCAACAGCTCTGTCTCAGGTTTGCTGCAATGCTCCAGTGAAGCTCAGCACAAGCTGGAAGAACAGAATCTCATGAGCCTTCAGGATTCAATATCAAGTTCAATCATTTTAAGATCTGAACACCTTCTCCCATGTCCATACCTCACCCTCCACACCCTTGGCCTTGCCATCACATGGGCTGCTTTCAGCACAGCCAACCCATTTCCGCCCAGTAACAGTCCCAACTAGCAGCTTTTCTCCTTCCCCGGCTTCCATTTGTATATCTAATTGTCTTTTTCTCTCTCTAGCTCCATGTCCACCTACTCTTTCACTCACTTAATCCCCACTGATTTCCCTGTCTTCCGCATATATGCCAATTTTTTCCTGGTTACTGAAAAAGGGTGATGGATCTGAAACATTGGCTCTGCTTTCTCTCTACAAATGGCGCCAGACCCACTGAGTTACTCCAGCAATTTCTTTTTCACTCATCCTTTTTCCCCAGGATCCCTCCAGGGCCCTTGACAGTTGCACCCTTTAAGTTGTATTCCCTACTTTTCCTTTGCACCAGCCTCCCTCACTGACCTGTTCTTCTGTGAATCCATGTTCTAGGTGTATCTATATTTTTGGTTAATACCCCATTTTAGTCGGTCCTCCCTTTTAAAGTTTAGCCGTCCTTGCCTGGCCAGGTGAGATTTAAAGAGATCCCTAGTATCGCTGCCTTGCTTGGAATGGCTAGAACACCCACTAAGCCTTCAGCTCTAAACCTGTCATTATTTTAAGAATAAGTTGGCAGACTCCAGGTGAATGAGCTTCTGTATGTGTTGCTCAACATAAAGAGGCTTCATGCCCCAGTCTGTAAAGATTTGTACAAATAAATATCTTTTATCTGAGGTAGCCAAATGAGTGAAGAGGTTCTTGCTCATCAGAGGTTGGTTGAAGCAATGCACCCCCTCCTCCCCCAGGCACACATCTCACAAAAATGTTTGTGAACAGTCAGTTTTCCTGTTTTTGGCTAACAAGGTTCTGCTTCTGAATGCAATTCCACCAACTTGGATATTAATGAGTTATCATGAAAAGTTGATGAATGCAAAACATGTTCCCATTGTTTGCAGTTGAGAAACCTGAACTGCCTGAAAAGTTCAGAGAACCCGCTGACAAAACGTTAACTCATGACCAGGAAAATTAACATTTCATCTTCTGATCAACTCAGGACCCCCAGTCTGTCTTTCTAAAAGGAGCAGGCAAGCTTGGCAGATTCTGTCCGAAGGGTCAACTGCCTATTGGGAAGGATGCTTAAGTAGGAGTTCATGCCATATTCCTGATGAATTTTCATGTATTTCCATCACAAAAAAGTAGGGCTTTAATTGAAAAGGCAAAGTGGCATTTCAATGCTGTCATCAGAATGCACAAGTGCTTCTCTTGATCACACATGGCTACTTGGTGCCACCCATTTCTTAAAGTTTCTCTTTCCCTTGATTTCCCATTTTCTTCCCTCAACATACCCATTCCTTTAGCTTACTGATGGTGATTGCATTTCTGCAACCTTCAGTCAGGGGTCAGAACCTTTAACTGAGGCTCATATCTGATTTTCCAGGGTAAGGTGGTTCCCCATTTCCTTTTGTGTCTCGGTATGTGATTCTCAACTAAATTTAAAATCAAGGCTAATGTCTCCTCTCAAGATTTAATATTGTGTAATATAAGAATGAGGTTTAATTGCCATGTAAAATTGACTGTTGAAGGTAACATAGATCTATTGACCCTCAATTTTCATTTCTGTGGACTTTCTCTCCACTGGTGCCTCCATGCACCAAACAACTAGGATCAGAAACTTATCAGATTGGGGTTGTTTTCTTGACTGATCTCACGTGTGTCCATTTTCTTTCACTTTTAATTTTATTTTTGACTTTTGTTCGTTCAAGTCTTCAAATGCTTCAATTTTGTTATTTATTCCCTAGATGGGAATTCAGAAATGTTTTGACCTCTGTGGAGGCAAGAAAATGATCTTGGGCTACATTATGTCCAAATATAGTGGATATCATGCAATGTTCCCTCGTCCTCAGATTCTTTCCATCTGTGGAGTCGATCTGTATAAATGCTGGCATAGAAAATGACATTCCCTCATCTCTGTCCTCCCTTTTTACATTCTCACCATTTATTATTGTTTGATATATTCTGGGCTTCGGTGAACCTCTTCGTTTTGCCTTATTGTTTCTCTTTATCGTCAGTTTCTCTTGCAAGAGTTGCCAAGAATTTCTCAATGGCAACTCTAGAAAATTGGTTCTACGTCCTTCTTAAAGATGTTGATAGAATTATTTTTATTAGCTTCTTTTTTCTTCAAACTCAATCGTTGAAGTTGCCAGCCTTTGTTGTAAGTTTTTATTTTGACTGGGTTAAAGATAATCCAAAAAGATTCTCTAAATCCATTAAGAGCAAGGCAGCAGCTAGAGAGAGAGTGGGACTACTTAAAGATCAGCAAGGTTATCTTGGTGTTGCACTTAAGGAGCTGGGAGAGATACTAAATTAATATTTGCCTCAGCTTTACTGTTGAGAAAGAAATGGAGGTTAGAGAACTCAGGCAAATAAATATTGATTTGAAAACAGTTCATATTGCAGAAGAGGAAGTGTTGGAGGTTTTAGAAAACATAAAGGTAGATAAATCTTCATGGCCTGATCAGATGTATCCCAGGACATTGTGGAAAGCGAGGGAGGAAAGTGCAGGGCCCCTAGTAGACATATTTGTATCATCTATAAACACAGGTGAAGTACCAGAGGACTGGAGGGTGATTAAAGTTGGGCCATTGTTTAAGAAAGGCTGTAAGGAGAAACCTGAAACTGTAGACCTGTAAGTCTGACATTGACAGTGAGTAAGTTTTTGGAGGTGATTTGGAAAGATTGGCTTTATATGCATTTGGAGAGGCAAAGATTGATTAAGCATTCGCGAGTTTAGAGAAGATTTTTAGGTAAGGTTGAGGTTCTGGGTGTAAGTTTGCTCACTGAGCTGGAAGGTTTGCTTTCAGACATTTCTTGTGGTGATGTCATTTCCCGTTCTTTTTCTCAGAGGGTGTTAAATGGGGTCAAATTGCCTGCCTGCAGATTGTATGCTTTTTGAGCAAACTAGAATGTGTCTGCAAATATAATTCTGCAAGTCAATCCATGTAACATTTTATAAATTCCTGCTTTGGAAATAGAACCAGTCTGACTCAAGATTGGGATGTAGACAGACTCTAACCTCATACCTTCAATGCATTGTCTAAGCTGAGAGGTCACCTTTTTTTTAAACCTTAAATTATCTTGTGAATGTCACTTAAAATAAATTCTGGGATTTACATATTAATGAACTGAAAACTGTAACCTATCGTAAAAAATGAAAGACTTAACAGCAATCTCGGTTTTTTTCAATATATTGTATCAGTTGCATGACTCTATAATCTTTTGCTATAAATTCTGTATTTTATGATCCTGCTCCACAGCTACCTAATGAAGGAGCAGCACTCCAAAAGCTAGTGTTTCCAAATAAACCTGTTGTACTATAATCTGGGTTTTGTGATTTTTAACATTTTAAATGTAATAAATAAATAAGATTAATGAGGGCAGAGCAGTGGACATAGTTCACTTGGACATTACTAATGCCGTTGTCATGGTTCCACAGGGTAGACTAATTAGTAAGGTTAGATCACATGGAATTCAGAGTGACCTTGCCAACTGGATACAAAATTGCCTTTATTAAAGGAGACAGAGGGTGGTGGTAAAAAGTTATTTTTTGGACTAGAGGTCCAATTTATCTTGTGAATGTCACTTAAAATAAATTCTGGGATTTACATATTAATGAACTGAAAACTGCAGAAGTAGTATGGGCTAGAGGTCTTGATGGCACCGGCAAGCAAGAAGTTGGTTTGAAGTGTGTCTACTTCAATGCCAGGAGCATCCAGAATAAGGTGGGTGAACTTGCAGCATGGGTTGGTACCAGCATGGGTTGGTACCTGGGACTTCGATGTTGTGGCCATTTCGGAGACATGGGTAGAGCAGGACAGGAATGATTGTTGCAGGTTCCAGGATTTCGATGTTTCAGTAAGAACAGAGAAGATGGTAAAAGAGGGGTGTGTGGCATTGTTGGTCAAGGACAGTATTACAGTTGCAGAAAGGATGTTTGGGGACTCGTCAACTGAGGAAGGATGGACTGAGGTTAGAAACAAGAAAGGAGAGGTCACCCTGTTTGGAGTTTTCTATAGGCCTCCGAAAAGTTCCAGAGATGTAGAGGAAAGGATAGCAAAGATGATTCTCTATAGGAGTAAGAGAGACAGGGTAGTTGTCATGGGGGACTTCAACTTTCCAAATATTGACTGGGAACACTATAAGTACGAGTACTATGGATCGGTCAGTTTTTGTCCAGTGTGTGCAGGAGGGCTTCCTGACACAGTATGTAGACAGGCCAACAAGGTGTGAAGCCACATTAGATTTGGTACTGGGTAATGAGCCCGGCCAGGTGTTAGACTTGGAAGTAGGTGAGCACTTTGGTGATAGCAATCACAATTCTGTTATGTTTACTTTAGTGATAGAAAGGGATCGGTGTATACCACTGGGCAAGAGTTACAGCTGGGGGAAAGGCAATTACGGTGCGATTAGGCAAGATTTAGGAAACATAGGATGGGGAAGGAAACTGCAGGGGAGAAGCACATTAGAATGTGGATCTTATTCAAGGAAAAGCTCCTGTGTGTCCTCGATAAGTATGTACCTGTCAGGCAGGGAGGAAGCTGTAGAGCGCGTGAGCCATGGTTTAAAAAGGAAGTGGAATCTCTGGTTAAGAGGAAGAAGAAAGCTTATGTTAGGATGAGATGTGAAGGCTCAGTTAGGGCACTTGAGGGTTACAAGGTAGCCAGGAAAGACCTAATGAGAGAGCTCAGAAGAGCCAGGAGGAGACATGAGAGGTTGTTGCCGGATAGGATCAGGGTAAACCCTAAGGCTTTCTATAGGTACTTAAGGAATAAAAGAATGACGAGAGTAAAATTAGGGCCAATCAAGGATAGCAGTGAGAAGTTGTGTGTGGAGTCAAAGGAGATAGGGGAAGCACTAAATGAATATTTTTCGACAGTATTCACTCTAGAAAACGACAATGTTGTCGAGGAGAATACTGAGATACAGGCTACTAGGCTAGGTGGGATTGAGGTTCACAAGGAAGAGGTATTAGAAATCCTGCAGAGTGTGAAAATAGATAAGTCCCCTGATGGGATTTATCCTAGGATCCTCTGGGAAGCCAGGGAGGAAATTGCCAAGCCTTTGGCATTGATTTTTAAATTGTCATTGTCTACAGGAATAGTGCCAGAAGACTGGAGGATAGCAAATGTGGTTCCCCTGTTCAAGAAGGGGAGTAGAGATACCCCAAGTAATTATAGACCAGTGAGCCTTACTTCAGTTGTTGGTAAAGTGTTGGAAAAGTTATAAGAGATAGGATTTATAATCATCTAGAAAAGAATAATTTGATTAGGGATAGTCAGCATGGTTTTGTGAAGGGTAGGTCGTGCCTCATCAACCTTATTGAGTTCTTTGAGAAGGTGACCAAACAGGTAGATGAGAGTAAACCGGTTGATGTGGTGTATATGGATTTCAGCAAGGCATTCGATAAGGTTCCCCACAGTGGGCTATTGTACAAAATGCAGAAGAATGGGATTGTGGGAGATATAGGAGTTTGGATCAGTAATTGGCTTGCTGAAAGAAGACAGAGGGTTGTGGTTGATTGGAAATGTTCATCCTGGAGTCCAGTTACCAGTGGTGTACCGCAAGGGTCGGTGTTGGGTCCACTGCTGTTCGTCATTTTTATAAACGACCTGGATGAGGGCGTAAAAGGGTGGGTTAGTAAATTTGCAGATGAGACTAAGTTGTGGATAGTGACGAAGGATGTTGTAGGTTACAGAGAGACATAGATAAGCTGCAGAGCTGGGCTGAGAGGTGGCAAATGGAGTTTAATATGGACAAGTGTGAGGTGATTCACTTTGGTCGGAGTAACTAGAATGCAAAGTACTGGCTAATGGCAAGATTCTTGGTAGTGCAGATGAGTAGAGAGATCTCGGTGTCCAGGTACACAGATCCTTGAAAGTTGCCACCCAGGTTGACAGGGTTGTTAAGAAGGCATACAGTGTTTTAGCTTTTATTAATAGAGGGATCGAGTTCCGCAACCATGAGGTTATGCTGCAGCTGTACAAAGCTGTAGTGCATCCGCACTTGGAGTATTGTGTACAGTTCTGGTCACCGCATTATAAGAAGGATGTGGGAGCTTTGGAAAGGATGCAGAGGAGATTTACTAGGATGTTGCCTGGTATGGAGGGAAGGTCTTACGAGGAAATGCTGAGGGGCTTGAGGTTGTTTTCGTTAGAGAGAAGCAGGTTGAGAGGTGGCTTAATAGAGACATATAAGATAATCAGAGGGTTAGATAGGGTGGACAGGGAGAGCCTTTTCCCAAGTATGGTGACGGCGAGCATGAGGGGGCGTAGCTTTAAATTGAGGGGTGACAGATATAGGACAGATGTCAGAGGTAGTTTCTTTACTCAGAGAGTAGTAAGGGTATGGAATGCTTTGCCTGCAATGGTCGTAGATTTGCCAACTTTAAGTACATTTAAGTCGTCATTGGACAAGCATATGGACGTACATGGAATAGTGTAGGTTAGATGGGCTTCAGATTGATATGACAGGTCGGCACAACATCGAAGGCCGAAGGGCCTGTACTGCACTGTAATGTTCTATGTTCTATGTTCTGTGATCAGGGGTGTTCCACAGGGGTCAGTGCTGGATCCATTTTTGCATGCCATTTATATAAATGATTTGGATGAGAATACAGGAGCATGGGCAGTCAGCTTGCAGATAAATGGTGATATAGTGGACAGTGAAGAAGGTTATCTAAGATTGCAGAGACATCTTGATCAATGGTTCCATGGGTTGAAGAATGGCAATTGGAGTTTAACTGAGATAAATGTGACATATTGCATTTAATGACACAAACAATAAGAGGACTTATACAATTAATGGTCGGGCCTTGGGTAGTGTTTAGAACTCAGAGACCTTGGGGTTCCAGTACATAATTATTTGAAAGTTGCATCACGGGTAGATAGGGTGATTAAGAAGATGTTTGGCACACTTGCCTTTATTACTTAGACCTTCAAGTATAGGAGTTGAGGTTATACAGCAAGTTAGTGAGGCCTCTTCTGGAATACTGTGTCCAGTTCTGGTCACCCTGTTGTAGAAAGGATATTAGTCAACTGGAGAGGGTTGGAAAAGACTTAGCAGGATGTTGCTAGGATTGGCAGGTTTAGGAAATAAAAATAGACTAGAAAGACTGGGACTTTTTTTCACTGGAGGGTAGGAGGTTGCGGAGTGACCTTTTTGTGTTTTGTAATATCATGAGGGGCATAGATAAGGTGAATGACCAGAGACTTTTCCCTAGGCTGGGGGAGTTCAAAACAAGGGGGCATATTTTTAAGGAGAGGAAAAGATTGAAAATGAACATGAGGGGCAATGTTTTTTCACAGTGTAGTTTGTGCGTGGAATGAACTGCCAGAGGAATTGGTGGACATGGGTATAGTTATGATGTTAAAAGACATTTGGATAAGTTCACGAATAGGGAAGGTTTGGAGAGATATGGGCCAAATGCAGGCAGGTAGGAATGGTTTAGTTTGGAAACATGGCCAGCATGGATGAGTTGGACCGAAGGATCAGTTTCCATTCTGTATGACTTTATGAGTCTATTGCTTTGGGCTTGAGATGTTAATTTCAGGATTGATAATATAGTTTTTTTTTTCATTCTTGTGACTATCCATGATAATTTATTTTCAATACAGTTTGAGCTTAGTCGCCTCCATCTTTTCTACTTAAATATGATTGATCAGCCCAGTTTTTTTCTAAAAAATAATGCAACTTACCTCCAAAATGTTGCAGCATCAGGCAAGGGCAAGATACACCGTTCTAAAATATTTTGAAGTTGCTGTCCAAGTTATGCTGTTGCATTATTAGCTCACAAGAAACATACCCGATTGTCTGTCTAATCATTGGAATGCATAGGATGGCATGAAGTTACAATATTTGTCTGACAAATACAAAAGATAAGATTTTCCATTTTAGTCTAAATAAGCAAAAGAAAATTTTGCACTTATATCATAGCGTTCCTCATTTCAGGACCACCTAAAATGGTTTATACTTGAAATCTATTATATTGTAGCGTTTTGATAATTTCATAAATGATAATTACAGACAAAAAAATCTTGCAATGAAAGTTAACAAAATGTGGAGTCTCATTTCTTCAAGTTTTAGTTTGAAAAACATCAGCTTTATTTATTTAACTTCAATTTCTCTTTCATGTACTCTTAGAGTCATAGAGATGTACAGCATGAACACTGACCCTTCATTCCAACACGTCCATCCAACCAGATATCCTAAATTAATCTAGTTCAATTTGCCAGCACTTGGCCCATATTCCTCTAAGCCCTTCCTATTCATATACCCATCCAAGTGCCTTTTAAATGTTGTAATTATACCAGCCTCCACCACGTCCACTGGCAGCTAATTCCATACACGCACCACCCTCTTAATCCAATCTTTCTTTCAATCTCATTATTTCCCTTCAACAACTAATTTTCTATTGAATTCATAGCCTCTATATTTCTTCAGAATTCCCCTTTTCACTTAGTTTTCAGAAACAGGGCCAAAAATTTACACCCCAAACCTGCTCCAAGAATAGGCTGGCAGGAAGTCAGGGTTGAGAGTGTGCTGCTAGAAAAGCACAGCAGATCAGGCAGCATCAGAGGAATGGGAGAATTGACGTTTTGAGCATAAGCCCTTCATCAGGAATGAGGCATCTGCAGTTGTCACTTTCTCCTGGCAGGAGGTCAGGGCATAACATTGAGTTACATCCAGAGAAGGCACACTATGCCTGTTACCTAACAACTTCCACTGCGATTTTATTAGTGGCTGGAGAGGCATTTGTTTGCTCATCTATTACTTGTTTGTGTAGGACCTTAAGTGATCAATTAATGGTGAGGTGTTCCTCATGTTTGGCTCATCTCTGCCCAACATGGCACCCCCCACAGTGACAGAACTCCTCCTCCCCAGTTTCTAGGAGCTGCCAAACATTGAAAGATTCCATCTCATCCAGTAATTAAACTCCAACAATGTGCTTTGTTGTGCACTGGCAGCAGGGCTCCTCTTCTAGTGGCACTGCTGATTTGAGGAGTTATGAACAACTTGGCCTCAACTGGTTTTTTTAGGTTAGCTTCCCCACAGTGCGGAAACAGGCCCTTCGGACCAGCAAGTCCACATCGACCCTCCGAAGAGTAACCCACCCAGACCCATTTCCCTCTGATAATGCACTTAACACTATGGGCAATTTAGCACAGCCAACTCACCTAACCTGCACATCTTTGGACTGTGGGAGGAAACCGGAGCACCCGGAGGAAACCCACACAGACACGGGGAGAATTTACAAACTCCACGCAGACAGTCGCCCAAGGCTGGAATCGAACCTGGGTCCCTGGCGCTGTGAGGCAGCAGTGCTAACCACTGAGCCACCGTGCCGTCATTAAAAGCCTCACAGCCATAAATTCAGCTTGATAGCATCCTGACCACAGAAGGCTAGGGTGAGAAGTCACTACCTCCATGTGGAATTTCAGACCCTGTTTCTCTTGGACCTAGAATAAGTTGTCACGCAATGAATATGTAAAAATAAACATGCAAGATTAGTTAAGGGCAAGCAATTTTAGAGCAAATTTAGCCCACTGAGCTTTTCAGCATCTTGAAAACTCAAAATAGTTTCTCAGTCACCTTATCAAGTATGTCAAATTGTCACTTGCATATACCACTGATGTAGCTTCTATTGGAGCAATTTAATTCCAGTAACAAAACTATACATTTAGTATCCTATCTTCTGATGAGCCTATGGCTTCATTACTGTAAAACTCATGGAATTAAGTTTGCAGTTTCCTAGTATAAAGTAAAGTTTGCAGTACATCTCTTTTGATGGTGTGTTTTCTGTTCTGAATGTTTACAATTGCAATAGCGGTACATTTTTTTCAAATTGTCTTTTTGAGCCATCTGTATAGAATTCCAAGGTCAAGTTTGTCCTGAGCTTTTCTTGGGCTAGAGATGGCTATGTTGCTTTCTCAAAGGAATTGTTGTCACATGTATATTTTTAACCAGACCTATCCAGGCAACTGATTTATCTTGCAACATTGGCCAAGGTTACAATCAAATTTGGTACATCCCCCGGGGGGTGGAGGGGGGTGGTGTTGGGGTGTAGAAAAAGACAAATTAAAATGTCTCAAGATGCAATCACACAGTTTCTTCATATTAATTGACTGTCTAGCAAAACACAGACTTGGCACTTTTCAAATAAGTGGTGTGGGAAGAAGGGTGTAGATTGGGGGGCTTTTGTTATCTCTCAGAATCAATCTTAATTTGTAAAAACAGTCATTATGTAAGATCATTATTAACAGGGTTCTGTATGTTGTGCTTACATCTGGTTGCAATATAACTTTGGAAGACATGGAAGAAATCCATGCTTGGCAACCTGCCCTGTATCTACCCTGAAAAATATCTTTCCATCCTAATTATAAAAAGCTTCTATACATTTGAAAGCCATTTGTGTAACCTTTCAACGGCCTGTGATATGTCATGATTAATGAGCCTGAGCTGAGCTGCAACCCTGCTGTGAAGATTGGGATATTGGATTCTCCCTATTGTTCGATTCAGGGTTATGTGTTGTTTCATGAGGCCTGTCTAGGGGGAATCATTCAGTTATATTAAGATTGGTAAATGTCTTAAAGCAATAAACAACTACATTAAACATTGAAATAAATGGTAGGTCTCATTTTATACAATGCTGTTCTGTGTAATCTTCAATGTTCCAATCAATAACACACTCCAGATCACTATTTTTATTTCTGTGATAATATATTTATTCATTAGTTTTATTATATACAAAGGTGTGTTTTGTTAAGTCTCACTGATACTGCGTTGGAAACTGAACCCACTTTTCCCAGAGTCATCACGGAAGTTAAAAATCTTAACAATGTGCGCAAAGTCCCCAGTTTGCCTGTCAGCTTAACAGAAAATACAGGTCAGATTCAAAAACAGAAATGGCTGGAAAAGCTCAACAGGTCTGGCAGCATCTGTGGAGAGAAATCAGAGTTAATGCTTTGGGTCGAAACAAAATGTTAAGTCTGAATTCTCCCCGCAGATGCTGCGACACCTGCTGATATTTTCCAGCAATTTCTGTTTTTATTTCTGATTCACAGCATCCGCAGTTTTTTTTAATTTTTATATAGGTCAAGTTTCTGTACTTAATAAGAACGACTATTTACTACAACTAAATAGATTCTAAACACAGGTGAATAACTATAAGTTGTCGGTATGTAACTCTACTACTTAAAACTATAGTCACCTTGTAAAACCCCTTTATATGCACATAAATAGACATAGAGAGACAAAGAAAATGTTGGTTTTATGGATGGAGGGGAAATAGTGCTGGGAAATAGTTAAGTTGTACCAGTCTTCAGAATTCAATGCAATGTTCTTTTAGTTTCTCAAGTTTTTCCTTCAGGTTCTTTCACTTCCTCGCAGGGGATACAGAATGACTGGTTCATGAATTATACTGTTTCTGAATGAGTTGTATTAGAGAGAGGCACACACCATTTCCTTTTCCAGAAGTCCAAAGGCTTCTCACTATATTGTTCACAACAACAAGGTGTTGAGTTATCAGGAACCAAACGGACAGTAGTTGTCAAGCTGATGACCATTGGCATCCACAACTGGTCACGATTCCACAAACCAATCAACAATCCATTGCTGGATGGATCTCACTTTGTGTATATACCCTGGTGCTGCGGTGTTTATACTTTCCCCCATTGCTTACAAAACAGTTAATGCAAGCAGCTTACACAAGGACTTGGCTGAAGTGGAGTCAAAGTTTCGACTCTGACTCACCAGCATCGGTAGTCCTCAATTTCTCCTGGTTTTGCTGAAGTGTTGGACATACCTCAGTGATTCCCCATGTGTGGTCAAGGTACGTGAATGCATTTCAAAATTTATATCCTTACCATTGAATTCCATGGCTCAGCCACTGCTCAATTCATCAATCTCTCATCACTCACCTACCAACAGTCTCTATCAGCCATGACTCATACTTCAGGTTACACCTGAATTTACATATATGCAATGAACATACAATGAACATATGACCTAGGCACAGAAGTAGGCTACTCAGTATCTTGAATCAGCTCCATCAAGCAATTCGATCATGGCTGATGTGATTGTGTCTCCACTCCACATTGCCACCTACCCTGATAATCTTTGATTCCCTTGTTAGACAGCAATCTCCACTGTTTCACCTCACCCTCTCACACAACACTGCTGTAAGCCTCACACCCATGTCTCAATGGCTTGTATACACTTTCCAGTTATTCACCTACGAAAGCCAGAGCAGACAACTTTCATGACACTGACTCCCAGTTCACTCGCACTTGCAGGATACATGCAACCACAACCACAACCACAATCACAACCACAAGCAGCAGCATCTAATAGCTAGGGGACAGCCAGGGCAGCATTTCTTACCTCCAGCAGGAAACAGTGCTGGCCATCACTGGAGGGGCTCTGAGCAGTGCTGGCCATCAATGGAGGAGCTCTGAGCAGTGCTGGCCATCACTGGAGGAGCTCTGGGCAGTGCTGGCCATCAATGGAGGGGCTCTGTGCAGTGCTGGCCATCACTGGAGGGGCTCTGAGCAGTGCTGGCCATCACTGGAGGAGCTCTGGGCAGTGCTGGCCATCACTGGAGGGGCTCTGAGCAGTGCTGGCCATCACTGGAGGGGCTCTGAGCAGTGCTGGCCATCACTGGAGGAGCTCTGGGCAGTGCTGGCCATCACTGGAGGGGCTCTGGGCAGTGCTGGCCATCACTGGAGGGGGTCTGGGCAGTGCTGGCCATCACTGGAGGGGTTCTGGGCAGTGCTGGCCATCATTGGAGGGGTTCTGGGCAGTGCTGGCCATCATTGGAGGGGCTCTCGGCAGTACTGGCCATCACTGGAAGAGCTCTGAGCAGTGGAGGGCTGAAAGGATTGAGGATGGCATTGTGCTTTTATTGAAATGTCCTCCTGGCATTCCACTCCTTTCCCCACCTCACACTACAATGATTTGTGATTTACAAGCTGTGTAAAGGTATATCCTTCCCCCTCACCATAACCCTCTCTTTGTTCCTTTCTCCTTTCAGATCCACAGCAAATGCCACCAGATCAGGCAAGGGAGCTGGAGTAAGATATGGGTGAGGAAGAAGAGACTGAAGATGAAGAAACACCATGATGCATTCACTCAATCATCAGCTTAGATATTGATTAGCTGAGATGTTGATAGTGTACAAAGGGAGCTGTATGATGGGATCTGCATGTGTTGACACACTGGGTGCAAGTCATTTGCAAGTAGGACACCGGATAGGTCATGATTCCGCTGACTGCAAGCTTGCACATGAGTTTGACTGCAGAAAATTTGGATGAGCAGTTAATTGTGTATCATACAAGATAAAAAATTGGTGGGACTGTGCACATGAATTATTAGTGCATTGGCACAGCTGCTATAAAACATGGAAGCGTTTATTATCAACCAGGCACAGTTTGGATCTCATCAATTCCATGATGGAATGAATAGCCTACACCATTAACCCATTTGTGGATGCAACCCACATACACCAACAGGTAGCTGTTGGCTCAGCTTCCATTAAGACAGGAGCAGTAGCCACACAAAGTGTCAATACTCTAGTGAGAAAATAGGCAGCAACTGTACAATACAACTGTTGCCATATAAACTCAGTCTAGTACTGTTATGACTGTGGATACTAGGATTCAAAGGGGCTTTCAGAGTCTCACAGCAGTTCAATCTGTTCTCCAACAGATGACTAGGATTACTGAAGTTTTGCCTCAGTAGTGGGGGGGGGGGCGGGGGGGCACTGGCTCCATGAAGCACTAACCTGCTAAGCTCTCAGGACTACAGCTTTTGTGCTCCCACTACTGCCATATTGCCAGTGGAAGTGGTTAATGAACCCTTTAAATGTCTCTGGTGCAGGGTCCTCTTTCTTGCTGTAACACATCCAAATGTGCAGATTTATGAGGTTGAAAATGGCCTGATTAGAATCCAAGAGCATTTGATGTGGCTGACATTATCATCTGCCTGCAATGCAAACCTCCCTTGCCCAAATTAATGACATGTACATAAGGATTGCCAACTGCAAAAGTGTGCAGTGCAGACACGATTTACATCTGAAATGGGAGACATTGTATTGAAAATATAGATGCAAAGTAATTAAATTTAGCACCTATTTTCTATTTTGTGATGGTATTGCAGAAATCATTGAACATTTGACTTCTGAACAGTTTTTCTTTCAAAAACCTATAGAAAAACCCTGTAATAAATTAAACAAGTGTTTCCCTGGCAACAAAACTGCCATTTTCAAAGAACCAAATTGAGCTGACCCACTAGGATGGTTCTTTCTGTCATACCTGTGAGAAAAATACAATCTGTGTGTTTTTATATGTCGTAGAAATATGCTGCATTTTCCCTGCCATCATGACCCAGATTCTCTGTTAATGGCGGGGTGCTCACCATGTTTAAAACTGCCTGCTTCTCCTTTTTACACTGAAGCCTTCCTGGCTGCAGCTTCAGTTGGCGGTTGGGAATGAGGTGTGGGATGGTAAACAAGTTATGAAGGGGTGAGCACTCTTATGGATGCCGATGAGTAGAGCAGTGTCATGGATGGAGGGAGTGGGATGTGAGCAGTTTAGGGGGATTGGTATGGGAAGGAGCAGCCTCCCTTGAGCAGGGTGGGGAGCACTGTTAGGCAGCATTGAGGCTGTAGGGGAGTCATGGTGGGATTTGCACCCATTACCCTCGGGTATCAGTCTGGATTTATGGATTGCTAACCCAATGACATTAGTCATTAAAATTGCCATCTCCATGAGTTGAAAAATGTGTTGCTGGAAAGGCACAGCAGGTCAGGCAGCATCCAAGGAGCAGGAGAATCGGCCTTTCGGGCATCAGCCCTTCTTCAGGAATGAGGAAGGTGTGCCAAGTGGGCTGAGATAAAAGGTAGGGAGGAGGGGCTTGGGAGAGGGGCGTTGGGAATGCGATAGGTGGAAGGAGTGCATGGCACTGGATGTTTGTCTATTTACATCTTTTCCAATGCGAATTATGGTTATGTCACAGAATTAAATTTGGTGTGGAATTACATAGTCTCCCCTCCAAGCTGTGAATGTTTCTTTGATTTATCAGACTGCACAGTGTTCATCCCCACTCTTCTACACCAGTTAATGGGGTACCACAACATCCTCTTGGAGTCAAAATTTGCTTTCTGCATAAACACCTAAAGGAGAAAAGAGCGGCAGGGACAACATGAGCTGGATCAAAGGATCGTACGATTTACATTTGATCTTCAGGGCTTCATCTTGAGCACCCCAGGTTGAATATATTTGCCATGTGTGACAATAAATAATTTAAGTCTAGCCAAAGGTTTGATTTCCATCTTGCACTGAGCTGGCTGATTTCAGATGCAGCTACCAAGCTCCCCTCAGAACTCCAGAGGGAGAAAGGTGAAAATGAAACATGAACAAAGATTCCTGTTCCAATTTGTTATCCAGCAATCTCTGTTTGAAATTGCGTATGTAGTCTTCGGGTGAAAATAAGCTTAGATTCTGTACAATCCACTGAAGATATTATCAGGGCAATTGCACCATTCAATGAGATTTCATTTCCCTTCCTGAATCATCTATATTTGTCCCCCACCACTTCTGTTCTTTTATTTAATCTCCTCAAATACACTTAACCTTTTCCAAAACTAATAAGGTAGGCAACATATCCAGGATTGTACTTCTTTAGGTTGGTTGTTATATAGATTCACTTTCACTCTTAGTTGGTTTTATTTTGTGAATGTTGCCACTTTTTTTATTTCATTTCAAATTAATATGCTATCAAAAAGTTTTAACTCATGATCCTCACACACATGACAGGAGTATTCACATTCCGATTGCATGTGAGCATGTGTAATGCCTAACATGACCTTGGATTCTGTTGTGCATTTGTCAGCTTAAAAACCTCTTGGGGAAATAGAGTGGAAAGTGTGGGAGACAATTGCTGAAAGCAAACATAGTCAAAACATATACTTGGCTTCGAAGCAAGTTGATTTAGATTATTTTCATATTTTTGGTAGAATCTGTTATTTAGAGATAATGAGGTACATAGGCAGAGCACCAAAAGTACAAATTCTTTTCAAAATCTGGAAATATTGACAAGGTGAGCTCACTCTGGTTTCTTTCATTCTTTTGAGTGGTGACTATGTAATAACCATAAAATGCCTCAGGTTTTGGGACTGTCTGGATTCCCAAAGGAATGCTGCTTGAGTCAATGGACCTTTCTGTACGAATTCTTTATTTACAGCTTGATCCATACACAGATTGGGCTGAACCTTGTGTTTTATTTTGGTTAAGTGTCAAGTTTTGTTGAGGATTTCTCTCCATGAGATCACTCGCCATCTCTCTCAGCAAACTCTATTCATTAGCTGTCTACATATGATCTACTCCACCCCAATGGTACCCCTTTTTCCTGATTCTACCTTCATTCTACCATATACGTTCCCGGCACAATTCACCAACCATGCCATTTTTTAAAAGGTTTCCATGTATGTGGACAAGGGTTGGCAATCTGGCATTGTCCCTCACCAGCAACCCACCAAGCCATGCCACTGGGAGCACATAGCCCACCTGGCTAACACTCCCTTGCACATACAGCCCTATTCTCTCACACTAGTTGCTAGTTTGACCATCAGGCTTCACAGTTTATCTGTCCTAAGCTATGTCCCGTCTAAACATCCCCTAGACGTAATCAATCCCCAGTACCTACTGTAGACCTGCATCTTGCCATTGCTCAGTAGGGGAACATCACATACAGGCAAACGATTGGAAATGTCCAAGATGAGCTTTTATTTACAGTCAGCAAAGTGAGCACAAACAAAATGATGAAGGCTGCAGTTTGCCCCCGCAATGCAAACCAAATGCAGGCATAATGACCAATTCTTGTTTAACATTCCGTAATTGTCTGCTGCCAGCTAGCTTAGGGAAAGCTATATCCAGATGCTGGGAAGATAGAAAAGTAGCTGTTTGCCATTCAGAATGGGAATGATTAAAGAAATATAATGTTAAATTAGCAATTCTCCACAAGGAAAGATAACTTGTGTCAGAACACTTGCCAGAAGATATTATTTAAGACTAAGTTGCAAAATATGAAAAAGCCATCTCCTCTGGTTCTCATAAAAGACGTATTTAAATGTTAAAAGATACTCCATGTTCATTGGACTTTGCAAATGATGTTTGCATATGACGGACAACTGTTCCTTGATGCATTCACAGAGTTCACTTGCCAAACAAGCAGCACCCTAATTTTCATGTAGTATAAGTCGTTGTTGCCCTTTCATATTTTGTATTTGTGCATTTATCCTGCTGAGCATGAGATGAAAAACTTCTACAGCATGCCGCAGTCTTTCCATTTTGGAGCAACAGCTGTGTTTTAAGGCCATCACATCTGCTATGTCCTGTGTCACCAGCTTCTCATTGTAACCTCACATTCATTGGCGTCTGTCTAACTCTGCCACTGTAGTCATGTCACATCAGTTGCTGATCTTCCCATCACATGCATGAAGTACACTAAAGGGCTCTCGCCCTCTTTTTACTTCCAATGCTACAACATTTCCTGTGGTACTCTGGGGAGTGTTCACCACTTGGCATAGCTGAGTATGCTGTGATAAACAATGTGTGATTAAGATATTAATGTAGTTTTTACAGCTTGGATTGTGCCATATGGGTGTTAGCTACTTCTATGAAAGGGATATTTAAAAAACCAAAGTACTTCACCTAATCCAGTATGTGTTAGGGAGCACATGATTACAAACATCCTGGAGTAGGCATGGAAGAGTGTTTGTTTCTACGGTAGAGTTTATAACTTGGAGGAAGCACTGAAAATCATTTGCTTCCTTTTGATTTAGAATAATCCAGGATTGATTTAAACTTAGAAAAATACAGAGACTGAAGGTTTTTAGGGGATTTGGAAGAGGTCTGACTGGTTCAGAAGCAAATACATTTTCTCTGCTAAAAGGGAATATAGGGCAATTCAGGGAAATGCACAGATAACACTGCAGATGCTGGAAATCTGAAATAAAAACAGGAAGTGCTGGAGAAGTCCAGCAAGTCTGGCAACACCCGTGGAAAGAGAAATTGTGTTAACTTTTTGAGCATGACACATATCTTCTTCAAAGAGGAATCATAGCAGTTTTGAAATATTAGCTCTGTTTCTCTCTCTCCACAAATGCTGCAAGATCTGCTGAGTTTCTGCAGCATTTTTGCTTTTATTTCAGGGAAAACTCAGTCACCTTGGTGAAAAGGTTTACTTTGTGAAATTTCCAGACCAGGAATCTTTGATTGGAAATCGGTAAATTATTAAAAGACTGGGGAAGATTAAACTTCCCGATTCCTGAGTACTCATGTAAGAAGATTTCACAGTTTACAAGATAGAACTGGGACAAGCAGCTAAGTTAAACCCAAAGATTTGGTATAGAAGGATAATTTCTTTGGAGTTGAGTAACTATAAAATGATGTTGTTGGAGAATAGATGAGACTTTGTTTTGCTGTGTGTTTTAGGATCTTTCAAGCTGTATGTTTAGATTTGTTTTATTTTTCTATTTATGTAATAAACTTGTTTTATTGTTAAAGAAAATCTACAGCCTCGTATGCCTATTTTTCAGTAAATGCCCACCACATTAAATAAAGAAATTATGATCTATCAAGCCAGATGATTAGCCTATGATCAGATCTGGCCTATAGTAACATCGACCGGGAACTTAACAATGATTAACAATGTACACACATTTCCATCACACACAATCCTTTTTTTTCTCCCATGTGATAAAAAAACTTACCCACTACAAGAACAAAAAGGTAAAGACTGGCAAAGGACTGCTGGAATTTTACATTCTTACCTGCTTTACAGATGGCACAGCCTGGCTGGCAGCTGAGGACCAACACCGGTCTTGTGTTATTCGAGGGATGAGCAGGGCAGAAGCCAGAAAGGAACATTGAGGTCTGCTCTTCCCAGATATGTAACCACTCTCACTTGTTCATCGACACAAGAGTTTTTGCTTTTTCACTATCTTGTTCTTCCTCTTCTCTTCCACAGGTACAAACAACCCACAAATCACAGCTAAGCTAAAGCAGGCCCAGCATCTGCTCAACAGCATCACCGTCTGTGGGGATGATGGCTTTGAACCCTTAAGGGATGCACTGACACAGAAGTACCACCTGGGTGGGTAATTTAACCAGTTTCAACTCAGACACTATTTGGTGACCACTCACTAGGCACATGTCTATAGTGAGTGAAGAAAGAGAACTCAGGGATGTCTAACACTCAGGTGACTGTTGTATGCGAAGCAGAAGACATGTCTCTGTAGTTAGCCAGAACTGACAGCACGAGGGGATGGGAGCTTTGTTTAAAGCCACATTGCTGTAAGAACAAAACAGCAAGTTCTTATGTTGAGGTGGATGAAGAAGTGGAGATCACCTGGCACACGCCTACTTTTTGCTGTCAGATTTCTTTGTTGTGTAGAAGTTAATTGGAAAGGCCAAATTAATTTAGTGTGGTTTTAGTAAGATGAAAATACAAGCCTCTTGCTACCAGCTGCTGATACACCCGACCTACTTCCTGAAGAGGTTAATTGCCAAAGTTTGTCTCCACAGTGAGAATTACATATTGTGCCTGTTGCCCAATTACGTTCACTGCCTGCCATTCTTCTTGGGGATCAGAAAATCCCACTCCATATCTCTTTTATTCAGCAATACACAAGTTCAGTCCTACCCAGTGACAGGTCATCATAATTGTCATGGCAATGACAATCAGTCTGTCTCCATTATAAAGGGAACACTTTCAAGTCTATACCTGCATGTTGAAGACTCTTCAGAGAGGTTTTGTAATGTCAAATTTAGAATTCAACTGCTCTAATTTACTTTCCATTCTCACTGTTTCTTTTCCTCCCTCTGTCCTTGAAATTCACTGGGTAAAGGGCTGCACTATTTGTCCTATCATTCAGTGAGCGGCCAAATATCCTTTCACCCTCATTTGACCATTATTCATTTTCTGCTGCAGTGAGTTAGCATGCAAAAGAAAGGCTTTGTGCTGAATGATGCAGGTAAAATGTAAAACTGGTGGCATGCACAGTGAGTTACCACTGTTCCATTACCCTTAATGTGTCATTGGACAAGCTTTGGAATTTAACATGTTAAGCACATGAATTGTTCAGCATAAACAAACAGACTTTGGAGTGCAGGTTTATAGTTTCTTGAAACTGGATAGATAGAATAGTGAAGAAGGCATTTGGTATGTTTGTCGTTATTGGTCAATGCATTGAGTATAGGAATTGGGAGATCTTGTTGCGGCTGTACTGCATTGGTTAGGCTACTTTTGAAATATTGTGTGCAATTCTAGACTCTCCGCCATAGGAAGGATATTGTGAAACTTGATAGGATTCAGAAAAGATTCACAAGAATGCTGTCAGGGTTGGAGGGTTTGAGCTCTGAGGAGCGGCTGAATAGACTGGGACTGTTTTTTATGAAGCACTGGAAGTTGAAGGGTGACCTGATAGGAATTTATAAAATCATGAAGGGCATGGATAGGATAAATAGGCAAAGTCTTTTCCCTGAGTTGGTGGAGTCGAAAACTAGAGAGCATAGACTTCAGGCGAGAGAGGAAAGATTTAAAAGGGACCTAAGGGGCAACTTTTTCACGCAGAGGATGGTGTGTGTATGGAATGAGCAGCCAGAAGAAGGGGTGGAGGCTGGTACAATCACAACATTTAAAAGGCAACTGGATGGGTACATGAATAGGAAGGGGTTAGAGGGATATGGGCCACATACTGGCATATGGGACTAGATTAATTTAGGATATCTGGTTAGATGGATGAGTTGGACCAAAGGGTCTGTTTCTGTGCTGTACTTTAAGTACACTGACTTTAAGTACACTGAATGCAAGTATACTATCAGCTGCTTTATAGAAAGCAAAAACCACTATGGGAACTGGGAAACAGGGAGTCACAATTAGGGATTTGGTCTTCCCAGCAATGCACACATCCCATGCTTGAAGAGATAAAAAGTCAATCAATAAACAATGACTGAGCATTAGATATAAATAAACATGATTATTTGAAACACAACATTTCTCAATCATTCAAGGAGTGTGAAAGTAAAGCATCATTATAGTTAAAGCTGTAAACCTGCCAACAGGAAATTTCAATGATTTTTACATAGTTACAAGCACATGATCGTTATCGAAAATACTGAATTATCTTTTAGTGACATCCAAGTGATTTCAATAGCAGCTTGATGAAAGGGAGCTAATATATTACATAACATTCCTTCCTTGACTCATGCTGAATTACTTTCAATATTGATTCCTCTCTGAAGGAAAGAATTGAGCCATGGTTTCAAGATATGATGATTGTATACTGTTTCTAATCGAAGGTGCTTGGAGGTGAATAGCAGAGAATGAAATTAGGTTAAAGAAGGAAAAAAACAATTCTTTTATGGTCAGCAGATGTCCCACAGTACTTTGCAATTAATGAAGTACACTTTCAATAATGGAAAGCCAACAGCTGTTTTGTGCAAAGCAACCTCTCACAGATAGCAATGTACAAATGATGAAAATGGTTTGTTTTCTGGGGTGTTGGTCAGGGTACCAGAGAAAAATCCCTTGTTTTTTATTAAAAAAAAGCAATCAGATTTTTTATGTCCATTTGGAAGGAACAAGTGGAGATTTGGTTCGATGTAGGATTTGAAGGATGGAACTTCCAACACCGCAGCACTCCCCCAGTCCTGCAGTTTATCTTGACTTTGAGCCATAGTCTTGTTTCATAGAATCCCTGCAGTGTCGAAATAGGTCCTTCAGCCCAACAAGTCCACCCCAACCCTCCGAACAGTAACCCACACGGAGCCATTCCATGACCCATCGCTCTACATTTACCGCTGACTAATGCACCTAACCTACACATCTCTGAACATTATGGGCAGTTTTAGCCTGGCCAATTTATCTAACTTGCACATCTTTGGATTGTGGGAGGAAACTGGAATACCTGGAGGAGTTGTTGAGAATTTTTGCATTTGTTCATGGGAATCAATGTTTCATTAATGTTCACCATAACTTATCTACAATGTACTTTATGTCCCTATTTAGAAAGCCCAGGAAATTGTATTTTTTAAAATCTTCAATGATTTGTGCACATATATACCTGGGGTCTCTCTCTGTTCCTGCATCCCTTTTTACAACTGAGCACTGGTTGATGATCTATAAGTACATCCAGTATAGGTACCTCAATTATTTCTTTCTTCTAACTAAATTGATTCTGTCCTTGGCTGCTCCAGGACATTCTCCCTCTCTGGGACTGTAATACACTCCTTACTTATTACAATCATCTCTAATAATTTTTTCCCTTCCCTGCTCTTCCTGTGCACATAGTATTCAGGATTAGAACTAATTCTGCCCTTTTTGAACCAGGTCCTCCTTATGATCATCACTATTACATTCTCCACATGGCTATTTGCACCTGGCATTATATATATATATGCACTAAGCCTAAGTTTAGACATTATCACATGACTTCCAGGCTGGCCCCATCTAATACTTTATTATTTCTTACTTCAATCTTCCACTTATCCCAATCTTTTCTCCCAATTATGCAAGTTCTTTTCCTTTTTAGTACTATTGCTTGGTTCCAATCTCTTTGAGAGCTTAATTGTCTCCCCCTAGCTGCTGTAGCAAACTGCCCTGGTTTTGACACAAGCCACTCAGCCTGTGCAAGTTCCAACTCCTCCAAACCTGATGGCAATGTCTCAGAAATCTCAACCTCACCTTTTCTGCAGCCACGAATGCATTTGCTTTATCATCATAGATCTATATTCAGTACCACATACATCATGCTCCCATCAAACTGGTGGTGGACCAGGCCTTCTGAGCCCCAGGGCTTGTCTGCTCTTCTTGCTTTTATTTTTGTTTCTTATCTTTTTTCTCTCTCTCCTATCTTTTTTTAAATCTTATTTTACTTAGCACTTGAGAAAAGCTTGATCATAGTAATGGCATCAATGGTGGTAAGTAGGCCCAATATGGACCTGTGGTGGTCGGTGAGTGGGCAGACTCATGGCATCGACATTGGAGAGAGTTTGGGTTCCCGACTGTGCACTTCAGGCTGATGGTTTTTCTATCCATCGTATGGACTGTACAGTGTCCTCGGGTAAGACATAGGGTGGAGGGGTTTGCTTTTTAATCAACAACTTGTGGCGCACGGACATAGAACATAGAACATAGAACATAGAACATAGAACAATACAGCACAGAACAGGCCCTTCGGCCCACGATGTTGTGCCGAACATTTGTCCTAGCTTAAGCACCCATCCATGTACCTATCCAATTGCCGCTTAAAGGTCGCCAATGATTCTGACTCTGCCACTCCCACAGGCAGCGCATTCCATGCCCCCACCACTCTCTGGGTAAAGAACCTAACCCTGATATCCCCCCTATACCTTTCACCCTTCACCTTAAATTTATGTCCCCTTGTAACAATCTGTTGTACCCGGGGAAAAAGTTTCTGACTGTCTACTCTATCTATTCCCTCTGATCATCTTATAAACCTCTATCAAGTCACCCCTCATCCTTCGCCGTTCCAATGAGAAAAGACCTAGCACTCTCAACCTATCCTCATACGACCTATTCTCCATTCCAGGCAACATCCTGGTAAATCTTCTCTGCACCCTCTCCAAAGCTTCCATATCTTTCCTAAAGTGAGGCGACCAGAACTGCACACAGTACTCCAAATGTGGCCTAACCAAGGTCCTGTACAGCTGCAACATCACTTCACGACTCTTGAATTCAATCCCTCTGCTAAGGACATTGCAACCCTGGGCAGCCTTTGTTCCCCAAACCTTGAATTACTCACTATCAAACGCCACCCCTTCTGTTACCACGGGAATTTCCTGCTGCTATACTAACTGCTGTGTACATACCACCACAAGCAAGGGTTGAGGAAGCTCTGGATGTGCTGTACTCCACCACGAACACCCCAGAGACAGAACACCCCAAGACCCTGTTTATTGTAACTGGCAACTGCAATCAAGCCAATCTAAGGAAGGTGTTGCCGAAGTACCACCAGAACATTACCTGCCTCACTAGAGGCCTGAACATTTTAGACCACTGCTACACCACTGTGAAAACTGGCTACTGCTCCATCCCCTGCCCACATTTCGGGAACTTTGACCACAGTGCCATGTTTCTTCTCCCAGCTTACAGGCAAAAACTCAAGCAGGAGACCCCCTTGCGGATACAGGTCCAGTGTTGGTCAGAGGAGGCAGAGGATCAACTCCAATGCTGTCTGGAATCGGCTGATTAGGCCATGTTCAAACAGTCCGCAGGTACCTTGGACAAGTATGCCACCACTGTCACAAGTATGGGGAGGACTGCATACTGAGGAAGTCAATCCGGGAGTTCCCCAACAGGAAACCCTGGATGAACCAGGACATACAGAACCTGCTAAAAACTAGGTATGAGGCCTTCAGATCAGGAGACCCACTCAAATATAAGGAATCCAAGTATGATCTTCGCAGAGCCATTAAGACAAGGACCACTAATGATCCAAACTATTGACCCAGACACATACCCGGCGACTATGGCAAGGACTGAATGACATCACAGATTCCAAAAAGAGACAGTACAAGATATTCTACCCAGATCATCTCAACACCTTCTATGCTCGCTTTGAGCAGAATTTCAGCAGAGAGGTAACACCTATTCTGACAATTCCTGACAAACCTATCCTTCCCAGATAATCTCAACACCTTCTATGCTCGTTTTGAGCAGAATTTCCTTCCCAGATCATCTCAACACCTTCTATGCTTGCTTTGAGCAGAATTTCAGCAGAGAGGTAACACCTATTCTGACAAGTCCTGATGAACCTATGCCAACAGTCACTGCATCAGAAGTCAGATTAGTTTTCCTTCATGTAAATCCAAAGAAAGTGATGGGACCAGATGAAATACCTGGCCGTGCACTCAGATCAACTGGCAGAGGTCTTCTTGGACATCTTTAACCTCTCCCTGCAGTAAGCCACTGTCCCTTCTTGGTTCAAGAGGGACAACATCATCCCTGTGCCTAAGAAGGCTCATGCAGCATGTCTCAATGACTACTGCCCAGTGGCCCTAACATTGGTGGTCATGAGGTGCTTTGAGAGGCTGGTCAAGGCATTAATCAACTCCAGCCATCCCACTACTCTTGACTCACTCCAATTTGCCTATTGGACCAACAGATCCAAGTCAGATGTCATATTGCATGCCCTTCTCACGTCCCTAGAACATTTTGACACCAAGTACAGCTATATAAGAACCCTACTCATTGACTACAGTTCAGCTTTCAACATTATTATCCCCTTGAGACTGATTACTAATCTTAGTGATCTCAGACTAAGGCCCACTCTCTGCAACTGGATCCTCAGTTTCCTGACCCACATGCCACAATCAGTGTAGATTGAGGACAATATTTTATCCTCACTAACACTCAACACTGGAGTCCCCCAGAGGTGTGTATTCAGCCCCTACTGTACGCACTGCATACCCATGCATCGCCAAACACAAGACTAATGCCATTTACAAGTTCGCTGATGACACCACCATAGTTGGTTGAATCTCAGATGGCGACGAAACAGACTACAGACGGGTGGTGGAAGACTTGGAAAAATGGTGCAGTGAGAACAACCTAGCTCTCAACTCATTGTTGACTTTCAGGGGATATTACTCATGTCTCCCTACAGCACAGAGGTAGAACAAGTGGAGAGTGTCAAGCTCCTGGGAGTGGTCATCAACAACAAGCTTTCTTGGATTCTTTATGTGGATGCACTGGTTACAAGGGTCCAACAACCTCTCTTCTTCCTCAGGCAGTTGAGGAAATCTTGCATGACAGCGAATATCCTTGCCAACTTTTATAGATGCACCACCGAGAGCATTCTGTCCGGGTGTATCACTACCTAGTATGGCAATTGTGCCATTCAAGATTGGAGATGGTTACAGAGATGTGGTGAACTCGGCCCGGACAATCACAAAGGCCAACCTCCCATCTATAGAATCCATCTACCAGGCCCGATGTCAAGGAAAGATCGCCAGCATTCTTAAAGATCCATCCCACCCTGGCAATGTTTTTCTACAACCTCTACCATCAGGGAGAAGGTACAGAATCCTGAACGCACACATCAGCCAGTTTCAAAACAGTTTCCACCCTACTGTTGTTAAAATACAGAATGGATTCACAAACTCTTATCATTTGCCTGCACTTATGTTTTGGTTTTTGCCGCTGTTTATCTATTATTTACTTATCTATGCTATTTAACTATGTGATCTGCCTGTATTGCTCGCAAGACAAAGCTTTTCACTGTGCCTCGGTACACATGACACTAAATTCAATTTAATTCAATTCTGCATCGATGAGGCAGTCCTGGCACTGACTCATGCCTGCTGCAAGTTTGGATTCCCTGCAACATCTGAGGCATGGAGGCAGTGGCGAGTTTGGGTCCAGTAAAAGACCCTGTGGCATCAGCAATGGCTGCATTGGTGAGGTCCAGCAAAGATTTATAGTGGTGAGGATATCAGTGGAGATGAGATGGTGCCGAAGACTGGCAACTTTCATTCTTGGTGAAGGGGAGTCATGCCTGGCTACCATGCCCATGACCCATGGTGGAGCACTTAACACTAAGGACTTTAACGTTCTTATATATTTCTATGTTTTGGTTCATTTTTCTGTGTTTTAAGATGGCGCCAGAGCGTTGCGACATGAGACAACACTTTTCACTGTAACAAAATACTCGTGACAATAAATAAATCAAATCAAATCATCACAAGTGATGTGGAGATTATCACCTTTGAGATCTAGCTTGCTTGTTTCTTTCCAAGATCATTGAAATCTGACATTGTGTCACTTGCTACCTATGTCATGGGTGTTAATGTGGATCATGACATTAGGCTATTCATCCTGCCCTCTCAGAAAGCTTTGCAACTATTCAACATGACCCTGGCAACAGTATGCTAATAAACCATGCTGGATTCTTATCAATGTCCACAAGAAGTATAGAATCATTATTGTTGTTATCACTTTGTTCTCCCAATCTTCCACTTGCCAATACTCCTTGTTCCATTCTTCCAAGTGAGCCAGCTGTGGTGCCAAAGATTTGGTTTTTGCTGCATTCCCCAGATGAACTATTCCTTTCCATCATATTCAACTGGATGCAGAGTTAGAGAAATTCAGTGTTCCCCTGCACTATCTGGTCATACCCATCTGTCTGACTGTGACATATTTCCTTTCTTCCTCTAAATGGCGGGATGGTCACATCCAGGATCAGCCTGGTGGTTTCATTGCAGGGATGAGAGCTGCTGCTTAAGGTCCAAAACCTGGAGACTGACAATTCCTGCACAAGTGACTGTCCAGTACATGAAGAAACCTGGAGTTCCCACATGAGAAAACATGTGTACTCCATGGGACTACATTATTCTGCTGTTTGACTAAATGTAAGACTAATTAAACTTAACAGAAATAAACTGGAAACTTATTTAAAAATTAGTTTATCTTCATACATTTCCATGATCTTATATTGAAATTGAAAAAATTTTTTATTTTTCAACTGAGCAGAAACTTACTTTATAGCTTTTACGTTTAAATACAATTTCTAATGTTGGATAAGGAAGATAAATGTGCAGAATCTTCGATTACATGATCTGCAATCATTCATTAGCAGGTTAGTCCACATTGGAAAAACAATGCAGGTTTGAAAAATGAGATCTGCCAGTCTCAGACTGTGAACAGATTTCTTGAGTGCTTGCCCTTAACATACATTAGATGTTATCAAATAAAATAGTTCTGCTCATATCTGCTTCAGATCAATGTTCAATGTTTGCTGTGTATGTGTGAGTGGAAGATATAAAAAGATGTGTCATTTTGGTAATATTTGCAATAAAATAGATTTATCACAACATTTTATTTCCTAATCATATTTACTCTGAGGTCCTTGCCTGCAACAAATCATTCAAGCAGTTTGGAATAACTCTCTTATTTGGATATTGTTCAAACAGGGAAGACTGTGAGATTGAAGTAATGGTAAGTAATTAAAATAAGATTATCGAAAAGTAAAAATGGAAAATTTTGTACAGATAATCTTTAGATGATTTCTTTGCTATTTGCTCTGTGTACCAAGTTGGTATAATTCTGTGGTATAAGTGACATGTCACCAATTTGGATTAAAATCCTGGAATTCCCTCCCTAAAGCATTGTGGGTCTACCTACAGCGAATGGACTGCAGTGATTCAAGAAGGCAGCTGACCACCACCTTCTCGGTGGCACCTTGGGATAGGTGGTAAATACTGGCTTAGCCAGTCATATCCACATTTCATAGATGAATTTTGAAAGAATTGGTGTGGTAAAATGCATGCATGTGTTGCAGACAGATAGTAGGATAGTCAGATAGAGATGGGAAGTGAATAATACAATTGCATTCACCAAAAAAACTTAGGAATGCAAAAGCAGATTTAGTTTTAACCATAAAATGAAGTTTATTTTCCAAATTAATGAAGATAAAATAAAATAAACCCAAGCAAAACACAAGTTATGGCAGACAATTATAGCATTTCACACAGTGTTGTATGAGTGGCACGGTGGCTCAGTGGTTAGCACTGCTGCCTCACAGCACCAGGGTCCCAGGTTTGATTCCAAACTCTGGCGACTGTCTGTGTGGAGTTTGCACATTCTCCCTGTGTCTGCGTGGGTTTCCTCCGGGTGCTCTGGTTTCCTCCCACAGTCCAAAGATGTGCAGGTTAGGTGAATTGGCCATGTTAAATTGCCCATTGTGTTAGGTGCATTAGTCAGAGGGAAAAAGGGATTTGGGTGGGTTACTCTTCGGAGGGTCAGTGTGGACTTGTTGGGCCGGAGGGCCTGTTTCCACACTGTAGGAAATCTAATCTAATGAGGGAGATGGTCATATGGTGATTGACAAGGAAACTGGCGGATTAGAACATCTGTGAATGGAAGAGGCACTGGTTATAGAGAACAAGCAAAAGTATACCAAATAAAGGAGATACCAAATACCATATAAAGGGAAAAGGCTATAACCACTAAGGACTGCTCCTCTTTAATATTCGCACATAGTCATTTGCTTGAAGCACATGCAGTGTGCTTGCCATGCAACTGATATCACATGTTGCAAGTGTGATGCTCGCATCATTCTTCATTAAAAAGCAATGAAAGCCATAGAGGCTGCCAGCCCGTATCTGAGCTCTGAAGACACTGTGCATTAAGAAAGTAACGTGACCCAGGTAGAGGCTGGCAAACTGTAATTTTGTTTTGAAGAAAACAAAGGGATTTATTTAGAGGCTGGCTTATTCCAAGTGAAGAGAAATTGAGGAAGTGCTAAGAAAACAAACTCAAAGTCATAATATGCATTTTGAACAGATGCAGGAAATGTATGTGTACTCCTGTAGGCAAAGTGATCTTTGAAGAACTACGCAAGTTGTAAATGTTGCTGAACTCCAAAATAAAGTATTGAATGTTTGAAGTGGTGTGCGACTTGGTCTAATAGCATGGTGATGTATTGAAGTGAGTTTTTCCAATGCCAGCATAGCTGGATGAAAGCTCAAAGAGGATGGTGCCATGGAACATACAGTGACATTGTTATGAAGAAACAGTTGGATGATGGGTGGAATTAGCATTCAATGAGCTGCTGATTCCAGGTTCAGTTAACTGTTAATCATTACTAACTAGTGCAGTCACCATGGCAAAGTCTCCATCAGAGTCCACTTGGCAACCAGTCAGCACTCTCCTTTCATACAGTATAAACTTTGTTTTCCCTTTACTTTGGTATTTCTTCTGAGTTGTCCTGATGAGTGCAAGACAAAAAAGCTTTGTCAAAATGCATTGTTTTCATCAGAATATACCACGAGGCTACTTAAAAATGAAAGAGTTAATTCAATGTTGAATTACCAAGCTAAGTTCTATTAGCAAGTTTTGAGAAGATTTGTAGCTCAGGTTGAGGGTCTGGATGTAAATTTGCTCGGTGAGCTGGAAGGTTGATTTTCAGACGTCTCGTCACCACACTAGATAACATCATCAGTGTGCCTCCAGTGAAGCACTGGTGGCATGGCCCAAGGAAACTTAACACATTAATAAAAAGCAGGCCATACCACCGGTGCTTCACTGGAAGCTCACTGACGATCCTACCTAGTTTGGTGACGAAATGCCTGAAAACGAACCTTCCAGCTCAGCAAGCAAACTTAGATTCATTTCTATTCTTTAGATTCAAGCCCTCAGGGGTTGAATCAAATTTTTTACTTCAAAAGTCTCCAGTGAACAAAAAAAAGCTTTCTTGTAAACAAAGCAGAAGATAATTACTTATCTGAAACAAATCAGTGAGTCATCTGCTGTGATGCCAGCACTTAATTTAGTTAGCAACTTATTGATTGTGTCATTGTTGATTGCGCACATTCATGAGGTTCGAGAGAGGGAACAAAATCTTCCCCTCCTCTTATCACTGTTAATTGTGTGAATTAAAACAATAAAGTGCAATCAATAATTTGAAATAGTGAGTATTAGTAATTTGAATATTTTAAGTGTAATTGTTCATTTTGACTTCTCTTCTGAGTTGAGCCAGAACCACAGAGAGTGGAAACCATTTATATTTAATGGGAAGGATATTTTTAAGTAATAATTTTATCCAATCATGCTTGGTACATATTATTCCATGGCAGAGGTGTGGACATCTGCCCTATTCCTGAACTCCTGCTCATTCTCATTTGAACCTGGGCACTGTCAGTGCAAACTGACCTACAAATGTTCCTCTCTTCTGGTGGGATACATTGTATCCTCTGGGAACATGGTTAGAGCAGCACGGTGTCATTGCAGAAGGGCATATCTGTTTGAAACTGTGTGCTGTCACTCAGTGGTAATAAGTAGGATTAGCATCCTATCACGTTTGCATTAGTACAATAGAATCATTGCAGGGAGAAAATAAACATTAGTCAGTAAGCGGTAATAGAAGCAAGAGAAAATGTATAATCAGTTGCACAACTGAGCAAACAGATATTCCATTTTATTGGTATCTTAAATACAAAGCACATCCAAGTTCTCAGAGAATTGTGGTAGCAATTTTACAAGACAATAAGAAATAGTGCTGCAGAAAAGGCCTAAACAACAGTATTTTGCATTGGCCTTGCCTATATCATTTTCTTTAAATCTGGAACTCAGTTACAAATGACAATGAGAATGTAGAATTGGAAGTCTTTGTTATACAAACTTTTCTCCTCAAGGGTGAGTTGGACAAAATGTACCTGAAGGGGCTTATGATGTTAGCAGTGACTGTGCTTGCATATTTGTTACCCCCCAAACTTTTTTCTCCCTGTTTTCTTGATGACAGATGAATCTATGTACCAGTTATATCAAGAATGCAGGGCATTGAAAATCCTAATTATATAAAATGTAATTCAATCCAGCAATATAAATGGTGCTGTGTGGTGTAGATAAGCATGCTTCGAGTAATGGAGATGTTTATACAACACAAAAGGAAGGTCATTTGGCCTGTTGGGTCCATGCCACTTCTCTACAGACCAATTCCTGATTCAGTTCTTGGTACTCAACTACTTACAACCTATATTAATGATCTGCATGCAGGGACAAAGTGTACCATAGCAAAGTTCACAGGTGATACTAAAATAGGTAGGAAATCAGGCAGTGAATAGGAGACAAAGAGTTTACAGTTGGATATTGATAGGCTAAGCAAATGGGCCAGACTGGCAGATGGAGTTTAATGTGGATAAGTATGAGGTTGTTCATTTTGGCTGAAAAAATAAAAGGACAAATTATTATTGAAATGGGAAGCAGATCCAAAGTGCACCTGTGCAGAGGGATCTGGGTGTCTTTGTGCATGAATCACAGAAAGTGGGTATGCAGGTACAGCATATAATAAGAAAGGCAAATGGAATCCTGGCATTTATTGCAAATGTGCTGGATTATAAACGTAGTGTTGGTACATTTATATAAGGCATTGGTGAGACCACATCTGGAATATTGTGGTGGCAGTTAGCAGGAGGTTCCCCAGATTGATTCCAGGGATGAAAGGGCTGTTGTATGAGGAACAGTTGAATAGCTTGAGTTTGTACTCACTAGAGTTCAGGAGAATGACGGGTGGAACTGATTGAGGATTATAAAATGCTAAAGGGGGTGATAAGGTGGATGTTGAACAGATATTCCCTCTTGTGGGACAATCTCAAACAAGAGGGTATAGAAATAGTGTGAGAGGAGATAAGTTCAAAACTGAAATGAGGAGAAATCACTTCTCTCAGAGGGTTGTGAATCTGTGGAACTCACTTCCCCAGAGTGCAAAGGAGACAGAATCAATCAATAGATTCAAGAAAGAAACAGAAATGTTTCCAGTGAAAAGTGGGATAAAGGGTTATAGGGAGCAGGCAAGAAAGTGGAGTTGAGGCCAGGATAAGGTAAGCATGTTAAATGGCAGAGCAGGCATTTCCCCATTTCACCCCTGTAGCTCTGCAAGATTAATTCTCTCAGTTAACTGTGCAATTTCCAATGGAAATCATTGATTGTATTGTGGGTGTTGAGACCAAGGTCACTACCATTACAGCATGAAAAATATCTAATCTCAGTTCCTGCATCTCCTACACAAGCCTCAAATCTTTGCCATCAACAAACGGGAAGACGCTTCCTCAAATCCATTCTATTTAAATATCAGGAATGCAGGACATAGAAGATCCTAATGCCATAAAATTACAAAGCTTTGCACACCTCTGTCAAATCTCTTCTCAGTCTCCTTTACTCCAAGAAAAATAATCCCACATTCTCCAAGCAAACAAACTCAGAAGAGGAAACCGTTTGTTTAAAAGGGAACATTGTCTTACCTAAGCTGTCATTTTGACTTAAGTTTGATATTGCTTGAATTCATTGCTGCAGGAGCAATACTGTACATGTGTGTCCTGTAGGTATGTGTGTGTGTAGAGTGAGACAGCATGTTTTCCACTTTTGTGTGCTAGTTTGCTTTTTATTTTCATACCGCATAAGTAATGAACAACATTGCGAAAAATAAAACCAAATGTGTCAGACTGTATCTGTCAGTATATAGCCTCTCCACCAGCAAAGCTTCAGCTTGGCTTCCTCATGGCTCCGGACAGTCCCTTGCAATTCTGGCTCCAGTTTCATAGGAACAGAGTGGGGGAGGTTTTGGCCTTAGATATGCAGTGTACATGACCACTGGCATGTGGACACACCCTGGCACTCATGAATCAATCTCCCAGCCAAAGACAAATAGTTCCACAGCCTTGTGGATCCTTTGGGAGAGCTGAAGGCGAAGGGAGTAAATACTGCCAAAAATTACAGTGCAGACTGCAAAGATGGATTGATGGTGAAACATAAATCATCATTTAAGCAACTCCCACAAACTCCAATAGAATGTTTCTTTCATGTCCATAAAGAGTTTGGTTTGTATATTTGCATCAGAAAAACAGATGACATATGCCAGAAGGTTGCTAGATTGCCACCTATTAATATTGACAAGTGGCACTGGAGGAGGCAAAAACAGTGTTTAAGCAGGGTGGTTAATTGGTGAACAATGATATTTGGGTGGCTTGGGGTCTCTATATGTTTTACACAGGTTGCATAAGAGGACGCTGCAGTTTCATTGCACAGCATTTGGACAACATGAGAAACAGCAGTCACCAAAGAAGCTCAAAAAGCTTACCTGTCATAGCGGAGTTGGAAACTGACCACTCAGTGGGAGTCACTTACCAGAATGATTAACTTGCTGGCCATGGTCAAAGCTCCAAGTGCTGACACTGCACCACCTGCGTGAATCATGCATGGGGAACACGCACTCCAACGACATCTACCCCAATTATTCTGTCTCTGCTGGAGAGAAGCAACAATGCCGCAGGGTATGCCTGATGTAACAATTATGATTTTGTACAAGAACAAGGTATCTGCCAGGATTGCAACAACTATCAAGTGTGTCTCCACTGACATGATGGGAAAAGTATTTGATCTTGTTGCCAATAACTGCAGCTTTACTGCAAGTACTGGCTGAACTTAACTATCTTTGAACCATTGTGGTTTCAGAAGTGGAAGATCTACAATTAGCATGACCTTCTCACTCCAGCAGCTACAAAGTGTCATGAAAAGAGGAGAGGATTATAATATTGCTTTTATCAAACTCACCAAGACATTTGACCATGTGAGCAGAGCTGTTGGAGAAAATTGACAGGCCATTGAAATGGCTCAATATGTTCTCCTCTTTGTTAACAGTATGATGGATAAAGTCAGCTATGACAAAGTGACATTGGAAAACTTTGAAACCTGTAGTGGGGTCAGAGTTGTGTTCTGGCAACAAGATTCTTCAGTTTATTACTTTCTTTGCTGCTACCATATGCCTTTAGGTCATCCACAGAGAGTGTCAACGTCCATACCAGAACTGAGTGAAAGCTGAGAACCTTGTTCACCTGAGAATAAAGATAAAGGTATTACAGGTCCTTATCAGAGAGTTGCTCTGCACTAATGCTACTTCACCACCATTCCGTTCTGAGGAATTCTTGCAGCAGCAAATAGAAAGACTGTTTCACTCATGTCCGTAAAGTGTTTGGAACATTAGCATCAGAAAAACAGATGTCATAGTCCAGAATGTTGCTAGACTGCTACCGATAATGCTTGATGAGTGACACTGGAAGTTGTTTTTCGCTTTACATGTCCAGATTCCACAAAGATAAGCATTCTGTCACTTGATGTAGAAATCAAAATATGCATCCCAAGAGTTGTAGTTATGATCAAATAGATTAAGAGAGTGTGGAACAACAGCAACTTGAATGAGAATAATAAACTGTGAGTTTACAAAGCCTTTATCCTCAGTTGGAGAAAGTGAGGACCGCAGATGCTGGAGATCAGAGCTGAAAATGTGTTGCTGGAAAAGCGCAGCAGGTCAGGCAGCATCCAAGAAGCAGGAGAATCGACATTTCGGGCATGAGCCCTTCTTCAGGAATGAGGAAAGTGTGTCCAACAGGCTAAGATAAAAGGTAGGGAGGAGGGACTTGGGGGAGGGGCGTTGGAAATGCAATAGGTGGAAGGAGGTTAAGGTGAGGGTGATAGGCCGGAGAGGGTTGGGTGCTGAGTTCGAGGGTAGGGACTGAGACAAGGTGAGGGGAGGGGTAATGAGGAAACTGGAGAAATCTGAGTTCATCCCTTGTGGTTGGAGGGTTCCTAGGCAGAAGATGAGGCGCTCTTCCTCCAGCTATGGTCTGGCGATGGAGGAGTCCAAGGACCTGCACGTCCTTGGTGGAGTGAGAGGGGGAGTTGAAGTGTTGAGCCACGGGGTGGTTGGGTTGGTTGGTCCGGGTGTCCCAGAGGTGTTCTCTTAAATGTTCCGCAAGTAGGCGGCCTGTCTCCCCAATATAGAGGAGGCCACATCGGGTGCAGCGGATGCAGTAAATGATATGTGTGGAGGTGCAGGTGAATTTGTGGCGGATATGGAAGGATCCCTTGGGGCCTTGGAGGGAAGTAATGGGGGAGGTGTGGGCGCAAGTTTTGCATTTCTTGCGGTTGCAGGGGAAGGTGCCAGGAATGGAGGTTGGATTGGTGGGGGGTGTGGACCTGACGAGGGAGTCACGGAGGGAGTGGTCTTTTCGGAATGCTGATAGGGGAGGGGAGGGAAATATATCCCTGGTGGTGGGGTCCGTTTGGAGGTGGCAGAAATGACGACGGATGATACGATGTATATGGAGGTTGGTGGGGTGGTAGGTGAGGACCAGTGGGGCACGTCTGGGGGGAAATTGCGGTCTTTGAAGAAGGAGGCCATTTGGGTTGTGTGGTATTGGAACTGGTCCTCCTGGGAGCAGATGCGGCGGAGACGAAGGAATTGGGAATATGGGATGGCATTTTTACAGGGGGCAGGGTGGGAGGAGGTGTAGTCTAGGTAGCTGTGGGAGTCAGTCGGTTTATAGTAAATGTCCGTGTTGATTCGGTCGCCCGAGATAGAAATGGAGAGGCCTAGGAAGGGGAGGGAGGAGTCTGAGACGGTCCAGGTAAATTTGAGGTCAGGGTGGAAGGTGTTGGTAAAGTTGAGGTGGGGATGGAAGGACACCTTCCACCCCGACCTCAAATTTACCTGGACCGTCTCAGACTCCTCCCTCCCCTTCCTAGACCTCTCCATTTCTATCTCGGGTGACCGAATCAACACGGACATTTACTATAAACCGACTGACTCCCACAGCTACCTCGTCAGGTCCACACCCCCACCAACCCAACCTCCACTCCCGGCACATTCCCCTGCAACTGCAAGAAATGCAAAACATGCACCCACACCTCCCCTCTTACTTCCCTCCAAGGCCCCAAGGGATACTTCCATATCCGCCACAAATTCACCTGCACCTCCACACACATCATTTACTGCATCCGCTGCACCCGATATGACCTCCTCTATATTGGGGAGACAGGCCGCCTACTTGCGGAACATTTCAGAGAACATCTCTGGGACACCCGGACCAACCAACCCAACCACCCTGTGGCTCAACACTTCAACTCCCCCTCCCACTCCACCAAGGACATGCAGGTCCTTGGACTCCTCCATCACCAGACCATAGCAACACGACAGCTGGAGGAAGAGCGCCTCATCTTCCGCCTAGGAATCCTCCAACCACAAGGGATGAACTCAGATTTCTCCAGTTTCCTTATTTCCCCTCCCCTCACCTTGTCTCATTCCCAACCCTCGAACTCAGCACCACCTTCCTAACCTACAATCTTCTTCCTGACCTCTCCGTCCCCACCCCCACTCTGGCGTATCACCCTCACCTTAACCTCCTTCCACCTATCGCATTCCCAAAGTCCCTCCCCCAAGTCCCTCCTCCCTACCTTTTATCTTAGCCTGCTGGACACACTTTCCTCATTCCTGAAGAAGGGCTCATGCCCGAAACGTCGATTCTCCTGCTCCTTGGATGCTTCCTGACCTACTGCGCTTTTCCAGCAACACATTTTCAGCTCTTTATACTCAGTTCACTTGCATTCAACATATATGAACAGGAGAAGATTCTGAACACTTCCAACCTTTGCCATCTCAGTTGTGTCATTGGCATCTGTTGGTGGGTCAAGGCCTCCAACTTAGAAGCTCTATCATGTGCTAATTCCTTCGACACACTGTACGGTTAAGCCAATGACATTTATGCTGACTGAACCATACAAACGTATATCCAAAGACTTTCTTTACAGTGAATGGGTTATCCACTCATAGCCTCGTGGGAGTCTATACCTCCACTACAAAGACACTTGTAATTGATGTCTGAAAATGGTGGATATTGAAAACCAGAAGATAGTTGCTGACTGCTGTAATATCTAGACCAAGACTGTTCAGAAGGATGTTCGATAAGGCCAGCAGAAATGAAACCCTCAGCAACCCAAAGGATTGTAGAGAGAGGCCAGTGAATAGTGCATTCTCTTAACTCACTGAAACAAAAACGGAAATTGTTAGAAACACTCAACAAACCTGGCAACATCTGTGGAGAGAAATCAACGTTAACGTTTTGGTCCAGTGACTCTTTTTCAGAACAGTCACTGAAACCAAGACATTAACTCAGCTTTCTATTCACGGATGTTGTCAGACCTTCTGAGATTTTCCATAAATTTCCAAATTTGCATCTGATTACCAGCATCTGCAGTTCTTTGATGTGTTTTTATTTAGTGTTTTCTCTCAGCCCACTGACCTCCTCTGGAGCTATTACATTCTTCTCTTAATGAAATTGTGCCAATCACACAAGAAGAATTAATGAAGTGATAGTGTGTGTGTTTTTAATTGAAGGCAAGTCTATATACATCCTGCACCTCTGCCCTTGAACCCCACTCCACCAACTGCAACAAGGACAGAACACCCCAGTCCTCACCTTCCACCCCACCAATCTTCGGATACAATGCATCATCCTCCGCCATTTCTGCCACCTACAGTTAGTCCCCACCACCAACCCTCCCCAACTCTTTCAGTATTCTACAGAAACCATTCCCTCCGTGACTCCCTCATTAGGTCCCTCCCACCAAATCACCCTCCACTTCCAGCACCTTTCCTTGCCACTGCAAGTGGTGTAAAACCTGTGCCCACACCTTCCCCTCACTTCCATCCAAGGTCCCAAACGATCCTTTCACATCCAGCAGAGATTTTCCTGCACCTCTGAATACCTCATCTACTGTGTCAGCTGCTCTCGATGTGATCTCCTCTACACTGGGGAGACAGGACACCAACTTGTGGAACATTTCACAGAACATCTCTGGGACATATACAGTAAATAAACCACTGCCTTGTGGCCGAACACTCCAACTCCCCCTCCCACTCTGCCAAAGACATGCAAGTCCTGGGACTCCTCCACCACTAACTCCTAGCCACCCAAAGCTTGGAAGAAGAATGCCTCATCTTCTGCTTTGGGACTCTCCAACTCCATAGTATCAAGGTCGGTTTCACCAGTTTCCTCATGTCCCCTCCCCCCACCTTATTCCAGATCCAACTCTCCAACTCGGCACCACCCTCTTAAACTGTCCTACCTGTCCATCTTCTATCCCACCTATCTGTTCCACCCTCCACTCCGGACTATCACCATCACCCCCACCTTCGTATACCTATTGCATTCCTAGCTACCTTCCCCCCAGCCCCACACCCCTCCCATTTATCTCTCAGCCACCTTGCCCCCTGACCACCCCCCAACCCCAACCCCACAAACCTGATGAAGAGCTTATGCCTGAAGTGTCCACTCTTCTGCTCCTTGGATGCTACCTGACTGGCTGTGCTTTTCCAGCACTGCACTTTTTGACTAGATATGAATAGAGTTAATTGAGAGGCTCTGTACACTACATGTGTTCTCTACTGTTTTTGAGTGATAAACAAATCATGGGGTGACTCCATCATATCCATTTTTGATAACAGTGAGGTGCTACCTCAGTGAGGTGACAGTACCCTCAGCAGTTTAAGAAACAATCTGTTAAAGATACATATACCTTAAATCAAAACAGTGAGCCAAAAGGCAAAGCCCAGCTGGCTGAGAAGAGAGCCCAGAGAGGCCAATGACTCACTCACTTTCTCAGCCCACTCTCAATCTCTGCAGTAAATGTGGCACACCCTGTCATTGCCAGATCCTGACTCCTGAGCCACGATGAATGATGCTTAATAGAGAGTGGCCAGTTCTGTGTAAACTATCAGTTTACAAGGTAGAGGTTTACAGCTTAGAGTATAAAATTTCCATCCCTTGCCACCAAAGAGGTGTAAAACCTGCATCCACACGTCTTAGCACTGGGTGTATTTGTACATTCATTCTTCTAAAGTGGAGTTAGAATTTGTTTTTAGTTTGATAAATGGACCAAGTAAACAATATACACGTAGTCCAAATTAGTTTGAAATGTTCTGCAGTTTATTGAAATAGTCACAAATGAATGACTCAATTACTGTTAGATTCCCATTTTTAAATTCACACTTAGCTAACGGTAATGCTCACATCACGACATGAGTTTACCAGCAATTTGAATGAATCAACTTCAAATTAAGAGGAGACTGTGTACAAATCCCATGCTAACATTGTAAAGGTAATTTGTGAAGTATTCAGGTAAAGAAATATTTGACTATCTGTATTTTCAGCATCAAGGATACATAGGAGATAAGTGACTATCTGAGATGTGTTCATTAAGGCTAAATCCACAGGTAAAGCACAGCAGGTCAGGCAGCATCAAAGGAACAGGAGAATTGACGTTTTGGGATAAGCCCTTCTTCAGGAAACAGGAGAATCGACGTTTCGCTTATGCCCGAAACGTCGATTCTCCAGTTCCTTTGATGCTGCCTGACCTGCTGCGCTTTTCCAGCAACACATTTTTAAGCTCTGATCTCCAGCGTCTGCAGACCTCACTTTCTCCTAAATCCAATGTATCCAATGTAAAAAGACCATTTGACTTGTCGAGGGAAAGGTTTGTAAATTAGTTTGTTTGACGGTGAAGAAAGTAAATTATCTCATCATATGTGGACTTCCATTTTAATAGAATGGTTTTATTATCCTGAACACAAACTTGTATTTGGAGCATTGCTGCATTCTTACTTTCTTACAATGACACTAAATGGTTTCAACAAGGGCATATTGGTGGCAAGAGAATATCCATCTGCAGCAGTAATAAAATAAATCATTGTGCTTTAAAGCTTTCATTGAAATCATACTTGAATTTATCATAGTTAATGATAGCAGCTATTTCTCAGGATGATCGTCAGCTTTGGAATAATACTGAACTGTTCCAGTTCCCTGTTACAGAGAAATTTATGGGAGGTTTAGAAAGGCACACAGCTTGGCCTCTTCTGATAAGCAAAAATACATTTCGTCTTTTATAGTTTGTTGGAAAGTAAATCAGTCTTGTGAAGGCCATTGAAGAATAGCAATGATCATAGAGATTCTGTCAGGAATATGCTTTCATTAAATTATTTATGACATTAAATGCAATGAACTGAAATATAAAGGCTTAAAATATCATTGTACAGTAGTGCAGAGGGAATTGAGAAATGGAAGAACATTTGTTACTAATTTTGATGGTAATATTTTTTGGTAGAATAGCTTTGATAACTGTCAGTGAAATATATCAGTTTTATGAATCCCTTTCCTTCAAATTTGTAAGAAATACCCAACAAGAATTAAGAGGATAAAAGCAAATGATAGAAACAATATGCAATCAAATACAAATGTGAAAAACTGCAGAGCACTACAGATTTTATAATGGCCTAAATTTTTGTAATTAGCGAGAAAGTTAAGATACACACCATTGAATAAGATCACAAGGAGTTGGTGGGCTTTCTACCATGGATTTTACTTTTACCAATGTTAATTTGATTTTGATGCCAATTGTAGGATTTCTAGTGTTCAGCAAAAAATGACAGCATCACATATGCTAAGCAGCCAATCAAATGACAGCATCACATGTGCTAAGCAGCCATATTGAAGAGTACTCAGTAAACCAGGAGGTAAAGTGCACTGACTATCATTCAATTTCTAAAGTTTAAATTTTACACAGAGGAAAAGAAATATTGGGAGATATTAGATGAAACGAGAAGCTGAAATGCCATGAGCAACCTTTATAGGGTCAGCGAGTCATAGAGAAGTATAGCACAGAAACAAACCCTTCAGTCCAACTAGTCCATGCAGACCAGATATCCTAAATTGACCTAAGTCCCATTTGTCAGTATTTGGCTCATATCGATCTAAACTCTTCCTACTCATATACTGTACCCATCCAGATCCCTTTTAAAAGTTGTAATTGTACCAGCCTCCACCATTTCCTCTGGCAGCTCATTCCATATATGTACCACTTCCTGTTTGAAAACGTTGCTCCTTAGGTCCCTTTTATATCTTTTCCCTTTCAACCTAAACCTATGCTCTCTAGTTTTGGACTCAGCCATCCCAGAGAAAAGACCTTGTCTATTTACCCAATCCATGCCCCTGGTAATTTTATAAATCCCTGTAAGGCCACCCTCAGCATCCGACACTCCAGGGAAAATAGCCACAGCTTATTCAGCCTCTCCCTCTTGCTTAAACCCTCCAACCCTGGCAACATCCTTGTAAATCTTTTCTGAATCATTTCAAGTTTTACCACATCTTTCCTATAGCAGGGAGACCAGAATTGCATGCAGTATTCCAAAAGTGGCTTAACGAATGTCCTGTACATCTGCAACATGACTTCCCAACTCCTATACTCAAAGCACTGACCAATAAAGTGGTCTCCACCTTCCATACTAAAACATATTAAAACAGCCATCCCCTATGGATAAGCCCTGTTCAGATGAGGAGAAACACGACAGACACCTGAAGGTGCTGAAGAACGCCCTCATAAGAACAGGGTATGATGCTCAACTCATCAATTGCCAGTTCTGATGTGCCACAGTGAGAAACCGTAATAACCTCCTCAGGGAGACAGATATGGGTTGCAACCGACAGGATAACCTTCATTATCCAGTATTTCCCAGGAGCTGAAAAACCATGCCTGCAATACATTATCAATGAGGATGAGCACCTCACCAAGACCTTCTCCATGCCTCCACTTCTCCCCTTTAAACAACCACCAAACCTTAAACAGACCTCTGTTTGCAGAAACTACCCAGCCTTCAGGACAACATGGACCACAATACCATACCATCCTGCCCTGGCAACCACTGCAAGATGTGTCAGAGTGTTGACATGGATACCACCATTACACGTGGGACCCCACCCACCATGTACATGGCAGGTACTCATGTGACTCGGCCAACGTTGTTCTGTTTTATATGCTGCAGACAAGGATCCCTGAAGCATGGGATATTGGAGGCGGTGCGGCAACAGATGAATGGAAACTGCACAACAATCGCCAGACAGGGGTGTTCCCTCCCAGTCAGGGAACACTTCAGTGGTCAGGAATATGCAGTCTCGGATCTTTGGGTGACCATCTTCCAAGTCGGACTTCGGGATACGCAACAAAGCAGAGTGGCCAAGCAGAGGCTGATAGTCAAGTTCAGTACCCATGAGGATGGCCTCAACTGAGACCGTGGGTTCATGTCACACTACAAGTGACCCCACTACACTATATGCTCTCTCACATACACACATACACATACATGCTTACATAACCACACACTCATGCATATCCTCTTTCATGCACATGCTCTCTCTCAGACACACATATACATCCCCAAGAGGCACAAACACACACTCTCACACACACACGTACACACAGATATACACACAGACACAGACACACACATACACACACTCTGTATTTGTCTCTCTGTCTCTGTCTGTCTGTCTCTCTCTCTCTCTCCCTCACATGCATACACACACATGTATAAGTCTATGAGGTGAATTTGCATTTGCAGAATTGTAATAGCAGTTACATTATACTTTGTTCAAAAAGCATACAATCTGCAGGCAGTCCATTCATGTAACATTTTATAAATTCCTACTTTGAAAATAGAACCAGTCTGACTCAACTGTGGGATACAGACAGACGCTAACCTCACACCTTTAATGCATTGTCTGAGCTGAGGTATCACCTTTTTTGATAAAACCTTAAGTAATCTTGAGAATGTGACTTGAAAGAAGTTCTGGGATTTACATATTAATGAAGCAAAACCTGCAACCCATTCTAAAAGATGAAAAACTTAACAGCGACCTTGATTTGTTCAATATATCGTATCAATTGCATGCATGTGATCTTTTGCCATAAATTCTATAATCCTGCTCCATAGCTACCTGATGAAGGAGCAGCGCTCCAAGAGCTAGTCCTTCCAAATAAATCTGTTGGGCTATAATCTGGTGCTGTGTGATTTTTAACTCTGACTAATGAAAGCAAGCATACCAAATGCCTTTTTCACTATCCTGACTACCTGGGACTCTACATTCAAGGAATTATGAATCTGCACTCCAATGTCTCTTTGTTCAGCAACACTCACCAGGAACTTACCGTTAAGTGTATAAGTCCTGCTCTGTTTTGTCTTTCCAAAATGCAGCACCACACTTTTACCTAAATTTCCTCTGTCTGCCACTCCTCGGCCCATTGACCCAGCTGATCAAGATCCCATTGTATTGTGAGGTAACCTGTCCAATGCACCACCAATTTTGGTGTCATCTGCAAGCTTATGTTAAAAAAAAATTAGAAACATATCAGAGTTATTTCACAGTTTTTCAGGCCATCAATGTTGCTCAGCGAAACTATGATTTGGTACAACTTGTTTAACAAAGTGTAACTTTTTCTGGGAACTTTTACAGTGAGGTGAGTGTGCAAAACGTGGAAGATCATTTCAACTAAAGTAGTTTCCACAGGTTTCCCCCTGTAGTAACTTAAACAATCCATCTTATGGAGGAATTGGGAATTATTGACGGTATCTTCTGATTTCTGGGTTTAATTATACAAATCTGGACAACACAAGTTGTTGTAGTTTCATAGATGGAAAGCTGAATTTTGTCAATGATTTGAGAAACTGGCGCCAGAGATATTTCAGTGTCATGTGCTCATATGTGTAATTGGTTGACATTCCATGCATAGGGATAGCTAGAGTGTGAGTAAGGGTGACTCCATGGATCATTGATGCCTCCTGAAGATGCTCGTGCAGGCAGTAAGGGTAAGACGAGAGCTGTAATTACCAGAAACTGGGAGAAGGAGGTCTGTCAGCTTCATGAAGGAAGTCTAGCTGCAGATAGTAGAAGAAATGGGCAGTGTGAGGGTTCTCACATTTAGCACACGTTTCCTGTAAATTTAGAAAATATCTGGCTGCTCTGTGGGAGTCCTTTGGTCACATACATCTAACCTCTGTGTGGAGTTTGCACATTCTCCCTGAATCTGCGTGGGTTTCCTCCGGGTGCTCCAGTTTCCTCCCACAGTCCAAAGATGTGCAGGTCAGGTGAATTGGCCATGCTAAATTGCCCGTAGTGATAGGTGCGTTAGGCAGAGGGAATTGGTCTGGGTGAGTTACTCTTTGGAGTTGGGCTGAAGGACCTGTTTCCACACTGTAGGGAATCTAATCTAATCTAATCTAATCTATGACCCCTGACCTGGGCCTGAGTGAATCCTGCTATGAGATGAAGGCCATGTATGTGCCTTCACAGGCTGGCTATCAACATTAGTTGATACAGTTAGGTAAGGATAGGTGATTTCCCCTGCTCCCTAAAAACAGCTCCTCCCAGCTCCCCTGCCCCCACCTCAGTCCACTTCAACAAGTATCTTTTTGCATGTAACTATCACACTGCCATTAAATATAATTAACGAGATTGAAAGTGAATGCAAGCCCACTCAAAGGTTTTCTTCAGTGAATAGAGTGAATGTTTATTACCTGCTAAACCTGAGAACAGTAAGCAAACATGGCATGTACTAAATAGATCGGTCACATCCAATTTAAGCTTCAAAGGAAGAGTGGGGGTGGAAGATGTCTATCCAGACTGGAAGGTACAGGCAGTTGCAGTTTAAAGTTTTAAAAGTCCATGAGCTGTGAGAGCGAAATCTGAGTCCTAACTGTTTAGCTGCTGGCTTGTCTTCTCAGCAATGTTAGTATATATCCTTCAGCTCTCAGGGTGTTGTTTCAAGTTGCCTTTTTACCTGGTACTGGTTTATTAGCTTCATGTGAGTGAGAGAGAGAGAGAGAGTGAGACAGGCAGAAAGCATGCCTTCCAGCTTATGCTTACAAATTCATTTTCCCTTGTCCTGTCCTCTGTTGTTTCGAAAAAGCTGTTGTCCCATTTTATATTCCTTCGTCTGTTCATTATTTTACCAAGCTAAATATTCCACAGGCAACCTTTCAACTCAAATATAAATTGCAAAAAGGTGTGAACCAACTGGAAGATACAGAGTTTCAGTGTCCTTTTATAACAATGTTGATTTCAGCTCAGACAAATCCTTGGTTGCTGATTGTTTTATGAGCTTGGTTCAACCTGGGCAGATATTTTAGATCAGTATGGTCTTTGTGAAGTCTACTTAAGTCATATATAGCCCATGAAATGTCACAGATATTCAAATCAAATGACCCAAAATCAAGTATTGATAGTCCATGTTTACCGTAATCATAACATAGTCCAAAATCTGTTGTAGCTTTTTGTCCTCAGAAACAAGACATCTATGATCTACCCTCATAGGCTACAGATTTCAAGATCCCACAAACAATCCAGCTGAATGCTGGAAGGACTCTATAGTAAAAAAGGTAAGCATTGTGGTCTTCTTTTCTGTGACAGGTAATGGGTATCCACCACTTCCCAGTGGCCTCATCTTCTCCTCTGACACTCCACAGGGTGAGCTGCGACCTGTGCTGAAGAAGCAAACTTCCGAGACATGGGTGTCGACTGCCTTATACCATTCCACATGTCTGTGCTAGTGCAGTCCTCCAATGCTTCTCTACCGGCTGTGCCAGGTTCCTGTGTGGCTGCTGACCACAGTCTCATTCACTCCCTTTCTAATAAGATGAAGTAAAATCTGAGTGCAGGCAACACTTTTCTCTTTGCAAACGTTTATCCTCAGCATCACCCTCCTACCACCTCCCCCAAAAGTATGTTGACTGGGCTCACTGCAGGGTGTTTGAAAGCTTTTCAGTGACTGCAATCTGCAACAACACTTTCACACAGTCATTCCTTTCAAGCTGCACTCCAAGTTGTGATTCGGAGTCTTCCTGCTTGGAGACTTTGCAAATCTGAATGCCTGTCAGTATCAGGCAGCAATTACCTTACGTTGTTCAGCTGCTGAAGCCCTGTAGGAATGAGTTATCTTTGAGGCTTTTTCTAATCAATCTGTTCAGAGATGTTCTTGCAGGAGGAACTTGAAACAGGGCTTCCTGGTCCAGAAGTGAATTCACCACCACAGCGCTACAATTCACCTTCACTATGCTAAATTGCTGCTAATGACTCTCTTAAAAGCCTCAATTGGATGCTCACTGTTGGCTAATGCACTCCCAGGCACACTTCTAGGGAGTCCCCAAGGATATCTGCCCAGCATTCCAACACAATGGCCCACTTATCCATATTCTTGTCACCTCTCCCTGTCACCTGCCCAACCCCACTCTGCATCTAACCCATGGAACCTGGAGAGTCCAGGCCATAACATCAGCAAATATCAGCAATTTTGCTGTCATTATAATCGCAACAGCCAAATGATTACATTTTAATTGTTCTACAGCATTGTCATTGTTAATTGTTTGTTCCTGGAACTGTTCAATGCATGCAACAAGAACTCAGGTTTTCATGTGATTGGTTAGTAGAGACATTTTGGACAATCTACAGGGACAGTGTCAAAATATGAGGTATTTAAAGTTTCTTTTGATTTAATAAACACCAAGGGAGCCAACCTTTTTCAAGGAAATTGTTGACTTATGACTGAAGATAGATATCATTCAAAAGTGAAGCCATGATTTGAAGCCATGTAATGGATTAGACCAGTGTGCTTATCGTGGGGAATGGACAGCTTCAAAGTGTTGCCATAATCTGAAGAAGCTATGAGTGTTCAGAGGAGGCTGGCTTCAATGACCAATGCAAATGGAAACCATATAATAGTATCAGAACATATATGGACATGAAAGCAGTAATAATGTATATATGAATGAAATACTGATTTAAAAAAAAAGGTTATGGACATATTAACAGTAAAATAACTGCTTAAGTAAATTATAAACTGGAGTTCAGAATGGAAACCCTAAAAATATTTATGCTGATGCATTGCTTCTGTACCCCCAACCTCTGCCATCCCCTCTCCCAAACTAAAGCTCCTGGGTCATGGAGGAGATGCCTTCATTTGCTTGTATTTCACAGGCACTCAAAAGCACCTCAGGACGTGCTGAGATCATAAAATGCACTCTATAAATGCAAATTTATTCTTCAATAATTGTGCAACTTTCAAGAAATTCAATCCATAAATATTGCGAACCTTTTGACAATGTGAATTGGTAACCCTGCTGATATATTGTATATTGTTAAAAGAAACTCTCGCATATCCTCCAACACTGAGCAGTTAGATCCACTGGTGGATGGAAGTGCTTATTATGACAACCTTCTTAGTCAGGGTAGGAACAACTAGTTAGACCAACCTTACTCATAGCTGGCATTATGAGTCCTTCAATAAGGTCATTTCATTACCTCCTGTGATTGGGTAACAAAGATGAAGTTTCAAGTTGCAGCTCTTCTCACTCTGTAGTATTGAGCACCAGAATACAAGAGTAGCAACAGTCTGACTTAAATTTTCTATTCCGCTTACCCCCCTAGGCTTTGATGATGTTAAGAAAGATGGCTCATACTAACCTCTGAACCATAACATTGGTGGATGTAGATCATAAAACCATAAAATATAGGGAAAAAAATTAGGCCATTCAGCCCACCTTCTCACACCTTTCGATCAAGGTTGATAGGTTTCTTACCTTATTCTCCTGGCTTTTTCCATAACCTTTGATCCCCTCACTAAGAACCTATTTATCTCTGTCTTAAATGCACCTCAATGAATTGAGATCCAAAGTCACTTGCAGCAGTGAGTTATACAGATTCACTACTGTCTGGATAAAAAAATTCCACATCTCTGTTCTGCAGAGTCATTCCTTCATTCAGAGACTGTGGTCTCATGTCCTAGTCTTTGTTACTAATGGAAATATCTTCTCCACATCCACTCTACCTAGGCCTCTTATGTAACCTAGTTCAGGATTCTCTAAAAGTTGAGATGTAGGTTAGTTGGCAGTTAGGAAGGCAAATGCCGTGTCAGCATTTATTTTTGAGAAGGCTAGAATACAAGAGCAGGGATGTACCGCTAAGGCTGTATAAGGCTCTGGTTACAATGGATTTGGAATATTGTGAACAGTCTTTGGCCTTGTATCTAAGAAATGATATTCTGGCCCTGAAGAAGTTCCAGAGAAGGGTTACAGAAATTATCCCAGGAATGAAAGGCTTGTCATATGAAGAGCAGTTGAGGACTCTGGATCTATACTCTATGGAGTTAGGAAGGATGAGAGAGGGATCTCATTGAAGGTTACAGAATATTGTATAGAGTGGACATGGAGAAAATGTCCATTTGTGCTTCAGATTTCTGAAGTTTCTCCCCTGTTAGATAATAGTTGACACTTCTACTCATCCTACCAAAGTGCATAACTTCACACTTTGTAGATTGTATTTCATTGCCACTTCTTTGCCCATTCTCTTAGTCTGTCCAAGTTATTGTGCAGATTCTTCATCTCCTCAACACTTCCTGAACCTTCACCTATCTTTGTGTCAACTGCAATGATGCCCTCAGTTCCTTCATCCAGATTGTTAATGTATAATATCAATATTTGTGGTCCCAACACAAGTCCCTGCAGAGCTCCACTAGTCAACCATCCTTAAAAAGACCCCTTTAAACCCATTCTCTGCCTTCTGCAAGTTAGCCAATCCTCTATCTATACCAGTACCTTGATCCTAACACCATGGCAGCCTCCTTTGCAGCACCTTGTTAAAAGCCTTCTGAAATCCAAATAGATCATATCCACTGACTCTTCTTTGTCTAACTTGCTCATTACCTCCTCAAAGAATTCTAACAGATTTAACAGGCATGACCTTCCCTTGACGAAGCAGTGCTGACTCAGCCCTATTTTACGATGTGCTTCCAAGTACTCTGCAATCTCATCCTTAATAGTGGGCTCTAAAATCGCACCAATGATGGAGGCTAGGTTGACTAGCCTGAATCTTCTTGTCTTCTGTCTCTCTCTCTTCATAAACAGGTGTATTACATTAACCATTTTCCAATCCTCTGTGTCACCCTCCCTGACTCCAGTGAAAGATAACCACCAATGTCTCAACAATCTCCTCAGCTATCTTCTTCAGAACTCGGGGGTGCATCTTGACTGGGTGATTTATACAACTTCAGACCTTTCAGCTTCCCCAGCACCTTCTCTTTATTGATGGTCACTACACACACCTGACCCCATTGATGTTCTGGTATGCTACTGGTGTCTCCTACTGTGAAGTTGTTGGAGACAATCCTGAGGGACAGGATTTACATGTATTTGGAAAGGCAAGGACTAATTAGAGATAGTCAACATGGCTTTGTGTATGGAAAGTCGTGTCTCACAGACTTGATTGAGTTTTTTGAGGATGTAGAAAAGAGGATAGATGAGGTTAGAGCAGTGGACGTGATCTATATGGACTTCAGTGTGGCATTCGACAAGGTTCCTCCTGGTAGACTAGCTAGTAAAGTTAGATCATATGGAATAGAGGGAGAACCAGCCATTTGGATACAGAACTGGCTCAAAGGTAGAAGACAGAGGGTGGTGGTGGAGGGTTGTTTTTCAGACTGGAGGCCTGTGACCAGTGGAGTGCCGCAAGCATTGGTGCGGGGTCCACTACTTTTCACCATTTATATAAATGATTTGGATGTGAACATTGAAGGTAAGATTAGCAAGTTTGCAGATGACACTAAAATTGGAGGTGTAGTGGACAGTGAAGAAGGTTACCTCAGAGTACAATGGTATCTTGATCAGATGGGCCAATGGGCCAAGGAGTGGCAGAGAGAGTTTAATTTAGATAAATGTGATGTGCTACATTTTGGAAAGGCATATCACTTAATGGTAAGGTCCTGTGGAGTGTTGCTGAATAAAGAGACCTTGGAGTGCAGGTTCATAGTTCCTTGAAAGTGAAGGTGCAAGTAGATACAATAGTGAAGAAGTTATACTTCCTTTATTGGTCAGTGCATTTAATATAGGAGTTGGGAGGTCATGTTACAACCCTACAGGACATTGATTAGGTGACTATTGGAATACTGGGTGCAATTTTGGTCTCCTTGCTATTGGAAGAATGTTGTGAAACTTGAAACGGTTCAAAAAAGATTTACAAGGATGCGAGGGTTGGACGGTTTTAACTATAGGGAGTGTCTGAATAGATTGTGGCTATTTTCCTTTGTGTGTAGGAGGCTGAGAGTTGACCGTATAGAGGTTTATAAAATCATGTGGGACATGGATAGGGTAAGTAGGCTAGGTATCTTCCTCAGGTTGAGGAAATCCAAAACTCAAGGTCATAAGTTTAAAGTGAGAATAGAAAGATTTAAAAGGGACCTCAGGGACAAATTTTTCCCTGAAGGTGGCGCATCGCATGTATGAAATGAGTTGCCAGAGGAAGCGGTGGAGGCTAGTTCAATTACAAACTTTAAAAGGCATCTGAATTGCATATGAATAGGAAGGATTTACAGGGATATGAGCCAAATGCTGGCAAATGGGACTAAATTACTTTAGGATATCTGGTCAGCATGGATGAGATTACCAAAGGGTCTGTTTCTGTGCTGTACATCTCTATGACTCTAAGAGCTAGCTTAGCCTTTTATTTCATCTTCTCCCTCCTTTCTGTTTTTATTTTTAACTGTCCTCAGATGTTTGTTAAAGGCTTCCCAGTCCCCTGACTTCTCACTTATGCTCAGCACATTGTTTAGTTTTCTTTTGCTTTTATGTTATCTTTACTTTCCCTTGTCAGCCATGGTTGCCTCGTCCTCCCTTTAGTATGTTCCTTCTTCCTTTCTGCTGTGCCTTCTGAATTAATCCCAGACACCCTTGCCATTGCTGCTCCACTGTCTTCCCTGCTAAGCTCCTCTTCCAATCAAAACTGACCAGCTCCTCCCTTCCTCCTTTGTAGTCACCTTTACTTAATGGTAATACTATTACATCTGATTCAAGCATCACCCTCTCAAACTGCAGGTTGAATTCTATCATATTATGGTTACTGTCCCCAAAGGGTTCCCTAATCAAGTCTGCTTCATTACACATTATGAAATCTAGAATTGCCTGTTCTCAGTGTGCACGACCCAAGCTGCTCCAAAAAAAACTCATAACATTCTATGAATTTCTTTTCTTAAGATCTGCTGTCAACCCAATTTTCCTAGTCCATGTGCATATTGAAATCCCCCTAATTACTGTAATAATGCCTTTCCTGTACATAACATTCCATCAGGGTCTTTGTTCCTTTGTGGTTCCTTAAGTCTACCCACACAGATTCTATGCCTTCCCATCTTATGTCACTTCATGCTATCAATTACATTTAATTTCTCACTGACATCTGCCTGTGCTTTCAATATAGCATATCCTTGAGTATTCAGTTCCCAGTCCTGCTCCCCTTGCAGCCACATCTCTGTGATGCCCACAACATCATACTTACTAATTTCAGTCTGCGCTCCAAGCTCATTTACCTTGTTTTGTATCCTGTGTGCATTTACATACAGTCATGCATTGATGCCCCCTGCCCCCTTCTCATCGTTGTCCCTTTATCTGTTGTGCCTGAAGTTAGATTCCTGACCTTTCCATACTCTCTGTCCTATTATTGTTGTAATATGTGCGCAGAGTAAGATTGCAAGGAGGGGTCAATTAAATTTCAGGTCAGGAACTTCTACCCAGAATGGTAAATATTTGTTTAATAACTGGGTGACCTCCTTGGGCAGAGCCAGATTGCAAATTCATAGGGGCATGAAAACCAATAATATTTGGAGCCTCAATTCAATTAAATAGATGAAAAATAGACAGGTAAATCTGTGAAATGTTTTAGAATAATTCCATTCTCAGCTATGTAGGTCAGCTAATGGGAATATTTTTCTTCCCTCCCATACTTCACAGCCTTCCTTTTCTGCATATTTTACATTTAACTTATATATTGCTGTATGTTTGAATGCCCATTGAGGAAATAATATAGAAATCTTCTTCTTTGCAATGTATAGCAATGCTGGACACCAGCTATATGGGAGCACCTTTTGTGATTATTGTGAGTGGGCAAATTATGGGCATTCTGTCATATCATATCTTTCACTAATTGTGTTTATGATTATAAAGCTTCCACCTTTATATATTGAGCAAGCAAATTTGTATACTCAACAGTTCTGAGGAAGGGTCACTAGACCTGAAGCATTCGGGATGTCACAATGGCTCAGTGGTTAGCCCTGCTTTCTCATAGTGCCAGAGACCTGGGTTTAATTTCAGCCTCGGATGACTGTCTGTGTGGAGTTTGCACATTCTCCCTGTGTCTGCGTGAGTTTCCTCTAGGTGCTCCGATTCCACCCACAATCCAAAGGTATACAGGTTAGGTGAATTGGCCATGCTAAATTGCCCATATAGTGTCCAGGAATATGTAGATTAGGTGCAGTAGTCTGGGGTAAACATAGTGTTGGGGAATGGGTCTGAGTGGGTTACTCCAAATGGCCTGTTTCCACAATATAGTCATAGAAGTGTACAGCATGGAAACAGACCCTTCAGTCCAACTTGTCCATTCCAGCCTAATCTAATTCCACCTGCCAGCACCTGGCCCATATCCCTCCAAACCCTTTCTATTCATAGACCCATCCAGATGCCTTTTAAATGTTGCAATTGTACCAGCCTTCACACTGCCTCTGGCAGATCATTCCATATACGTACCACTCTCTGTGTGAAAAAATTGCCCCTTAGGTCTCTTTTATATCTTTCCCCTCTCACCCTCTAGTTCTGGACTCCCCCAAGCCAGGGAAAAGACTTTGTCTATTTATCCTATCCATGACCGTCATGATTTTATAAACCTCTATTAAGTCACACTTCAGCTTCCTATGCTCCAGGGAAAACAGCCCCAGCCTATTCAACCTCTCCCTATAGCTCAAATCTTCCAACCCTGGCAACATTCTTGAAAATCTTTTCTGAACCGGTTCAAGTTTCACAACATCTTTCCGATAGTAGGGAGACCAGAATTGCATGCAATATTGCATGCACAGAATATTCCAACAGTGGCCTAACCAATGTCCTGTACAGCCGCAATATGACCTCCCAACTCCTGTACTCAATACTCTGACCAATACAGGAAAGCATATCAAACACCTTCTTCACTATCATATCTACCTGCGACTCCACTTTCAAGGAGCTATGAACCTGCACTCCAAGGTCTCTTTGTTCGGTAACACTCCCTAGGACCTTACCATTAAGTGTATAAGTCCTGCTAAGATTTGCTTTCCCAAAATGCAGCACCTTGCATTTATCGGTATTAAACTCCATCTGCCACTTCTCAGCCCATTGGCCCATTTGGTCAAGATCCTGTTGTAATCTGAGGTAACCCTCTTTGCTGTCCACTACTCCTCCAATTTTGGTGTCATCTGCAAACCTATTAACTGTACCTCTTATGCTCACATCCAAATCATTTATATAAATGATGAAAATTAGGGGACCCAGCACCGATCCTTGTGGTACTCCATTGGTCACAGGCCTCCAGTCTGAAAAACAACCCTTCACCACCACCCTCTGTCTTCTATCTTTGAGCTCGTTCTGAATCGAAATGGCAAGTTCTCCCTGTATTCCATGAGATCTAACCTTGTTAACCAGTCTCCCATGGGGAACCTTGTCGAAGGCCTTACTGGAGTCGATATAGATCACATCTATCACTCTGCCTTCATCAATCCTCTTTGTTACTTCTTCAAAAAATTCAATCAAGTTTGTGAGACATGATTTTCCTGCACAAAGCCATGTTGACCGTCCCTAATCAGTCCTTGCCTTTCCAAATACATTTGCATCCTGTCCCTCAGGATTCCCTCCAACAACTTGCCTACCACTGATGTCAGGCTCACTGGTCTATAGTCCCCTGGCTTGTCCTTACCACCTTTCTTAAACAGTGGCACCACATTAGCCAACCTCCAGTCTTCCGGCACCTCACCTGTGACTATTGATGATACAAATATCTCAGTAAGAGGCCCAGCAAATGCTTCCATAGCTTACCACAGATTTCTAAGATACAGCTGATCAACTTTTATGCATTTCAAGACATCCAGCCCTCTGTAATATGGACATTTTTCAAGATGTCACCATCTATTTCCCTACATTCTATATCTTCCATGTCCTTTCCACAGCAAAAACCTGATGCAGAATACTCATTTAATATCTCCCCTATTTTCTGTGGCTCCACACAAATGCCGCCTTGCTGATCTTTGAGGGGCCCTTTTCTCTCCCTAGCTACCCTTTTGTCCTTAATGTATTTGTTAAAGCCCTTTGGATTCTCCTTAACTCTATTTGCCAAAGCTATCCCCTTTTTGCCCTCCTGATTTCCCTCTTCAGTATCCTCCTACTGTCTTTATAGTCTTTTAAGGATTCACTCGATCTCTCCTGTCTATACCTATATCTATATCCTGGCCCCAAAGTGCTCCCCCAATAACACCTCAGTCATCTGCCCTGCCTTATTTCCCAAGAGTAGGTCAAATTTTGCACCTTCTCTATTAGGTACTTCCATATGCTGAATCAGAAAATTTTCTTGTACACACTTAACAAATTCCTCTCCATCTAAACCCTTAACACTATGGCAGTCCCAGTCAATGTTTGGAAAGTTAAAACTACCAATCATAACCACCCTATTATTCTTACAGATAACTGAGTTCTCCTTACAAATTTGTTTCTCAATTTCCCTCTGACTATAAGGGAGACTATAACCCAATCCCAATAAGGTTATCATCCCTTTGTTATTTCTCAGTTCCACCCAAACAACTTCCCTGAATGTATTTCCTGGAATATCCTCTCTCAGTACAGCTGTAATGCTATCCCTTATCAAAAACATTACTCCCCCCTCCTCTCTTGTCTCCCTTTCTATCCTTCCTGTAGCATTTGTATCTTGGAACATTATGCTGCCAGACCTGTCCATCCCTGAGCCATGTTTCTGTAATTGCTATTATATCCCAGTCCCATGTTTCTAACCATGCTCTGAGTTAATCTGCCTTCCCTGTTAGGCCCCTTGCATTGAAATAAATGCAGTTTAATTTATTAGTCCTACCTTGACCCTGCCTGCCCTGACTGCTTAACTCACTTCTGTTCTCAATTGTATCAGTCTCAGATTGATCTCTTTCCTCACTATCTTCCTGGGTCCCACCCCCCCACCTTAATAGTTTAAATCCTCCCGAGCAGTTCTCGCAAATTTCCCTGCCAGTATATTAGTCCCCTTCCAATTTAGGTGCAACCCATCCTTCTTTTACAGGTCACTTCTACCCAAAAACAGCTTCCAATGATTTGAAAATGTGAACCCTTCTCTCATACACAGCTCCTCAGCCTTGCATTCATCTGCTCTATCCTCCTATTCCGGCCCTCACGAGCTCATAGCACCGAGAATAATCCAGATATTACTATTCTCAATTCCTGTCTAACTCTCTGTAATCTCCCTTCAGAATCTCAACCTTTTCCCTTCCTATGCCATTGCTTCCAATGTGGACAATGACCTCCTGCTGGTCCCTCTCCCTCTTGTGAACATTCTGCATCCTCTCTGAGACGTCCTTGATCCTGACACCAGGGAAGCAACACACCGTTCTGCTTTTTCACTTTTGGCCAAAGAAATGTCTGTCTGTACCTCGGACTAGAGAATCCCCTAACACAATTGATCACTTGGAACTCGACATACCCCTCATTGCATTCGAGCTGTCTCAAAACCATAAAACGTGGCTGTTTCTGCTGTGTTCCCTGAGACTCCATCACCCCTTACATTTTCCAAAACAGCATACTTGTTTGAAATGGGGATAGCCACAGAAGACTCCTACGTTACCTCTCTTACCTTTCCTGGAGTTAACCCATTTCTGTGACTGTATCTGCAGTGTTTCCCCCTTCCGAAAACTGCCATCCAACACATCCCCTTGCTCTTGTTAATTCCTCATTGCCTCTAACTGTCTCTCCAACTGATCCATTTGATCTGATAGGATTCGCAACCAATGGCATTTATTGCAGATACAATCCTCAGTAACCTGTAAACTCTGCCTGAACTCCCACATCCAACAAGAAGAGCATATCACTCTACTGAAGGTTATTTTTGCTTCTTTCAATCTACAGACACAGAAATTAGCAATGTCTTATTCCTCTACAAAATACTGCTCCAGGTTAAATGAATACTTATGACATATATTTTAAGTTTAATCAAGAGATATATCTCAATAAAACATATAATCAAGGAAGAACCCACTCTACTCACTATTGAAGACTTACTGTCAGGCCACTCTTAAAATGTTCACTTATTCATTTATCTGTTTCTGTGCTGTGACCTCTCCCAAACAGGTTCCTCCAGGATTAGTTGTGAATTTCACTGTTTGTTAATTTTGCCAGACACACTCTGATGTCCAGCAATACATGAATTCAAACAGCAAAGGCAGTAACTAGGCAGGTTCACTGCTCTGTCAGTTAGCAGTGTGAGTTTCTTTCCCTCTCTCTCTCTTGCACTGACCTCTCCATGTGCTTTCTTTGCCTGTTTTTCTCACTTTTAACAGTGCTGTTGTTTTGACTTTTTTTGCAACAGCAAATAAAACAGTAATTGCTGCTCCTGGAATTGGAGGAAATCACCTCCAGCACCTAAAATACCTCAAAAAAGGCGTAACTGTTACAACCAGAAATTTTTCCTGTTCTCCATCTTGGGATTCTGTGATTAACCCTGATTTCTCTCCACAGATGCTGCTAGACCTGCTGAGCTTTTCCACCAATTTTATGTTTTTGTTTCTGACTTACAGCTTCTGCAGTTTTTGTGGTTTTTATTCAGTATCAGCGCTGGTGGATTGCATTCGACATGTTCTGATATTCTCTCTGTCTCATTTGACCCAGAAGCTAACATAACATTAATGGTACCTAGGCCAAAATAGCAGTTCACACTTTCAATATTAAATGTTACAATTATTAGTACCTTACAGTGATTTCTTTTTAATGGCTAATTAGTAATGAAGGCAATGCTGACCTGCCTGAACCTCAGTGAACGAGCTAAATCGAAGATAAACAGCCTTCCCCTGATACTCAAAAACCAATATCCTTTGCCAGTGAGCTAGAGGAGAGAACAATTTTCAGCTGAATGAATACATTTGATGAGCTTTACTTCTGTTATTCTGTGGAAAATGTATATTTCCATGCCAACCAAATTTCCCAAACTAAAGTGGTCCTACTTGCCTGTGTTTGGCCCATATCACTATAAACCTTTTCTATTCACATACCTCTCCAAACGTCTTTTAAATGCTCTGACTATATCTGCATCTAGCACTTCCTCTGGCAGTTCATTTCACGTATGAGCCTCCCACTGTGTGAAAATGTTGCACAAGTCCCTTTTAATTTTTTTCTCCTGTCACGTTAAAAGTATGCCCCCTAGCTTTGAACTCCCCCACCCAAGGGAAAAGTCTTTTGCTATTCATCTTATATGCCCCCCTCATGATTTTATAAACCTCTAGAAGGTCACCCCTCAACATCCTACTCTCATGAAAAAGGTCCCAGTCTATCCAGCCTTTCCTTATAATTCAAACAGATGAAAGATTTAAATGGGACTAGGGGGCAACATTTTCACACAGAGGGTAGTTCATCTGTGGAATGAACTGTCAGAGGAAGTGGTAGATGCAGGTGCACTTACAATATTAAAAGACATTTGTAAAGGTATATGAATAGGAAAGGTTTAGAGGGATGTAGGCCAAATGAAGGCAAATGGGATTAGTTTACTTTGGGAAGCTTGGTAGACATGGTTGAGTTGTACCAAAGGGTCTGTTTCCATGCTATATGACTCTGATTCTGGATGTAGGTTTGCTCGCTGAGCTGGAATGTACATTTCCAGACGTTTTGTCACTCTACTAGGTAACATCTTCAGTGGGCCTCAGGAGAAGATTCCTGCTTTCTATTTATATGTTTGGGTTTCTTTGGGTTGATGATGTTATTTCCTGTGGTGATGTCATTTCCCGTTCTTTTTAGAGTGGTAGATGAGGTCTAACTTGATTTACAAAATACCGTGCAAGAACTGTAACAAACACTACATTGGACAAACAGGCAGAAAACTAGCCACCAGGATACATGAACACCAACTAGCCACAAAACGACATGACCCTCTCTGACTAGTATCCTTACATACAGATAAGGAAGGACACCACTTTGACTGGGACAACACATCCGTCCTAGGACAAGCCAAACAGAGACATGCACAAGAATTCCTAGAAGCAAGGCATTCCATCCAGAACTCTATCAACAAACACATTGAGCTAGACCCCATCTATTACGCCCTGAGAAAAAGAACAGGAAATGACATCACCACAGGAAATGACATCACCACAGGAAATAACATCACCATTCCAAAGAAACCCAAGCATATAAATAGAAAGCTGGAATCATGTACAGTGCTTCGCCTGAAGTTGCTACCTAGTAGGGTGACGAAATGTCTGGAAATGAACCTTCCAGCTCAGCGAGCAAACCTACATCCAGAACCTCAACCTGAGCTACAAATCTACTCAAAACTCGCTAGGACTCTGATTCTATTATAATGAATTATGCAATGGTAAATGCGATTGAAAGTAATGCCAAAGTTCTGCTGAACAGTTGTAAGGCCAAGGAGACATGGATACAAAATAATCTTGGAAGTTGGTTTGAAGTAGGCAAATGCTACAAGTAATGTATCAAATAATATGCATCATAATGCTGGATCACAACCCTTTAAATTCATGCTAAAGCAACACAGTGAGAAATAGTCAAATCAAGGCAAAATACTGTGGATGCTGGAAATCTTAAATAAAACAGAAAGTGCTGGAGAAACTCAGTAGGTGTGGTTGCATATGTTGAGCAAAATACTGCTAGGTGCTGCGAGACCTTCTGAGTTTCTTCAGCACTTACGTTTCAGGCATAAGCCCTTCATCAGGAATGATCCAGCACCTGCAGTTCTCACTTTCTTCTAGTCTCTGTACAGATGCTGCAAGACCAACTGTTTTTCCAGCATTTTGTTTCTTTCAGATTTCCAACATCCACAGTATTTATGTTTGTTCTGCATAAATGCTAACCTTCGCGTCATTGTAATAAGCTTATTTGTGTTGATTTTGCAGTATTGAGGAGCATTGCTCATGGATTGTAAAACCAGCTGCTGAGTGGTCTATGAATAATGCCACATTTTTCAGCTGACCAGCAAATGGCACTTTCAGTTGTGATGCATTGAATTGATGGTTGGGTGACGTGTTTAGATGTGACTGATGATGATCAGATTCTGTCAACATTCATATGTTTGCTTTTGAACATGGTTGGCTATTTCTTTGGGA